>NC_081789.1:18166064-18529814 GCF_963082965.1 Carassius carassius
AATCAGCGGCTGCCATTTCTGCTGGATAGGCGCAGGCTGCGGCATAAAGTTATATTCCTGCATGTAATGTATTATTCCTCAGCTTATTTTAACGCCCAGGCGGCCTTAATGCTACAGAATAAACACCTCCAGAAAGGTCAGAAAACTCATGTAAAGCAGATGCGAACACACAGCAATGAGCACAGGCAATAGATTCAAGGATAAGATTGTGTTAAGAGTGAGCAAATAATTCACAAATAATGACGTTAGAGCAACATTACGGTATTTACCGCGCAAAAAACTCAAAATACAAGAACTGTATGCACTTAAGAGGAAAGCACTCGATCGATCATTGGTACAATGGTGCACTCGTGAGCTGGAGTGCATGTATGGGTCACACAAAGAACGCAGGTGAATGTGATTCATCCGTGCCAAGGGCTCGTGGCATTCTTGTGAAGTGGGAAGGGGGCAGGGCCATTCTCTTCACCCACGCTGTTGAAGTCTGGAAGGATTTCTCGATGGTGCTCTCTTCTCCTGGTTTGATTTGGTCCAGCTGCCTTCAAACAGTTCAGTCACTCACTTGAACTCTCATGGTCATTGGCACTTCCTCCTTTCCCTCTGATTTTTCCCCTCGTTGAGCCACGGGAAGGAGATTTTCAAATGCAATCCATCACTTATGGCCGGTCAACACCAATTCCAATCAAACCACACCGAAACCTTTACGTTTTACATTTTAAACACCAGGGAAATCGATATGGCGTGCCTCTCTCCGGGAGGCTTTGAAGCTATGGAGCATCTACGCTCATCTCATCAGCTGCAACTGTTGCCTTGACACCCGGGAATGAACACAGACAAGGGGATAAAACGATGAACTGATCTTATGCATGGGCGAGATACTGCCGTCCCCGGCAACCTGAGCAGGCTCAAAAGCACTCAAATTAGACATTACTGTCTGACATGAAATTATAGACTCCACTGTAGATCTAAGGAGAAAAGGACAAAGCCAGACAGAATACATAACAATTATTTTACATGCCTCGAGGAGCATCAAATCGGCAGCATGGATACATCCGTTTGAGGCGGCCATGTGGTGTTTATCGGTAGCGGCGGTGTAATGACCGAGTGAGGACGGTTGGTGATGTTCTACGGAGAGAGATAGTCGCCCTGCATGCTTCAGAATGAGATCATAACCAGCATGCTGTGGACAAATGGGGAGGTTTCAAATGACTCCTAATAATCAAGGCGCTTGGGCTGGAGGGCCGGCTGGCTTTGGGGTGGGGATTGATCTATCTCTCGCTCTCTTCTGTTGCTACTGAGGATGCCCATGTTAATTCTTAATGAGACATTCCTGCATGCGTAACAACACTGTCTGCACAAAACAACAAAGGCCTCCCAGACTGCAAATGAGGAGTTCTCTACAGACAGACCAGCCAGCATCGCATCATTACAACACACACACACACACACACACACACACACACACACACACACAAACGCAAGCTGCCACCATCACACAGCCCATCATTAAGGTGAGATGCACTTCCTGCTTGTGTGTGTTTGAGTACATTGTATACGTGTGAGGTTTGTCTGTATTGTAAAGGCCAGTCCATAGCTTGAAAACGTGAGGGGGAGTTATATGTCATAATGATTTGTAACATCAGCCTAAAAACCAGTAGAAAAAAAAAACAACAAATTGTAAAACAGCATTCCATGACAGCTGTCCCATACGTGTCCACAACTTCTGATGAAGTACACTAAAAAAAAAAAACGAATGTTTCACAGCCTTCAGTATTAAATAATTATAGTGCATTTTATAAAAAATATTATTAATAGTGGTGCATTTTTACATTTCATGAATATATACTGTATATATATATATATATATATATATATATATATATATATAAATAATTTTGCCTTGATTATTTATTTATTTATTACTAATTTAGATTGAGATCATTTAAATATTAGCATTGAAAGATATTCTTCGACTGTCAGTAAAAAAAATAAAAAATCTCACCCATTTCATAAAATAACTTAGCACAAATACTGTTAATAATAATAATGTAATTTTGTACATGGACAATAATAGCAAAACAAAACTCTTGGAAAAGCAATGCTTCTATTCACTAGGAACAAAGTTTTTGTAACATCAAGGCTCAGATAGTGAAATGCAAATATATATATATATATATTTTTTTTTTTTATTTTTTTTTTTTATGGATCTGTGCTCAGATGTGCTCCTCAAGGCTTAATTTTCTTCAGCCACATGTTTGAGGACTCTTTCTGCCTTTTGATAACTTTCACATTCATTGACACCTCTTCCCTTCTAAGGGTTAACTTCATGTACACCTGCCCAACTTCAGCGTGGCTCCTTAAGCTCCTCAGTCCTCTGCAAAGCCAAAATACAGGAACACAGACGAACCAACTGAGACAAACTAGGCTTAAAACCATTGCTAATTTAGGTATAAAAAAAACTGAACACATTTCCCTAAGGTCTTTTAAGGTGAAATTTATATTTTAAATAAAGCCTGCAAGAAATTATAAGCATGAAACATTCTAGATTTTCTGAAAAATAAACTTCACCCGCTAGTTTTTAATGTTGGGGTTCTTCAGAAGGATATTCTGCTACACAAAACCAGCAACAAATCAAGATTTGATGAGCATCACAAATGTTACTAGTTTTTCTGATGTTCAAGGATAATAGCATTTATCTGGTTTTCTTTACTAATGTTCTCATCATCTAATAGCCATCACTGGACAGTCACATGCTGATGTATTTCAGTTTCAGAACGACACAGTTCGATAAATGCTCTTTTTGGACTAGAAAGTGACTAGAATTTGTTTTGACAGCACATCAAGCTCTTTGATCCCACAAGCATCCCCTTTAAATGTATACTCAATTTGAGTTAATGAATCTATTACTAATCTCACATAACTACACTACAAGCAGTCCCACAGTGCACATGTTATGTTTGCAGATGCCACCATCAGTTTGCAATTTGCATTCTGGGGCATTATTATTTAATCACCTTAATTACACTCATGTATGTGACAACGCTGCCTATTACAAACCGTGTCCCTGCCTAAACTTGAACAAGCACTTAGCATGTATAATACATAAGCACTTAGGTGTCTTAATGTGACCTTGATATTCAAATCAGCTGGGCGCTCGTGAATAGCCGCTGATGTGACCCGACAACAACAACAAGCCAGCGGGGGCATGTTCTGCAGCAGAAACGCATGTCTGTTGCCCCAGCTACTCTTTATTGAATGAGAGCCTGTTATTTTCCCTCAGGTGCCCATGAATGGCTGGTTTTCTCCCTTGGCACAATTCCATGCCATTCTTTATCGGCCCGCCATCACCGGCTCCGCTGATTTGAATATTTAGTGTCCTTTCATGCTTTAATTGGAGTCAATTGCATTCACTTGGCACATTTTGCTGGAAATTAATCCTGGGGCCTAATTTGTTTCTGTCAGGCAATCAAAGCCTGAGTGAATAATGGCAAATGTTATTACAGATCCCCTAGTCTCCAAATACCCCAACTATGTATTTAACTAAAGCCTTTAATTATTTGCACAGCGTAGTTGTAGTAGGGCTCAGAATCAGACAGGCCAAATTAATGTGGTTTTAAGGGGGCGACTGGGAGTGTTGGCGAGTGCTGCTAACATAACAAACATTTGACTGGAGCGCTCGTCGATGAGCTGTGATTGGAGACAGAGAGGCTACGCGGATGCCGGAGAGAGAGGATAATTGACAGATACCGGGAACGCTCAGCCGATGAGGAGACCAACTTGCTAAAGGATAAAACACACCGCAAGACAATTTGCTGGAGCAAAAGGAGACGGTAAGTATATTATTGGTTACCTGACATGATCCAGCCTTTCACTGTGATACTAAACTTTCTATCTGAACTAAACTTGTATACACTGAGCTGTTAAGAGGAATGTTACGAGGAAACCAATATTTCTGCAATAAGAAAAAAATTGAAATACCTATGCCTCCTCATAAGTGTATAAAATAGGCTGGTAATTACAAATGAGCAACAGGAGTTCACCTGATGGCAATATAATAAACAAAGTATTTCATATATACAGTATATGCACTAGCAAAAAGTACCAAAAGGTACCATGGTAATGAGATGTTTTGGACATGAACAATCACTCTTAAAAATAAGCATCTTTTGGTTTCACAAGGAACCTTTAACATCCATTTCACAAAAACGGTGTCAATGTTTTAAATGTTTCTGGTTCTTTTAAAAACTGTTCACTGAAAACTTCTTTGGAGATCCAAAAGAAAGGTCCTGCTGCAAAAATTTCATTTTGGAACCTTTATTTTTAAGTGTCGCAACACCACAGTATTCTTTGTTGCTTGAAGTACCACACAGTATAAACACCACTGTATATGAATATAGTATGTGGAGTTGGAGTAGAAATATGAATTTTTTTTTTTAAAATAAAAAATGCATTTTAAATTTGAATTGTAATAATTAAAAAGAATGCTATATATATATATATAGCAATGCTATATATATATATATATATATATATATATATATATATATATATACTGTTTTCAACAACAGAACAGTATCAGTCTTATTACTTATTTATATATATAAATAATAATAAAATAAATAATTAACACAAATAATTATTAAAACTTTTAACTACTATAATTATTTATTATTATTATTATTATTATTATTATTTATTTATTTATTTTTTTAAATAAAAAGTTTAGGATCACCTGCAGTAGTATATTAGAGTACCGGCTAATGCCATCATTAAACAATAGTACTTCCCCAGTACTTGTTTCCACTACCACAAATACACTTCTCTAACCCGATTTTTTTTATGAGATTAAACCTCTTGTCTTGAAAGCAACTCTTTAGTTGTTTTAGGTCCATGTGGTTGGTCTCTGGCCATCATCAAGGTACTAAGACTGAACAGTCCGAACCAGGCTTGGCCCTTCCTGTGCAGCTGGACCGCCAGTTTTAGGGCTGCTATATGCTGATGCCTCATACTCCTCTCTGCCAGCAGCTAATCACATAAGAATCAGTCACAAAATGATGGGTTAGCAACTGGGTGTCTCATTGCAAAGCTAAACACTTGTTTTCTCTCTGTGAAACCTGATAATTGTATGCAACCTGATGATCATATTTTGAGAATGATCCAAAGAGAATCTCATGCTTCAATGGAAACAAGAACATCTGACTGTCTGTACAAATCATGTTCACATGATTCATATAGGTATAATTTGATAATTTCTTATTCATTCTGTATTTATTTGCTCACATTTTTTTTTTTTAATTCCAGATTTAAAATCCCAGATTTCTCCTACTTTAGCCCTTTATATTTATAAAAACAATAGGAGAAAAGTAATACATTAAATTCAAAAGTAACTCTCTTTTTCAGATGTAAGATAAATGAAAGAAAGCAGTAGTGCTTCAAGACAGGCCACTGTACTTCACTGCTCACGGATTTATCCCTCAACAACAGAACAGTATCAGTCTTATTACTGAATGTAACAAAGTATAAAATACAGTCATTCTTCAAATCGGTAACTCTTTTATAAAGCACAAATTAAATTTGATTTGATTAAAATTATATTCCGCCAGTCTGACCTTGTAGGCTGCAGTTTAGCTCATACAAATTAAATTTTTCGGCAATAAAAATGATTCATTTGTTGCCAGGCATTGTAAATGTCTTCAAAAAGACGCAAAACCAAAGTGACATCAGGGGTGCTTGATTCATTTGTCACCCAAGGATGCCCCAAACAGGGCAACTGCAGTGGCTAACCAATATTAATGAATCCTGACGCAAGCACAAAATTGCTTGGCAAGGATAATGCTGGGAGATTATTAGTACATTCTGTGTATGCTCCAAATAAACTGAGTTTTCTTTAAACAGTGAAATATGAGACAAAACAAATGGACATATCACCTTGAAAGAATAATAATGCATAGAAATGTATCAGTATCTAAAAACCTAATTTACAGAGATTGCACAAAACAGAGAGAGAAAAAAGGTCACAGAAAACACTGCAAAAAACATTTTGTTAGTCAGGATTTTACTAGTAAAACATCCTTGAATCAAGATTAATTCACTTAGTAATTAACATAATAATATTAAGTACGGTAATAATAAACTTGTTTACAGAGAAGATATCTTGATATAGTTTTTTCCATTTCAGGACATTTTGTCAAATTTATGCTTTAAAAAAAGTTTGCCTAAAGGATAACATTATAAATGTGGCACAAAAAAAAAAAAAAAATTTTGAATGCATAATAAATCTTACACTGCACTTAAAAAACAAAAACGAAAAAACAAGGTTGGGTCAGACTTTAAGCTTTGATTTAATGTCAACCAAAAATACCTCCCACCCCCCTTCCAAAAAATAAATAAAATAAAAATTATATTAAATTAATTTTCCAAAGCAACATATCCTCTTTAGGCACAAGCCAAAATGTTACTTAATGTTGGCCAATATATTAAATATAACCTAATTTCACCATGAACAAAGCTATAATATGAAAAAGAAAACCATGACTTTTAAGTGAGAATGATATAAAAATTTGCTTACATTTTTTCAATGAAGAATAAATTACGATTAAAACTTTTAAAATTAAAAATGAATGCAAAAGCATAACAGCATTTTCATTTTTGAATGCATTATTCCTTTAGTATCTTATACTCTGCTTATCTATTCTTCAATATTTTCCTGAAAACAATTTTGATCAAGAAATGTATTTTTGTAGTGGATTTTTTATTCTTAGGAGCACTGATGCCAGTTTGACTACAAACCATTTTTGGTGGCTGTCCATTTTCTCTCTTAATCTCTCAATTTCTTCCTCACACCGGCGTATTTTCCCCGTCTGGCTCTTCAGATTGTCCAGGGCTGCTTGGAGCTCTTCTGGTCCATTGCCTCTTCAGGGTGTTCCATACGGATGACTTTCTGGACATAGCAAGACTTCGGGCTGGAGATTTCTGCTCTTAAAATTCAGACTTCAGACCTTTAGAACAGCACATTACAGAAAAACACCATCTGCAATAAGAACAAAAAGCAATAAACTACAGTCTCTGTCATAGTTACAAAGGCTATTTTACTACATAAAAATATTCATTTTTCATAGGGCATTTCTGAGACCTTTTTTTTATAGCTTCACTTTCAGATTCCTTTTCTGTAAGTCATATTGTTTAATTTCCTCCTCTTTCAGATGCCGGTGGTTTGCAGTGTCAAGCTAGCCAGGTCCATAATGAAAATTTACTGGTTTAATGTAGTATCAATAAGTGTAGTAACTATGGTATTTTGTTGGAAACAGTGCATTAGCATGCAAGAACAATGTGAAATTCGGCCCCAAAACTCAGCTTAATCTGAGGCGGGGACCCTAAAAGTTGTAAAATATGACCATGCACTTAGATCGACCCTCGTAATTTAGTTAGCATGAGAGGATCAAGAGCTAGCATGCCATCTAAACAATGCAATAATAATGCCACAAACCTTCATTCATCATTCAAAAAGATTTGGACTGAATCTATAAGACAAGATCAAGAGGTTTTCATTCCAGAAATCAATGAATATGAAAAGAGACACATGCAAAATGTTACACTGAAAACTGCATTCTTACAGAATGTAAACAGAGTGAATATAATGTGTTTTCACAACAAACAGACAAAGTTGTTCTGGCTGAAGAACACATGGAAGTTCTCCTGCGTGAGGATGAGAGGGTCCGTGTAATATCACGCACAGTAATATGCTATGTGAGGGGCTTTCTGACCCTGAACCATAGAGAGAAATTATCTCAATGCTAGACTGAGTGGTTAAACTCAAGTTTTTATATGGAATGTCATCAAGTTTCCAATGCGCTCTTCAAATGAAGCCTGAAAGCCCTCATAGACGTGAGTATAATTAAAGCATATTTATGTCTAACCTAATCATCGTGATCAAATACTCCGGAACCTTATCTGCTTACTAATTTTGTTTTGATGAATTCATGTTCCAAATACTCTGCATGAATGTCCTGTTTCGTGACTTCAGAATTTGATGAGATTATGGTATTTTTATAGAAATAGTTCTGTAGCTTTTCTTTTGCTTGTCTTTCGTTTTCTTTGATAAATGACATTAACAGTGCATAAGGACTTTGATACGCTGCTCTTGTGACTGTAATAAAAAACTTGCGGTCATAACAGCACTTTCTGAAGGCTTGTTAACGAAGGACCACGTTCCAAGTGACCTTGAAGCCGTTACATTAAATTTGCTGGCTTATTTAATCTTTTGCTATCTGTGTCTATCACATGCCGTTGTGGTGGTGCAAATAAGCAAAAGTTCTTTAATGCTAAGCAATGTTGTTTTCTTGCCCTGACTGATTTCAATCTATGATGAGGACAAGCCTTTAATCTTTAAAAATCAATTAGACACTTCTCGCCGCACTCAAACTCCTGGTTTACAAACTCTCCTAATGATGGGTCAGAGCCAGTGCTTCACAAACAGCGCAGTGAGTGTGACCTTAAAACAAAGTAGGCTAAAACATTGCAGCTGTAAAAAATCCTATTAAGCACTGAGTTTTAGTCCGTCTGAAAATGCCACAAAGTCGCCAAACACTTCAAACAGAACACCTGCAGTGTAATATCATTTATTCAAAATACAAGGCAATAAACAAATGAACAATAGCGGTCCATTTCTGGACTATTTCACTGCGAGAGAAACCTAATTAATCTCACAGCACACCTGTGCTGTAGTTTAGATGCATTGCAGTACCTTCACAAAAGTGCTGAGGTTTTGAGTGGGCCTTATCTTGTGATTTTTTAAAGATATTTAAATAAGTAAATACTGTTTAAATTACAAAAAAGCAGCTAATCGTAAATGAATAACAGAGTGGTTTATGATATAATTATAATATTATATATTTATAAAATGAGAATTAGAACTAAGATAAATATACATATAGTCAGAATTATAATTATATATTCACAATGTACACATATATTCAGACTTGTCACTATAAATCAGATTTACTTCTATACATACATGTATTCCGTTTTGTATCTATACATTCATATTTACATCTATACATTAAAGTTTTACATTTATATATTCAGATGTAGTTCTGTATATTAACATATTAACATACATTTATTATATTCATACTTTTATTTTCTGTACATATTTCAATTTATATATTCTGATGTATAATATTTACATTTACACAATATATTAATATTTTATTGATATATTCAGACTTAAACCTATGTCTAATTATATGTATGTGTCTGTGTGTGTATCTCTCTGTGTGTGTGTGTGTGTGTGTGTGTGTGTGTGTGTGTGTGTGTGTGTGTGTGTGTGTGTGTGTGTGTGTGTGTGTGTGTCTGTGTGTGTGTGTGTGTGTGTGTGTGTGTGTGTGTGTAATGGCAATAATAAGCAAAATATAACCATATTCAAAACCTTTTATTATTGATAGAACAACAAAATTACAAAATTTAAACAGTAGAAAATTAGGGGATACATAATTTTTGCCACTGTTTTAATTAGGCTACAAAATGAAAACATGAATTATTTGTTAACAGTAAGATGCAATAAGATGACACCGCATTTTATCAATGGCTCTGTTTCTAATCCATTTAGTTATTCCTTTACATGAATTGCATTTGTTTATGTTTTGTTTGATTGACAGCTTGGCTTTGAATCTTCAGACTGTCCCGCCCCTCCCGTCCAGTCACAGGTGTTACTCAGTGCATGCGTGTGGACCCGCAGCTTCCTCACCCCCTCATTAAGCCTGCTGACCTCAGCCTGCCGCGATACCAGCTACACGCACATCCACCCAAACACCTTCACGTACGCCGCCGCAATACACCAAAGTTCAACATCATCTGTATTCATAGCCTGGCTAAATATTGAAAATTATTCTGCTGCTCCCAAACACACACTCATGAATTTTACATGAGTCAGTAAACAGATGGGTGGCGGTAAAGAAGCGGGAGGGGTCAGGGAGGACACACACCTTGTACTCTAAACACACACACACAGATATAAGCCACCTCTAAAGCAAAAGGCTGAGCACCTTGCTGAGCAAAAAAACCTGAATACAGTCTCTCATCTTTACCTCCCTAATATACATCTTTCTCTAATATCCATTCTCAAAACAACATCCTTTTTGGCGAATTTTTTTTTTATAAAACATGACTCACCTTTTTCTGTCAGGCCAAATTTTGCGTTTCCCAATTTCTCATTGGGAAGTCAATGCGGGTCAAAAAGTCTCAACCTCAATTCTTTCTGCAGGGCTTCTCTGTTTACTGTAAAGTTTATTTTTATTCTTTAAGAAAGAGGTTTGCTGTAGTGTTTCCTCCTCCATCTCTTTCTGTGCTTCCTGGAAATGTTTTTTCTTCATCCCTTGCAGAATTGCATGCCCATCTAAAAACAGCCAACAAACAATTTAAAAGAACAAAAAACTACTTACGATAAATTATAGCATTAAAAAAGAATCTCTTTTCACTTAAATTAGACACTTGGAAATAAATTAACTTTTTATCCCAGTTTCCACAAACATTCCGAATGAATGCTGACATTGTACTGAATCATTTCAATGCATATTATACCATATACTATCATAGCCTGTCAAAATAATAATTGATGAAATAAAATAAAAGTATAAATATTATAATGAAAATAAATCAATATAAATAATTACACATAAAATTATACATAAAATGATTACAAAAATAACATGATAATGCATTTAAAATAAATAAAATATAAATAACAACATTATACATAAATATTAACAAACAAAAAAAATGCATTTTCACTATATTTTTCAATGTGATTCTCACATTGTCCAATGACGCATTTCAATGCATTCCATATATAATTGTCGCCTGTCAATACTTCATCGGTCAATGAAAATAAAATAAAATAAAATAAAATAAAATAATAAGTGTTTTGTATGCTATGTGCTGTGAACATTCTACAGGTAGTATGTCCTGTACCTTGAAGATCTTTTGTTTAGAATATATGGCTCCCAGTGGCAGGAAATCTATTTTAAAAGTGTTTTTACAGAAAAAAAAAAAAAAAAATAATAATAATCTCTATAGGGTATAAAGAGAGAATCCAAACCTCGTAGACTTCATAGCTTTCCCCTGCAGCTGGTTCACCCTCCGCCTGTGGTTCCACCATGTCTGTCTCTCCACCTGCTGATGCCACTGCTGAACACAGCACAGGAATGAAGCAAACACATGTGAAACACTCCCCAAACATCTGATGACAATTACAGACAATGTGGCTTGAAACACAAAAAAAATCCTGTTAGACTGGAGGCTTTATTTTATTTAGAATTTTTTATTTATTTTTTTGCATGTGTGATATCTATAAACAAACTAAAATAATTAATCAAAGACTTGCCTCCTTTTCAAAATCCAATAGTAAATTTTTTTTCCAGTAGTCTTCTGTAATTCCTTTGAGGCAGCGACAGGTCTTTTTGTTGTTGTTTTTTTTTTTTGCCTCTATTAAATCTGTAAATATCAAATCACAGACATCCACCATGTTAATTTTCATTTAAGATTCATCCTAAGATTTTTTGGAAACAGAGATTTATGTTTATTCTCTCATTCGCTTGCTTTGTAGCATTCCGCTATTTTTATAAACTTATCATTTCAACATAATATTAGCAAAAACAGCTTGACAAAGACAACACTGCACTACAAATACGCTGCATTTTTAGTGTATTCTCACTGATCACATTTACTTTTGTCTTCGTGTTCAACTGCATGGCCTAATAAGTCTTTTTATATTCTGAGAGCCCATCTGTGCCTTCAACAACATCTTCAGTCTCAGCCTTTGTAACACCAGTCTGTTTCTTTAAATGAGATATTAGCTTCAATCATCATGTGGAGGTGAATGAACCGATCTCACAGTGCTCATTGCTCCCCGAAGAACACATCTCTTACACAGCCAGTCCCTTAAACACAGAAATATGTATCACCGCCAATTCGGCATATAGAGCAACTTATAGGACGTGAAAGGTCGTTTGTAACTGTCCGCAGGATTGATGGAGTTAAGATAGCTCCTTGACCTTCACCCTGCACTCATGAAGAACAGTCTCAAATGACGGAGCATCGGAGCAACTTTAGAGCAAAATGTTTTTTCACCACTTTTTCCCGCATGCCTTTCCAGTGGCTGGACAGCAGAGCCACACAAATGCAGCCTGAGATTTAATTACAGCAGTTTCCCCTTCGTTAAGGGGTAACCTGTCATCCAATACTACCCGCCAATGTCTCCAATTTGCACTAAGTCTTGCATTTCTGTTTGCCTTTGGCTGTCTTTTCAAAGCTATATTCAGAGAATAATTGCTTTTGTGGCCTATGCAAACATAGTCAGGATCAATCGAGACAGAGCTTAAACAGTTTTGTATTGGCCATCTGTCTGTGGCTGATGCCTTCAACTCTGAAACGAAGTAGCAAAGGCATTGTAGCTCAGAACAAGGGCAAACACTCCGGCTCAGAGCCAAGCTGATATTGTACATGAAGAAAAGGTAGAATCTTGTTATGACAATGAAATCCACAACTGAGCATGGTTATTTGTGCAATAATTGGTCAGTTATTTTTGCACGCTAAACATTTAAATGGTTTATGATTGGTTCAGGTTTTGTTTAAATTATCATAGTTTTAAAAATGTAACAATTCATATTTTTATAATGACTTTGGTTCTGGTATAAGATTAAAACAATTGCATTTAACATAAAAGGCCCTTAGAAAGGCCAAAAGATACATTATGCAGGCATAAAATCATAAAGGCAAAAAATGTCAGTGTGATGTAAAAAATCTTTTATTGATAAAAATCATAACATAAAAAGACCACAAACACACAAATACAAAGTTTAAATAATTCTAGGTATTCGAAAAGTACACAGGTCATTTTAAGCATGCATAACAAAATGAGTGTGTGAGCGTTAGTGCATGTGTGTACGTGTAAGCACGTGCTTCAATGTCCATGAATGCACCATTAGACGGCAGCATCATTTTGCCGGTGGCCACAAAAAAAAAACAATTGCATTTAAAATGTATCACAGAGTGTCTCCAGAAGACTTGAGAGAACTGTATCATATCTGTAGTGCATAATTTCATTGTGTTTGTACATTTCATGCATGCATAATATATTGCGTTACACCCTTCCAAAGCAAATTTAACAGGCTCTTTGTAGCACAATTGCATAGGCCTGACATCTGATGTGCTCTAGTGCACAGCGACTGACATTAACCGCATTTGAAAGCACCGGGAGAGAAAAAAAAAGACAAAAAGCAAAGTGTGAATGCATCGCTCCTAAGAGAAGGATGTAACCTTCTCATGAAACATTAAAAGCAAATCAGCTTTTATAGCACATTAGAAATGAAGAAACGGAGGTAGCAAACAACGCCATATCTGTTGTTATTATACACTTTGTTTTCATTGAACCTTTGTGATATTCCAAACTCAAACTAAATGTCAAACTCCAGAAGCTCATTTAGACAATCAGATAAATAATTTTAAGACTAAACAGAATTTTCTGCATAGTAGAACAGATGTGCTTTTGCTAAAGAGCTAAAGTAATAAAATAGAAGTGCATCTTAGAAGTAGTAAGCTGACCCCAATGTAAAGGTCAATGATATATGGAATTGCATTACAGTGCATTAGACGAGATGCATAAGTAGTATTACAAAAATAATACGAAATACGTCTATAAACTGCACTCTTGATAAGTTATGCTGCTGCCACTTTGTGACAGCGGCAAGCCTTTGTTGATTATTAAGCAAAGCGAAACATGTCACAAGCAGCTAGCACGTAGCACAACCCACCACCAACTGGGTCAATCACTCACAACTTTAAGACGAGAACTTTACGCTAAAAGACGTGCATTATGGACAGGAAGCCCCTGAAACAAGGAGGAGGATGTATTTTTAAATCAATCACTACATCTCGTATCTCCACGGTCCCTCCCCAACACACACTCCCCGGCTTCAAATACTGACAAAAAGAGAATCCCATCTGACGTTAAGACATTTTATATAAAGAACAGAGGGAGATCAGGGAATAAGTGTGATATCCAACCAACAGACAAGCAAATAAACAAATAGAGTGAGTGACACTCACATCCAATATTTATGGTGAAGTGGGTTTATTAAGACTTTGTGAACAGAAAAAGTTGACAAGATTTCTTCTACGAGGAGAGTTGGGTCTGACGTTTGAGGAGAACTGCAAAGTCATTCTGACGGCTAGGGTCAATTTCGTCCGCTTAAATTACTGACAAAATCTGTAATTAAAGTTTTTTATTATAATTTTTTTTAAATGTGCATCACAAATATTAAACATTTTAATAGCAGTATACTGCTGAAAAATATTTAAATATATATATATATATATATATATATATATATATATATATATATATATATATATATTCTCAAGAATTTTAACAATGTTTAAGAAGAAACTAGTTTTGAAAATATTTGAATCTTCAAAATAGTGACAGAATTGACAATTATAACATATACATACATATAAAAAAATAATATAAAAAAGATGAAAATCTATGTTTTCAACATTGATAATAATGTGCCATATTTTTGAGGACCAACCCAGCAAAAGAGTTGTATTAAAATATATATAAAACTATGAAAATTACATGAAATAGACTAAATAAAAAATAAAACAATAATGGACCATTTTCTAATTTCCAGGTCTGGAATATGGATGTAAATTATGGCAGGCAAAATTTATGTATTATATTACATTGTAGACTACTGAAAAAAAAAATAATAATCTGCATTCCCGTTTTAAGCAAAAATATTACAAACTTCACTATATTAACTCTGTAAATTATCACATAAATTGCGTCATCAAAGAGTCTACATAAGTCACTCTGGCCAGTCGGCAGCAGGGGCTGATGGGTAATGTGAGGAATGGAATGCATCATGGCCCCCGCCGTGGAGGCCTTTGTTATTGTCTCTCTCCTCTGATGTGCACTAACTTCAGAGGGACAAATTATCTTCCCTCATGTCTCCTCACTAATGGAGGCCAGGGTCGAGCAAGTAAAACACTGGGTTTTGTTGTCTTTGACGTCTTATTAATTTAGTAGCATTCGGAAAGGGGGGAAGAAACAAACCCCTCTGTGTACCTCGTTCCTCTGTGGGGAAGGGATGATCTGTTCAAACAAATCCAGAGAAATGAAAACGAAGAGCTTGGTCCAGCGCCGCTGAAAGCATAAATATCAGACACCGCCGATGGGAGGAGTTCTTTCAAACCAAACTATTAAGGCTATTTGTTCAGCTGCGCCAACGGAGGAACTTCTCTGGGACAAAAGATATTATTGTTCAATGCATTTTTCCTCCTCTTCTCCCCTTTTTCCAACAGGAAACAGACAGTGGCAAAGTTACAGTAGTTCAGCATATGAGATCAGAGAGAAGGTTTTCGCAGCGAAACAGAACCAGATGTGGAACCAGTAACGTGACCCATGCAGAACTTAATGTCTGTTTGGTTTGCCAAAGAAGATAAAAGTCCCAGCGATTAATTGAAACCCATCACCAGACACTTATGTTTGCCTATACATATATTTATCCGCAGGGGTTGGGAGGTTAAACGGCCAGTTGTTTGTGCAGCGGAGGAATTAAATGCATATCGCCAAACATCTACTTTGTCTCAGGGAAAATTAGGTTAACTCATCTAAAGCTTCACACTTGGACATTTCCACCCTTCTTCATCTGATATTCATTTAAAGCAAAAAGAAGAAGACAGCTTTGCTCTGTTGAGAAAAAACGTAAAATACTGAATCCTTTGCCAGTTTGGATTTGACACAGCCGTGCTGTTTTCTTTCTACACAGAGTTAGTCCTCTGTGATTACAAAAATACGGTAATGTACGTGTTTCAGTGAACGGCAACACAAATACAATCGCTGAATGGTGAAATTTAGATAAGACACGGTAAAATTTGTGTAATAGACTCTGTATTCTTCTAAACAACACATCCTGGGAATTCAGCATCACAGGGGAGGAGAGAAGTTCAGAGACACTTTTTTCTCTTTTTTTGGAAGGAGGGACGAGAGAGCGAGCTAGGGAGAAAGAGAGAGACGCTCTTTTTACCTTATTGCCAGCTGCTTTCCTGGTGTCTTTGAGAGTTTGGCTTGCCCTACTTAGAGCCTCCTGCTGCTTGAGAATTTGATCTTGCAGCTGTTGAGATTGTTCTGTCTTTTCCTGTAATTTGGACTTGAGCGGGTTGACTTCTAAGCCCTGGCTATTAACTTTCCCCTCGCTGGCCCGCAACTAAAAGAGAGAGGGAGAGAAATTAAATGCCCTTAAAATCAACATGATCATCCTTTTTTAAGATTCATGCAGGGGTAGAGAAGTAGTGAGGTTAATAAAAATGAAACAAAAAGATTTTAGCATAAGAAGGTCAAAGAAAATCCTGTGAAGCTTATAGTTTTCTACTTTAGAATGAGAAACAGCTCTTTATCAATGAACAGCGTGTCCACAGACTGGGTAAATAAAGATCAAACCGAAAACAAGCAGAAAAACAGAATTCAATAAGACAGACAAAACACATTCTTATTGATCTGATAATACTTGCAATTGCATTGCAATTACTCATTGTCCATCTTGATATTTATCCATTCTGACAGCGATTAAGTATTAAAGAGCATCATTATTTATTTACTAGATCTAGTGATTGGGATTGCTTTCTGATCTTACATTAGCGATTAATATTAAAACAAAGACCCCACCGAGAAGTTGAATAGATAATGAGTGAAATATTAAATCTGATCAGGTGTGTTGAGGAACTTTAGCGGTCAGATAGCAGCTGCTAAAATCCAATGACTTTTGTTTTCTCAAGGGCAAAATGTTTGGACACTCTAAATGAGATATCCCATCATGCACCGGTGGAGGAATAATCTGCAAAAAGTGCTTAAAGGAAAAACACAAAGCCAATTATATTCATCATTAGTATGCTTCCTTAATGTTCTCATTTATTATTCAATGGAAGTCATAAAATGTTAAATTCACTATTTCACATCTCAGCACTAAATGACATTCAAATGAAGCAAAAGTCCTTCATTTACTCTGCACAAACCCTCTGCGGATGCAGGCAGCTCTTAGTATTGTCTGTGATAATCTGTATAAGAAAATAAATGTCATTGCTAGGGTTTTGGAGCATGTGCTGCATGTTGGCACAATCCTGGGTGAGCAAACTGCTGTTTTGTAGATACTTGTACAACAACACACAAAAACCTGAGCAATAAAGGGCCAGAATCCCTTAAATGGACACAAACTGGACTTTTAATTAATAGACAAATATTCACCTTAAGAAATAGATCACCTAAAAACGATAAATCTGTTATCACTCCTAATAAAATCTTTTTTTTTTTTTTACATTTGTATGAACGTGTCCCTTCAAGGGGTAACATCTAAAATATTTTTTTTTAAGACAAAATTATCAACCTAATTCCAAGAGTCAAAAAAATAGCTCTTTAAGGAAACACACACACACACACACACAAAACCCTTTTGAGTTTAAAATGAATGGAAAAAAAATATTTGTAATAATACCTTTCTAAAAGAAAAGAGTGGGATGGAGTATTTAAAAGCAAATGTCAAGCTCATTGTATTTTCCCTGACAAAATGTCTTAGTGAAACATTTTCTTATTTCAAGAGGTCACATCGAAATTAACTGGTTTTATTAGGTCAAAAATATTAATATGATCCAATCAACCTGACTCCATTAGGTTACACCAACAAAAGAAAATTTTAAGAGTCAATTCAGATACATTCAGAAACAGATCTTTCACAATGTGAAAATTAAAAGTAATACTTTCACAATGGAAGCCTGGATGTAAGTAAAAGAATAAATGTGAAATTATATTATTTTGCTTTGTTTTGCATTGCTTTGTTTTACTGCTAAAAACTTGAAGACTAGTATTTTATCTGTTTTTAACTTTAAAATCACTTTGGTCATCTTTTGATATTTTCTCAGATGAGCAGTACAAAATCTCAGACTGTATTATGAGAAAACCTCTTTTATAAAGCAATCAGTAATAATTTTCTTAATCTGCAAATTAGACTAGAGCTAGAATTAGTTAGGGTTATAAGTTCAGAATGAGAATTGTAATTATCCAGCATTTTAGACAGAAGCAAATGGAAGTATGTCAAAAAAAAAAATGATAAAAATGAAAAATGTAATGTAGTAAAGCGTCTCCAGAATAGACAGGAAAAAAGTTTTGAGAAGCTCCATAACTCAGATTAAGGAAACCTCATTCTAGTTTACACATGTAGAACATGTTGACAAATAACCCATGAGCAAATTCCACATCACTGTCAGGTCTGTAGACGCGCCGAGAAAACACAAAGGCAGAATGTTTTTTTAAAGATAGCAAGTAGACTGGGAATTCTGGGGAAAGAGAGTTTACAGAGAAATTTCAGCTTTCAAATGCCTTCAACTCAGAGAACGGCTTCTTCCGATAGCTAAAGCCTCAAACCGTCTTTGACAACAATGAATGATTTTGAACACCTGGCTCTTTTAAGTTGGTGAGTGCTCACTTGAGCTGACTTAAGAGTCTGCTCCAATGACAACCGCATCTGTGTTGAGTGTGAGATTAAAGCTCACTCTGTCCATTAGAAACAACACTGGTGGGAACCTGTTAGAAAAAGTCTATTACTAATACACGGTTCAGGATTTGTATTTGCAACAAAAGCCGCCTTTTAAAATGCTGTCAAGAAACATACAGCCATCACTCCGTCACAACTGAAAGAGGGCAAAATGGCGGCAATTCATTATGGTAAAGAGAGGAGATTGAATGTGATGGTTATCAAAGAGAAACCGGGCCCTTCTCACACTCTTTACAGTGTGTGTGTTTCTGATTGTACATCTAGGTCATTCTTGTTATCCAGTACCTTTTCATTTTAATGAAAAAAAAAAAATATATATATATATATACACACACACACACACACACACACACAGGTGCTGAGAATATCATCAAAAAAATTTTTTATTTCACTAACTCAATTCAAAAAGTGAAACTTGTATATTATATTCATTCATTACACACAGAATGATATATTTCAAATGTTTATTTCTTTTAATTTTGATTATTATAACTGACAACTAAGGAAAATCCCAAATTTAGTATCTCAGAAAATTTTAATATGACTTAAGACCAATACAAAGAAAGGCTTTTTAGAAATCTTGGCCAACTGAAAAGTATGAACATGAAAAGTATGAGCATGTACAGCACTCAATACTTAGTTGTGGCTCCTTTTGCCTGAATTACTGCAGCAATGCGGCGTGGCATGGAGTCGAGCGTGGCCCAGGCGAAATTTTCTGAGATACTGAATTTGGGATTTGCCTTAGTTGTCAGATATAATCATCAAAATTAAAAGAAATAAACAACTGAATTATATCAGTCTGTGTGTAATTAATTAATATAATATACAAGTTTCACTTTTTGAATGGAATTAGTGAAATAAAGAAATTATATATATATATATATATATATATATATATATATATATATATATATATATATATATATATATATATATATATATAATTTAATTTAATTACGGCACTGACTTTGACACATTGATACACTGATTCCAAATGTAAACAAAAACAAAAACATAAATAAAAAATATATAAAATAAATATAATATAATAACAGTTTTTTTTAAATATTGTGATTACAAAATCTAAAAAAAAAAGAAAAATTAGTAAAAGTTTCCTAATGTTAAATGATCAGGAAAATCCAATCTGCAATTACAGAAACAACTATTTTTCCAAGAAGACATTTTGAGTAGAAAAAAAAATAAAGTAAGACATCTCTTAAAAAATTGCCATTTTGTTAGAAGCTGGGGAAGAAATGCAGCATTCACTCAAAATTAAATTATTTAAAATTCACCCAAGTTCATTTAACTGTTTATTTATTATAAATTAAAACTAATATGATTTCAGTATTTAGAGATAAGTTCAGCATTTTACCCATTAAGACACATAATGGGTAAAACAAGGACATGAAAATTTACTGCATAGAAATGACTAATTGTGATCAAGTGTTGTTGATCCCCAAAATGATAAAATTCCAGCTTTGTCGGCTAACAAATCTTCCTCACATTTGTGTTTTTAGAGAAGAGTGCATTATAACGGTGTCATTTTGCCCTGTCATGTCACAGGCAAGAGGTGCAAATGCTCCAACAACAGAGAGGAAGATCTGGCAGACAAAGCAGATGCGCACGGTGACTGGAGCGTTTATGGCCTCAGGAGGTTCCACAGCAGACAGAGGAGTTACTCTGTGACTGTGAGGACTCCAGAGAACATTGTGGGATGTGTGAGGGAGTTTTTATAGTTCGCTTCTAACACACAGACAGACATAAATTCTGAATGGGTCTAGTCAGCGCAGAGCATAGCGGGTTCACTAGCACTGTGGAAATATAGAGGACAGTTGAAGCAGGAAAAATCCCCTCTCAGAGATGCAAATGACAGCCGACAGTCACACTGAAAAAAAAAATTTATAAATGAAAATAGTTTTTCTGCAAAAATATGCAGCCTGAATATCAATAATACCTGTTTTTAGATTTAATGAATTTTTTCTTTCTTTTATCTTTTAACCTAATCACATTTTATTAGATGTATGCTTTTTTTAAGGAGAAAAAAAACTATTTTTAATTTGTATATATATATATATATATTATTTATGTTGTTTGTCATGTAAATGTATCACAGTGTACCTTGCTCTATGATACTTTTTATGGCAAATCAAAACAAAAATACACATTTTATTAAAACAGAAAAATTATGACAAAATGAATAAGAAATACTAAAGGTTCTGCACCTCAATAGAATAAAATAGAATAGAATATTAAATATAAAAAATGCAACATAAAGAAATGATGGATTTACACTCTTAAAAATAAAGGTTCTTAAAAGGCCTTAGAAGAACCATTTTTGATTCTACAAAGAACCATTCAGTCAACTTCTCTTTCTTACCTTTTTATAATCTGAAGAAACTTCTTTCGCCACAAAGAACCTTTTGTGAAACAGAAAGGTTCTTCAGATGTTAATTGTTCTTTATGGAACCATTTAGACAAAAAGGTATATAAACTGTTTCCAAACATGATGTTTTGATTAGAGGTGGGGGCTTCTTAATAAACTGACATTTGATACTAATATAATATAATATAATATAATATAATATAATATGATATAATATAATATAATATAATATAATATAATATAATATAATATAATATAATATAATATAATATAATATAATATAATATAATATAATATAATATAATATAATTTCCATTGATGTATGGTTTATAAGGATCTGACAATATTTTGTTGTGATACAGTTATTAGAAAATCTGTAATCTGAGGGTGCAAAAAAAAATCACAATACTGGGAAAATCGCCTTTGAAGTTGTCCAAATGAATTCTTAATGCATATTACTAATCAAATTAAGATTTGATATATTTACGGTAGGAAATTTACAAAATATCTTCATGAAACATGATATTTACTTAATATCTTAATGGTTTTGGCATAAAAGAAAAATCGATAATTTAGACCCATACAAGGTGTGTTTTTTTTTTTTTTTTTTTTTTTTTTTTTTTTTTTTTGGCTACCGGTATTGCTAAAAATATACCCCAGTGACTTAAGACTGTGTTCCAGGGTCACATATAATATAATAATAACATATTAGATTTTTTGCTAAATAAGAGACTTATGGACTTTTCAAATCACCTTGTGTTACATACACATTTAAAAGTACACAAACTCACCAGCACAGCACATACAGTCCTTCAAACTAAAACACTAGCACAAGCTAATAAGACATTTCCATCTACCACAAGGCAATTAGAGCAATCCTTGGAGGAGCTTCAAACGAAAGGCCCCTGAACCTTGTAATTTTTACCCCTGGTTTCATCAACAGGTCTCGTGACTAGATGGATAAAAAGTGCTAATGTCACTTTGGAGAACTGGAGAGATTTTTCCCTGAATCTCTGAACTCTACACTATATGTTTCTGTGACAAATTTGAGGGGTTCGCCACTGCTTCCTGCATGGCCTGTTTTCTCCTCAGCTTATGCTCTCATAGTTGAGCTCTGAGGCTGTGGAGTTGAAAGTTGAAAGTGCCAGTGAATGGGGGTCAAAAAGAGTTGCAGGAAAAAGAGTGTGGGAGTGTTGCCGGGAAGAATAGAAGAGAAGGTGTGTTAACCTCAGTGGTTAAAATGTTTTATTTCACATTGTGAGCTGATGGTTATGGCTGGTAATCATCTACTGTCTACTTGTGGTGAGCTCTCTAGGTCAGAAAAAAAATCTTCCACTCTGCCTTCAGTATCACCCTCTACAAAACAAATCAATGAAATTAATTTCTATACAAATATATTGCATATAATTCAAGGTATTTAAAATATTATTTAGCAAGGATGCATTAAAGGATTTCACACTGTAATTACTAAAAATATTATTCAAATTATATTTTAATTTATATAAATCCAGTTCATTTAGACGTAAGCACATTTCTTAATTATGTTTTACAGTCCACCAATCAATTAATCCCAAGTTCAAGAAATCTGTAAAACAGAAGAAAAGCCTGTTAAAATGATCTCATGGAAAGAGCTGTAAATGTCATGCTTCTTCTGACTCAATGGGGAAAATTGATAACCATTTAGGATCCTACTTCTGCGCAGGGCATGACAGGGAGAGCCCTAGTCTTCAGACCGACAAATCAGATGATGAAAACTTCATTTTATAATTTCTGAGGTCTCAATTGACCCCCGCTGAACGGAAGCGCTCCAAATAGAATATCAAATTGCTAAATGTGAAATGAGGGCTTAAACCTAAATATTATTTCAGAGGGCTTTGGCTAGAGAAAGAGACCTATCTGGAAAGGACATAATAAGCTAATTATTTTGCCAATCAATGTCCCCCAGGAGATTTTTGCTGGGCCTGTATGTCCCATTCACCCCGGTATTGAATCTCCTGACTGCGAAACTCGCCCACATTAATCCCTGATTGGCCAAAGCTCTTCCTACACTCCAGATTTTAACGAGATAGAAAAGGGACAATGTGCTAGTTATACTTTGTTCAAAACCATCAGGACTTTATGAAATAAAACGATTTACCAAGGACATTTCAACAGCAAGACGAAAGTTTAAAGTGACAGAAAAAGGTGCGTGATTTTGAATCTCTGTAACGGAGATTAAAAACTTGAAAAGGGACTTTGAGTGCAACAACCTTTGCAGTTTATTGTCCGCATGGTCTGTCCGCTGTACAGTGTCTGGCACAATGCACAGACTCAGTATAGAAGTAAATACAAATCTACTTTGACACGGCATATCATAATAACCTTCCTGATTCATGATAGCATAAAGCTGTAGCCTTCAAAATAATTAAACCATTGACGTGTCCATGTTGTTCCTTTTCATAGGCCTTTGAGTAAATAGTAAGGTGACAATGGCAGCTTCTACAAAACCCATCATGCACCTGGGCTTACAGAAGCCAAGAGGTTATCAAGGTCAAAATTTCATTTCGTATGCACGTGCTAAAGCAAAGCCTGGTAAAGACACACACAAAGCTCCTGCAAAATGACCAACATTTTGAAAAACGCCTCTCCAGAATTCCCAGAAAAGTTTCATAATGGTGAACAGGGTGGATTTATTATATGATTCCAACAAGGAAGAGTAATCAATCTCCTTTCATGCTAGCTCAGGTGAGCTATGTACATGTGGAAAGTGTGTGATTTGTCTCGCATTATGAAGTGGACTCTATTGACACAATAGGAAGCTGCTTCATACAATTTATGCATTTCTTTGTTAATCTTCCTCAGAGAGTGATAAAGAGGTCCTGATTCCTGATTTCCTGATTTCTGATTCCACATGCTCCATGCGCACATGCATGTTTTTTCACACATGTGGGTCTGTCTATCAATAGACGGAATTCAATTGATCACATTGACGATCCATTCGCTTCATACATGCGGTAGGATAAAATGAGGTTTATTCAAGGCACATCTGTGGAGTCTATAAATGACGAACATAATGCTTTCCCAGAAACCACAGCCAATGGTGTTAGAAAGGGGGGGAAAGCTTTTTAGCTTTCAGCACAAACACTAGGTATCACTTGAATATATAATATAATCTGAGCTGACACTGGAACCAAAGCTTTGGTTATTAAGCCCTATATCTAGCTTTTCCCGAACCAGGCCTTCTCCGGACAAATGCTCTCAATCAATTTCTATCCAATTGCTTAAGTCACCACAGCAGCGTAAAACTTCCCTCGCCACTCCCGTTTTCGCCCGAGAACCCAACACAGGGGTCGTAAAAGTGCAGTTAGCCAAATGTTCTTGGGATAATAATATACCAAATTCAATATCGTATGCTAACGTCCAAAATGTGAGTGTAGTGGGGTTATTCTCCACAGAGGCACAGTGAAAAATTATTCTTAAATTGGAGAACAAAGAAAACAGGTTAAATGTTTAAGATATGCATATCGTCCCCATCTATAAAGTGACATCATGCTATTTTCTTGACATGTAGTAAAAGGCTCAATGGAAATGCATCATTCCATTGTCACTGTTTGAACACTTCTGGATTTCACCAAAACTAACATGCACATACAGTTATAAATAAGAAATTTGTAATATATATATTTTTTTCCCCAAAAAAAGTTAAACACTGGGGCTCAGCGGTGCTACCAAAACAATGCTGTTTTAAATATTCCAATAATTAGAGCTGCACCAATTTTAAAATTCTACTATGAAAAAAAACCTATTTTGTCTAAATAAAAATAAAACCAAATCATTTTAAATGCAACAAGTGAATATAGAATTCAATTCACGTTTATTTGTATAGCACTCCTCATGATACAAATCGCTGCAAAGCAGCTTCTCTGGAAATTTAAGTTTCTACATTATATTTAGGAGTAGATTTAGGATATTCATTTTGACATTTGCTAAAGATTACATTTTAAAATTGTATTAAATTGTTTCAAAGTGTTTTTAAATATTAACTTTTAGTGAGTTTTAGATGAGGCAAAGATCATTTACATATAAAAAAAGGGGAAATTAGCATAAACAATTAAATGACATATCAGGTATTAAAGTTGGAACAAAATGATCAAATCTATTTTCTAAATGCATGTTATTGATTTTATTATGAATAATTTGTTGACTCATTTGGATCTGGATCTTTTGTATGACTTCACCCGATGTGGTACCAGTACATTGTGCATCCTTACTGATCATATCTCGAGAATGCTACTATATCTGTAATTGTCTGTTGATAAATTTCAAACAGAAAAATAAAACAATGAGTTACTGTAACCCAAGGGGTGGGACTATCATCAAACAATATGTCAAATCCCTACTTATTTTTTTGCAAGTCCAGTTGGTGATGTCAGCAGCTCAGAAATCACACACTTTGGATTTAACAGCTCTGTGACTGTAAATGAAAAGGCCTTTGAATAGTCACAGGTCATTAATGTTGATGTCTTGGCAAGCTGGCAGCAGGCAGCACATGGCAGAGAGATGCCAAAGTAGCATGGTCTGATGAACTGTTGGGAGAGAAAGAGAGCTGTCTGTGGATAGAGGAAGAGTGACTGATTTTAGATGGGAAAAAAAAGCAGGCTCATTGGAGAGAGAGAGAAAAAAAGCATGCATGTGATGACATTTCTGACATTCTGCTGCTTTTCAAAGACTTTCAAAGTTAAATGTCCAGTACTGTAAGTTGCACTAAAAGCATGCACAGTTTTACAGATGAACAAGAATCTAGCAATATTTTATTATGTTGGTTGTTGTACATATTGTGGAAGTTTTGAAAATAAATGTATGTTAAGTGGTGCTAAATGCTACCAAAAGCAAATATGAGATAAAACTGCATTTGCTGAAGTAACCATGCCATTTTAGCTTGCTTCTACAAGTTTTTGAGCGGCTTTATAGACCTTTTCCTTAATAAACTTCTGACTGGATGACCTTCTGTTCTGGTCTCCATAGGAACCCATTCAAATAGTGCCCATCTGTTTTGAATGTAGCTAACATAGCCAGCTTCATTTATTAAACTTTGAGGAGTGAGGAACTGACAAATGACGGCAATTTGCAACACTGTAAAAAGCGATGGTGCTATGGATTATTCATGTGCTTTTTAAAAACATTTTAATAGGTTTAACATTAGATTATCAGCTTGGACTATGTGCTAATTTGACTAGAAAAAAAACTGGGAACCAGAAATGCAAAGCATCCTTCCAGTTAAGAGTCAGGCATGACTTATATTGACTTATAACGTCTATATTGACTCATGTTTTACAAGTTTCATACTGAGTGCTCCAAACTGCTAGTAAAATGCTATGCTGTACCAGGTGGGATACAGAGCAAGTCTACTACAACAGAAAAGCCATACAAATAGAGCAGTTTATATGATGCAAACATTATGTAAAAGCATTTTGAAGAGATAACATGGTATTGTGCAAGAAAGTCTGACTGATAAACTGCCTCGTAATTAGTTAAATGTAAAAGATCATGTAAAAGTCATTGGTGCTTTATTGCCAAAATAGTGGTCATTTCAACTCAAAACTGCAGTGAATTTTATGCATACAATTGTAGGCTATGTTTTTGGAGTTGGAGAAAGTAAGTAGCAGCACACACTTCCAATGAGCCAAGGTTGAAGAAAAACAAAAAACAGAGAGAGAAAGGAATCTTTGCTCAATGATGTATGCTAACACATACACATTTTATATATTTATATTTATATAAATATTTATATAAATATTACATATTTATATAAATATTACATATTTATATATATATATATATATATATATATATACATATATATGAGAGAGAGAGCCTTTTTGGGAACACATACAAGCTCACACCAAAAATAAACATCCCATCACTGAAGCACATCTAGCAAATATATACACACACATATATAACAGAAGTTAAAATTATACTTCAGCATCCCTCTTGCAACACACACAAACACTCTCTCAAGCTGGGTGATTTAGTATCAGCAAGTGCCATTCTCAACGGGTACTCGAGCGCAAACACTGCCGTATGGAACCTCCACACCTCTCATTACGGGAGCGTGACGAGGAGAAATTATCGCCGGGACCAGATTTCATCAAACATACTAAAATGGTGCCAAGGCCAAACATCAGATAATGAAGACGCAGCTCAAATGGGACGGCGCCACAGACAATTAATTAAGTAATTAGGCTAATGACTTCTTTACTCAAGTCCTTTTCCTTTGGCTGTAGATATGAATTAATTAGCACGGGTAATTAAATTAAGCAGGTTGTAATTTCACAGCTGTTCATGTCGGCCTCCTCCCCTCTCTGCTCTGGGGCTAATCAGAGCTAGCTCCAGGTGGGGGAAAAAAACACTCGGTTTCATCTCTGATGTCTTCTTCAGTGAAGTCTTGGAATGCCACCAAAAACCCCAATCATATGCAAATCGAGCATGCGTGTGTGCACTTTGACATTTAGAGATGAGAGGCTTCCTCAAAGGCCTCGCTTGCCTTGAAAGTACAGCCTCCACATGCAACTACAGAAAATGAGCAAATAAAATAAATCACACATTACTGAATGATGTCAGTAAGGGGTTTGATACAAGCCTGGCATCGATGGGCCTATTATAATGAACTAGAACTGCTCTCATTTCTGGCCTGTAATACAGACGCTGGCAAAATCATTACATATAACAACAGGCACTGATCAAAGGCCCCGTGCGCTGGGAGGAGAGGCATTTGCCTCCTTTAGAGAAGGTATGGGATGAGTCTACCGCCTGTGTGTCTGCAGGATCCACTCCATTAAAACAGTTTGGGCTCCCTTTCATTCTACTCTGGCTTCTTAGAGCGCATGGACGTGAAACAAAGCACAGATGTCTGATGCCTGACAACTAAATTATAAAATTATACAGCATGTATACAGTGGGGTCTGTTTTTTTTTTTTATCAGAATTTGAGTGAAACTGAATGAACTAAATAATAATAAAAATAATAACAATAATAATACTTTAAAAACATTTATTTTATTATTATTATGTAAAAAAAACAGCTACGCTTTTAAATAAAAGCAAGACTATGCATTTGTGCAACTTCAGACATGTTTACTAGTGTGCTATGTCTCACAAACAATAAAAAGCACTAAAGCAGTAGCTTCAACTATTCAAAATCATTAAATTTTCGCACCAACCCTGGGTGGAAATGTCAGGATGAGAAAAAACAATACTGAAAGGTTATAGAGGTAGGATGGGAAACGGAAGCATATTTCCCATGCAATAACCATTCCCTATGATCTGTACACCATCTGCGATTTATTTATCTAAGAATGGGCACTCTGTATCACATACATCAATGTTCACAGACACATGAATTGTAATGCATGAAATGTAAGGGTTGATGATTCTTCGGATTCTCTTTCCTGCTGTCTCCCCATGAGAATGAACACACATCTGGACTTACGGCCACAGCTCGGAGCTTCGAACTACAAACACATACAGACTGGAATCTGACTTTTCCGGTCTGTTCTGACTGATTTGTGAAAAAAACCATGCTAAGTATCTTCAAACACACCTCTTCACTATAACCTCCATCATCCTAGCATGCACCAGGGCATGGGGGGGGGGGGGGGGGGGGGGTCCTGAGTGTGGGAACAATTGGGCTAAATGTGGTGAAAATAAGCGGGATGAGTGTTCTGGGGCAAAGGGAGGGGGGTCTGTCTCTTGGCAGTGATGCAGCTAGTAAATCTAAGTTAAAAAGAAGCAGTATTTTTCATCACTTTTACAGATGGAGACTGGGTTCATCTTTTATGTGCTTGCATGTGAATGTGAACCAATCGCTAAAAGGGAATGACTGAAAAACAATTTTGAATCTGCTGAAGACTGAACAACCACCTTGAGTGATGGTTAAGAAAAAAGAATATAAAAATATTTTCCTAATTGAAACGGGAAGCAGACTCTTTCTTAACACTGATTTCTTTTTTGAGCATATCACAGCATTATATCACAACATTAAACCCCCGAAAGGGTGATCAGGACCCCGACGCAAATTGTTTTATTAAGAAACTTAAATATTAGTTGCTATTGTTATATTAAAGTATTAAATATCAGTTGTTTTTGTTCTGTTAAGATATTTAAATATTAGTCACTGTTGTTCTATTATAGGAATAAATACCAGTTGTTATTGTTCTAATAAGACATTTAAATATTAGTCATTATTGTTCTATTAAGGGATTAAACATCAGTTGTTATTGTTTTATTAAAAGTTTTAAATATTAGTCACTACTTATCTATTATAGGAATAAATAACAGTCACTGTTGTTCTAATAAGTATGATTTAAACATGAAATATCTGCAGCTGCAGAGTTTTCAAAAGTAATTAAGAGATTTAGAAAATGATCAGTTTATTATCAATTATTATTTATCAAGTTTCCTGGTGCACACTCCAGGGATCTAAGAGTAGTATACTGCTTGTCAGGACAAATACAAAATGAGATATTTGGAGGCATAAAACAAGGCCCTGGCACAATATGTGTAATATTTATGATTATTCTCTCTCTCTACACAGCCCTGACTAAAAATGTTGTTAATCAAGTTTCCGTTTCAAATGACAAAATGCGAGATGCATGGGGTGGGGGAGGAAGTTTTCCTGATATGGTAATTTGAAGCAGATATATCATTTTGTTAATAAAATGCTGAGGCCTATGATTAACTGGCGCTCACTGGAGATAGCACGCTGATTAATTTCACCCTCTTCAGCCAATGCCAAGGTCCTTACACTTTCCCTCGTTGTGCTAAGGGTGAAAATTAAATCAGTCCCTCTTCTTAATTTTTCAATAACCTTGTGCCATTTTTTCCCATGTGACATGTGTTCCCAATGAGACCAAAGCCATCTTAGGCTCTCAGAAAAGAAAACAAAAGCTACATAAAATGCTTTTCATAGCCCATTATTGTTAGCACACTTGTTTTTAATGTTCGCCTACACCAAAACAACAGAGTGGGGATTTATTTAAACATGTTTCCCTACTGTCTTGACAGAAATAAAACCTTCTAAACAAAGAATCAAAGCTTGTTTTCCACACCCTGAATCCTGTAATGATGAATCCAGGTAATTGGGCCTTTCGATATGGTATCTCCCTGGGTATACCTTTGTCAATAAACAAACCACTTACACCATCACTGCGAATAATGAAGATATAAATAAAACTCAGACAAACCACCCACATTAAACCGTAACACACTGTTTACATTTCAATATCACTGCATTTTTGAGGACGAGTCTAAGTATGTATGGTATAGGCAACACAATGAGCACAAGAACTGAGATGATTCCCTAGTGAAACATAAGCAGAGATACACACACAAACACCATTTACTCTTCAACTGCCATGCTAAATTCCATATATTTAGGTTCTAATCAGCAAACATGTTATCGCCCCTGGATTCCAGGCTCAGAAAATTGAATTTCTGCATGCACTTTTATCTAGAAAAATGATGGCAATAATGAGAAATGGGAAACAATAAGTGGAATACAATAAGCAAACGACAGGTCATTAAGGTGGCATTTGCTTGTTGACGCAAGCAGGGAATAATCAAGATCGTACCTTAATGATATTATAGTGTCATAAGAATCAAAGAATGATCAAATTACAGGATTTAGTTAATGAAAAATGGACGGACCAACACAAGTCTCCTTTCATAGGCTGTTTTGTATGACCCCAAACCCAACCGCAGAAGTCAATCGGATATTAGAAGACTGAAAGCTACATGTCCTCATGCAAAACCTTCATCGCCCTTATTGCCGGACAATGTTGTAAAGCCATCATCCTGTTTATAGAGGTTTAATTGAAGGCAGCATAAAACGATAAACTAAGAAACATGCATGGCTGACTTCTCCAATTCCAGCCATAAATCATTGTGATGTTCAGACAAGTCAGCCAGACACAAATTCAGATGATAGATGACCCATTTAACTTTGATTTTTGAGAGCAATGAGCTCTCCTGCAATAGCTCACACTGAGTAATGCCGCAGATGCGCAGGCAGGAGGCGATGAGAAATCCCCTTTCCTCCGTGCCGCGGATGCTTCGGAATAATCGCACAAATGACCATTATTAAATGCTGTGGTCCTGCTCCGGCGCACCGCCGGTGAGAGAGAGAGCAAAAAGAGAGAGAGAGGGGATTTGCATTAGCAGGCTGTAATGTTCTGATGATTTGTGATATAAAACAGTCATCAGCAAACTAATTTATCAGCCCCTGTATCTATAATGATACATGTATATGCGCAGCTATAAATATTAGAATAGCAGTACAGACAGGCAAAGATACATAAATCAGAAGGTTGCACATGGTTATACAGTATGAGGACACTCTCGATAATGTTTTTACAATGAAAACAACCTCATGTGGTCCACAAAAAAAAGAATAAACCCCATTTAGCCGGCACACAATTATAGAAATTAGATGCCGCCGGTAAGTTTAGAAGTCATTATTATTTCATATCTCCTCTCACTGAGCTTTTAAATGAGCGAGTGTCCTGTGCCTATTGAAGCCGGTCAATTATTCATTCTAGACATGCAAAAGCAGTTAGTAAAGCAGATAAAACTGTCAGTGTGCCACCAAACCCAGGAAGTTCCAGCTGGTGGCTCTCTCTGCTCACCGCTGTGTGTGTGAGAGAGAGAGAGAGAGAGAGAGAGAGAAAAGAGAGGAGTGATTCACTGAGCAGGTATTCTAATGGAGGGCCAGAGGAGGGAGAAAGAGAGGAAGAGAGGGATTGAGAGAGAGGGAAGGAGAGAAAAGCTGCTCTCCCTGGGGGACCTGTTTAGCCACACGCCGTAATGCCAGACTTTCAGTCTTGTTAGTAAGCAGTCTGCCAGGATATGAGGCAGGAGAGCTTCAAGAACAGTAAACATTAAATTGAATTCATTAACAAAGGCCACCATTTGCTGCTGGATGAAAGGTCCCAATGCCAAGCTCAAAGCCCCCTTCCTCCCTACTAAACCCTCTATGTGTCACCTGTTTTATTCATCAGTCTTTTGTTTGTGTACGCAGCTTTGTTTGCTGGCTGCTGGAGAGCTGGTTGGTTAATTTGGCTTCTGTTGATGAAGGTTTTCCAGGTCTTTCTGGAGGCTGACCGCTGCTTGGCATGTCTAATTGTCGGCAGAACTCCAGAGAACTGCTCAGTTCCAAAACCTAGATAGTAGGTCCTAGCAGCATCACTACATAGATAGTAGCATCCGAACTAAAGTAGAAGCTCATAAGTGATTGACATGAAACACCATTTATATGATCAGCAGCGATCAGCAGTGGAAACAAGTAAATATCAGTGAAAGCTCAAGAAAGACTTGACTCACATTTGATATATGTTTATATATGTCCCAAATGACGCACTCAAAGTGTACTTTACTGTCTATTGTATGAATTTTATAAGGTTATTCTTCCATCCAATAAGTGTCGAATATTCCACCCTTTTCTATTAATTAAGCACATCATTCAGATATTAAAAGTGCACTTTTTATTTTTGGTTCCAATGTGAACACACTACTTGCACCATTTATACAAAAAACTGAAACACGCACATATTTTGGTCTTAGCATTTGTTGATGCTTTTCATTTTTATTATATAACATTTAGCAATTCATTATTACACTATGCATTTTAAATTCAGTTATAATTATTTACCACATAATGCACATTATGTATAATTATAATCCATTATACCCTCTACTAACCCTTTATAATGCATTATGTTACCAATATCTCTTTGATCTCATTTATTCTTTCATTAACTTTTATTATTTATTCTTTCCACCATTTTGGATTAATTGTTTTATTGATATTTTCTAATTTGCAAAAAAATAAGAAAATCAATTAATTTTCAGTTCTAGAAAGAGTGTAATATTGTTTGGAATGACAAGACGGTAAATAAATTACAAAATTTTCATTTTGGTGTGAATGAACCCTATAAGGCACAAATGAAGCCCTAAAATGTTGTCTAGGTAGACTGCTCAGTAGGACTGAATAAGCAGTTCCCAAAAAGGAGGTCAACAGAAATAGACATAAGTCCACTCTGGCATACTAAAACATACTGAGCAAAACAAAGATTAAGTGAACATACATCAAATAAAATTGATGACGGACAAAACAGAGCATCCAGAGAAAGGACACTGTGAAAAAATGTGAAATGTGACCCTCACCCAGGCCTCCTGCACGTCCCTGACCCATCAGAACTCCTCTGCCCCTCCTCCAGCACTCAGAAGAGAGCAAAACACATGATATTTAGATGGATGAGTCCAGCACCGGGAGCAGAAAACTACCAAACAGCGACCTAAAGTGATCCCCTGTCTTCACATGCTTGATTTCATCCCTTAATTAGAGTCATTCATCAACGGTCTTGAGATACGAGGTTTCACCCCAGCTCCCGCCTCACCACACCTTGCCAGCTGTCAAAATTACAGCGTTCAGTTCATGCGCCATCCCTCAAATAGTTATTTTCTACAAGCTTGGCTGCATCTCACAATTCACTATTTACTGTATTGTCTTGCCCCTTGCCGCGTAGCCCACACACACTTGAACACTCGCACACACACGCTCACCCGGGAGAGTAGGCGTAATGTCAGCCGGTGCTAATAGTCATTAAGCCTCAGCTCAATTCCAATTAAAGGTCATTAGCCATGTTATTACAGAGATGATTATTGTTTTTAGACTTCAGCCAAACAAGGGGCTGCTTGTAATTGGTTGGCATGTGAGAAAACAGAGCAGAGCCTAATGAGTTAACGGCATATATATTTGTTATGCATTAAGAAAGGATGCCAGAGACCAAGGTGGATGTAAGAAAAGGAAAACATCATTTTTCAAGGCTGACAGAGCAAACTTTGGCTGTTGTGATCGTTTGAAAAAACACTTTAATTCGTTGCAAGCGACATCAATTATTTAATTTGTGAACTACTGCTTTTATACCTCGTACATTACTGCTCTTTTGCAAACACAAAATGTGGCAGAACATCAATAATTTTTCTGAGATGAGTCTGTTAGCATCATTAGCATCACCTTGGCTTTAGCGCCTCCTTTATTACAGCGCTGCAGTTTCTGAAGGAACCAAAATCCGATTTGAGGAAGAAGAAAGTGGTGGACCGGGTCTCCTCAGCCAGAGCTAAAATTACCTGACCTAGAGCACTCCTGCAGGGCCTCCGCTAAAACAACAAACATTCAGATACACTCTGTTCCCTGCACAGATATTCAACCTGCAGCGCAGTGGTTTGTGTTTAAAGGAAAATGCCACTGTTTTTCCATATTCCACTATGTTTTTCCCTCAACTTAAGACAAGATGATACGTATCTGTCCCGTCTCAGTGCGTGCACTCGATCTCTGTAGCACACGGCGCCACTATGCTAGCATTTATCTTAGCACCATTCATTCCTTAGGATCCAAACAGGAATGAATTTAGAGGCTACCAAAAATCCATGTTTTACCTATTTAAAGACGGTTACATGAGTAGTTACAGAAGTAAGATTTCCTAAGCGGTTAAAAAGTGATAACTACAATGTATGGCAGAAGAGCACTTCAGAGCACTTTGCCACCTTTTATTTTGTGTTACCATACTTATTCGTGTAACTATTCATGTAACCATCTTTAAATAGAGAAAACATGGAAGTGTTTGGTGGCTTCTAAACTCATCCCTTTTTGGATCCTAAGGAATGAATGGTGCTAAGATAAATGCTAGCATAGAGGCGTTGTGCGATACAGCGATTGAGTGCACGAGACAGAGAGGTACGTATCAACTTGTCTAAGTTGAGGGAAGAACATAGTGGAATATAGAAAAACGGTGGCGTTTTTCTTTAAAAAAGAGACTGAAAGGACAATAACTCCAAGAAACCAAAATCTTTCAATTTTCAATTAACTATCACAAGAGAAATTTGATGCAAGAGACTAAATCTGATGATCATACTGTTTGTTTGTTTTTTATTGTTTTTGTTTTTTTATACATAAATTCATAAATGTATATTATTCAGAAAAACAGATTATTGAAACATACTGTACCATTATCCCACTTTAAGCATTTTGTGAAGTATTTTTTGAAGCATGTCGGAAACAATAATTTTTCACTTAAAATAGGTTTTCGATATATCTATTAAGTTTTTGGCACCTGAATCAATCAATCAATCAATCAATCAATCAATCATATAATAATAATATAATATATTTTACAATATACTGTATATCCATTGCTGATTTTCAGGCTAGACATTTTAACTTGTGCTGTTTACCTTTTGAAAAAGTATTATTTTCTATAATTGCCATTTAACATAATACAATAAATAAAATGCATCAGTATTTGCAGATGATTTTTGCACAGCTTGACATCTTAAAGGGACAGTTCACAGAAAAAAGTAAATTCTCTTGAACAACTTTTTTATTTTATTTTTTATTTAAAGAAACAGTTCTCCATCCACTTTAATTTCATAGAAAACAGCAGCTTGAAGATTTTAATATCTCCTCTGGTGTTTCAGAGAAGTCATCCTACAGGTTAGAAATGACACAAGGGTGAGTAAATGATGCCAGAATTTTCATTTTGGGGTGAACTGTCCCTTTAAGCATGACAGTCCGCCTCATCAGTCTTTGTAGGCGTCAGGCATTTTTAAAGCACAAGGCAGTCACATGGGGAATTCTAGATTAAACAAAGAAAATACATATTTCTATCTGTCATAATTACAACTGGGTATTAATAACACTGCAAATATTAATCTTAGAAGTAAACACTAAGCGGCTTAAAGAAAATTGCAAATAAATCAGATTATCCTATAGGAATATCCTTACAAAGGATCTGAAGGGTAATGAGAAAGCCAGCCATGCTTTTTTTTTTTCATAAGTATTTGTAATAGGTAGGCAGCACCGAGCAATTCATAAGGTATTTGGCTCAGGCGCATACATATTTCAGCTTCAATTTCATTTTTTCATAAATCGCACAGCCACAAGGTAGATTCAATTAGATTTTTATGATTGGGTCACTGCCTTTCTGTCAGGTCATTCAAAGGTTAAGGAATTCAGTGCTACAAACATGATTAGGCCACTGCGGCATCTGATCAGACCTTCTGTTTATCATGCAGACCCACTGGGTTTTGTCTGACAGTAATGACGGCGGGAAGCTTTGCTGCAGGTAATGGCTGGGGTATTTTACATCCTAAATTGCTTTATTACCACACTTTTACGTTTAAACACTTCGGGGAAGAAAAACAGGGAGTCACCACAGGACTGACATCACTGCGACTCGATGCTAAAAGCGGAGAACATATTAAATCATTTTTATGTACTGAAGGTATGGGCAACATAATGTCATTTCCCCTCACGACAGGACTCTAAGGGAGAGAGAAAGGGAGAAAGAGAGAGAATGAAAGAAGAAAAGAAAATAATTACACGCATAATTCGATCTGTCTGGACTTCTGTGTCCATCTGCTCCCTGTCTATAGTCGTCTCCATTTATATGTCATGTTATAAATGCAAATTTTATTGTGAAAAAATTTCTATTTAATTATTAGATGCACAGAATATTCAAGGGGAAGATGAAGGGCAGCATACGTGAATTACAGGCAAGTCCAGTTATACTGTATAAATGCATGTTTTCTAACATGCAGTTAAAAAACGTAAAAATTCTGAATTTAAACTTTCTAAAATTGTTGTGTTTTTACTTTAATATATATTTTATATATATATTTTTTTACATATACAATTGTAAAAAAATATATGAAATGCATTAGGTTTAGGTTTATATAAGTATTTACGCTATATACCGTATATGTGACACTGGACCACAAAACCAGTCTTAAGTGTAATTTTTTCAAAATTGAGATTTATAAGTCATCTGAAAACTGAATAAATAAGCTGTCCATTGATATATGGTTTATTTGGATCGGACAATATTTGGCCGAGATACAACTATTTGAAAATCTGGAATCTGAGGGTGCAAAAAAAATCGAAATACTGAGAAAATCACCTTTGAAGTTGTCCAAATGAATTCTTAACAATGCATATTACTAACCAAAAATTACGTTTTGATACATTTACGGTAAGAAATTTACAAAATATCTTCATGGAACATGATCTTTACTTAATATCCTAATGATTTTTTGCATAAAAGAAAAGTTTAGAAAATCATCTTGACACATACTATGATTTTGGTTATTGCTAAAAATATACCCCAGTGACTTAAGTCACAAATTCAATGAAGGCAAATTGTAGTCATTATTGAAGTGTATATGAATTTGTACATATCCATGTATCAGTCTGTCTTTACATGCTGATAACTCTCATCAAGTCATCTTCCTTTCATATCCTACAAGTGCACAGCTCTCTCTCTCTCTCTCTCTCTCTCTCTCTCTGTCTACCTGATACCACTGCTGGTCCCCAGATGCTGTGTGTCTGCTCCATCTACCTCAAACACACATACACACACAAAACATTCCAACAACAAGGGATAGCAGAGAATGTGAATAATGTATGAAGCATTTTATATTGGGATTGATGGTTGTCAATCACGTCTGCCTAAATCAAGACAGCACAGATCATTTCCATTGCTGCGATTGGATATTCGAGTTGAAAGAACTTTTTCAGAACCACACATAACCAGTCAATCTAAGCATCAGTGCAGGGAAGAGATCCCTCGTTGTGCCTTAATTAACATTGGGAAGACCAAAGTCTCACCCAGACCTCGCTTATTCAACCTATGCATTCAATATCTGTATTTACATGCCAGCATTACTGAGCAAACAAGCTCATTTAAAAGTTCATATGCTAATGTGTGACATTTAAAGCAAACTTTACACGAGAAAATGACATACAACAATAGGCTTTGATTCTTTTCAGTGATGTGAACTTATGCCGTTTCCATATTTATGACTTTAAAACTGTGACACCTTTGGAGGAAAAGATTGCAGAGGTATTTCCTCAGCCATTCATCTGCATTAAAAAAAAGTCCAATTATTATTTAAATTGGATTGAAGTGGATTGTAAGGATCGAATTTACTATACATCTAGAATCAAGTAAAATCTGTACAAAACGTCAAAATAAAATCATAGTGATTATAAAGTTTAAAGAGTTTTATGTAATTGCTAACAGATCCTATATCATTTGCAACTTTACTGAAATTGCATAGATTTTGAATGTGACTTAAGTTGACTAAGTAGGCCTAAACTATTTTACTTAATATGTAATAGCAAAGAAATGTTTCAAAATCCAAAAACACTAATTAGAGCTTTAACATCTATTAATTTTAAACATAAACCATAAGCATAACATCTCAAAACAACAAATTGAACAAACTTGAAAGTTTATTTTTGACCCTGGACCACAAAACCAATCATAGCATGCGTATATTTGTAGCAATAGCCAACAATACATTGTGTGGGTCAAAATTATCGATTTTTCTTTTATGCCAAAAAATCATTAGGATATTAATGTTAATTTATAATTCATGGCCGCTTAGAACTTCCGTACATTTAACATGTCCCATGAACATATTTTGTAAATTTCCTACTGTAAATATATTAAAACTTAATTTCTGATTAGTAATATGCATTGCTAAGTACTTTATTTGGACAACTTTAAAGGGATTTTCTCGGTATTTTGATTATGCAGTATTTTTTTTATTTTTTACACCCTTAGATTCTTTTCTTTATTGAGATACACAGCTGTTTCAGTCAAGTCGGCATGAAATGGAAATTCCCCTGGAATCTTATAGGTCTTATTTTGAACGATTTCTTCAGGCATATGTTTCTTTCTCTCTCTCTCTCTCTCTCTCTCTCTCTCTTTTCATTTCCTTATAATGTCATAACTGAACTGTTATGTGACATCCAGGACTTCTCCAATCATTCATTTGCAGTCTACTGCACTTCTTCAATATCATATTCTTCTATCTCCACTTTAAAATGAAAGCCCATTCAACAACCAATGCTTAGAAACAAGTATTCCTACTTTTTTCCCACGATATGTTACACCCGATATGTTACACTCTGACGTACATCACAATATGGAAGAAAAGACCTGCCACTACTTCCATTTAGGTTGGAATTTTTTTTTTCCAACAGTACACTGAACGCATGCTTACCACCAAGAACAATTAAAACTGTGTTTCGAGTAGCAGGTTTTAAGCACACAGCAGGGGTTTGTTCTGCTCTAGCAGATGCTGTACAGTAGGTGTTCTATATGGGAGGTCAATCCCACATCTCCTTGTCTCTCGTTTCCTCATTGATCTAAACCATCAGATACTTCAGCTCCTGCAACCAATACAAAAGCGATGACAAAATACGCCATTAAAATTCAAGACTCCAATATTCCCAGAGATACATTTAATCAAAACAATCCCTAATATATTTCACAGTCTGTGCACAAACAACACTCTTAAATCTCCAACTGGCTTTTCATACTTCAATAAGCACAGAGGAGAAACCGTCAGGAAAGAAAATACTCCTGTTGCGTCTTTGACTGCGCTTCACTTTCCAAAGGCTATGAGTTTTGACGTGAAGGATAAACCACAATGTCAACCAATTGCGCCTGGCTTAAAGACCTTCATAATCGATCGGCCGGACAGCAGATGAACGGGGGCCCATTTCAGCAGTTTGCTGTACAAACCGCTCGTTCATTAAAAGATGCTCTTCCTTATTGATTTTAGCTTAAGTAATGAGGAAGCTTATCCAAAAATCTTTAGCATTTGGTCTTAAGTTAAGGAAATCAATGGCACCATTCCCATATGAACAGCATATTTGAAGTTTATGTGCAAAAGACAAGGCAAATCCAGATTGGATAAATCAATAGGCTTTGTTGATTACATGTAAAACTGACCTATAGCTTTTTTAGCACTAAAAGTGAGCTGTACATACAGTATATGAAGACTGATCACTTCTGATGCATTTCCATCATTAGGACTTTAATTATAAAAATGCCAAACGTCAAACATTCAAAACAAAGACGCACAATTAAAACGACAAATTTGGTGCTACTTTTCATACAAGTGAAAAGTTCTTAAAACAAGAAAGATGTTCAAGGTGAAAGCAGACTCGGGGAAATCTAATCCTTATTTAAAGCTCATACTGGCATTAGCATTAAAGTGTGAATCTTGCTAAAGCTGGAGGAGGAGAAATGTGTAGGTATAAGCTCAAAGTGTGAGGAGCTGTGTATTAAACTCCAGTCACCTTTTGAGTTCTTCTCAGCACGGAGAGTTCTTTTAAAGTTCAATCAATGGATCTAAGTTAAACTTTGCTGCTGAATAGCGTACAGTTTTAAGCAAAGGTCCAGCAGGCGGTGGAGCAGAAAGTTGACAATAAGTTTGCTACATCTTTCAAATAGGTTGAACTCATTAAAAACATTTGCTGTGTAGCGAAATATCAGCATGAGGCCGTATAAAGCAAAGAATCCATGGAAGATATTGTTGTACGGTCCTCAAACATTTCCTGTAAATAATGAAAACCCATTTGTTGTGCTAATATTGCTGTATATATTACAAAATATCCCACCTGACATATATCACAGCTCTCAAATCCACAGACATTGCAGGTAGGAGATTTCCTTTAACATGTTGCACATAAATTTTTTTTTAAAAAACTGGTGCGGGGAGGAGAAAGTGAGTGAGGAGGCAGAAACAGACTGATGGAGAGCGAGGGCAAAAATGACATTCAAATATAGCAGCAGAGATGCCTTCTGGGGATTCCGTCTCTGATGCCACCGAGCCAAAGGTGAGGTGTATGTTAGTAAAGCTAAGCTGCAGACAACATTTCCCAGAGGTAATTGTTCCGCTCATTAATATTCATTTGAACCTGTTTTCCTTTACATAAGTGACATGTTCTGACTTTGATGTGCCAGATCGCGTGCCTCAGCATCACTTTTTTCCCCATGCACAAATATGCAAAAAACTTTCGCACATGCCTTAAAAAAAACACCACTACTTTGCTCCGTTTGTCTGCACCTTCGTGCTTCTCTTCCTACCCATTGTGTTGTCTGGTCAGGCAGTGTTTTCCATTTGGCAGGGACGGTTTAATCACGCGTTAAAAATTACAGGCTCCTCTGTTGGCCAAGCATGACATTTCAATTGTGCAGCCAATAAAAGTACTACATGAAGAAGGTTGAGATGATGGACTGACATGCAAAGCCTGGAGATCCAGGTTACCATGGTGAACTACCTTCTCCATTTGTGCAAAGTCAAGATTGAGAAGCCTGATGCAAAGAGCTCTGTTTTTTTGCACAAAAATGGTCAACATTAATTTTGTTTATTGTTCTGACAGGTATAAAATGTAAAAGAATAATATTTTTAAATTATGATTTAATCATAATTATATATATTTTAATAGATTAATAAGGTAATATTACATAAAAAAATGTAACATTAAAACAACATTCAAATAATCAAATTAAAAAGTACACACAGACACACATATATATATATATATATATATATATATATATATATATATATATATATATATATATATGATATAAATAAAATTATTAAATGAAAAATTATTATATGAATTATGTGATATCATATATGATATAATTATATTACAAATGAGTGTGTGTGTGTGTGTGTGTGTGTGTGCGTGTATCTATATCTATATTTTCCATTAAATACAATGTAAATGTTATAATGTCTTATAGTATATTTATATCATACTTAATGTCACTAATTCACTTATTTAATTAGTGACCTATAAAATATAAAAAATATTTCTTATTTACTTTGTCCTGTTTTAAATGTACTCTTTTAAATAACAAAAAAAAGATATATAAAGCAAGCAATTCTAACCATCCTGACTATCAAAATATCATTCATCTTGAGAACTGAAAACCCACAACTTCAAAATCCTAAACTACTTAGGTACTCAGAAATTAGTCATTCGATTTCAGTTAAAACTGTGTTTTGATATGCCGTACAAAAAAAAAAAAAAACTTTTCTGGTTTTGATTTTTCTGGGTTTGGAGATGTGGTTATAAAATATTCAGGACAGATATGCAGCAACAGATACCAGCTGTCATGTGTAAGCTAGCGAATTTTATGACAAGAGTTTTCAAACATTTATGTGCAGAGTATAGTGTATAAAAGACTCATTAGGTCCAAGGGACTAGGCCATCTCTTTCTGCTAAGTATTGTAACAAAGCTAACAGAGAAACCTAAGACGCATCAGAAACATACAGCACAAGCCAAAAAACACCATAAAACGATAGATATTCATCTCTATGGACAGAAATGTATCTCTATCTGAAGCTGCAAACATCACAATTACTGTGACAAAATTGTTCATGTGTCTTAATCGTTTTTTTTCTTCTTCTTTTTTTTCTCAGCATTAAGTAAATAATAACCATGTTTTTTTGTTTCTTCAGTTGACAAAAATTTTCTAAACTAGTAAATACAATAAATCACTTGTTCCCATTATAACAGCATCATTTTGACGACATCTATTAAATCCTTAATCTGGCCAAAAGCCAACATAATGTCATGAAACGATTGACTTTGTGAGTAAAAAGTTGCTTATTAACAGACATGTGAGAGACAATGTCAAACTTTGCATATCAGAAAGCTGGTGTCAAACACTCTGAAAGCATTCAAATGTAACCCGCATGTTTTCAGAAGCAGCTTGAAATAAATCAAAGTCCAACCCATATAATCCGATCAAAGGAAGACATTAGAATCGTTAGGAGAGTAAATCATTTAGACTAATGTACATCTCCTAAATGCTACTTCATCTTCCACTGAGATATGACAACATCTAAAAAGTGAATCTATTATCTCCCCTTTACCTTCGCTTCCCCCAAAACCGTCGCCCACCCCAAGCGGACACCACTATTTGCAATTCTGATGGGATGGATTGTAATTAGAGGCCGGATCATTTTACACAATCAGACAAGGGCACAGGACTGGTGAATCAGCAAATCTGATAAATGATCTTTTCATGGCAATGTACTCCCATTAGGGCTGTGTGTTGGTGTGCTTTTTAGAGTCTGATGCAAAGACCCCCAGCTCAATCCAAAGCACACTTTCCCATTAGCGTGCGTAATGGACACTTCTTATGCAAAGTGGCCGTGAGTGAGGACGCGGTGGCAGAAATGGGATTAAATCTTGCTAACTCCTCAAGATTTAACAGAGGAAGCGCAGCGGGAAAAGCAGCATAACTCTCTCGCTCCAACTCTCTCTCTCTCCATCCAAGAGAACAACAGTGTTTTGAAAGCCGTCACCTAATCACTCTGTGTCTTAAAGGCCCTCTGGGAACATGCTTACCTCAACTAATATGCTCTAATGACTTTGAACTAACTTTCATTTCTGCTGCTTTGCATTTTACTGTCCTGGGGATTTTCCAGGGAGGATTATCATGATGGAGAGAAAGATAGCAGAGCAGCCACAGGTTTTCAGATGCGGGAGACTTATTTGTTTTAATAGAGAATTGTCATATTGGATCAGATATGTGGATATTTCATAGAAAATTGGAAAAACATGCTAGAAAAACACTGAAATTTCCATAGAAGACAGAACACAAGAACAGAATAATTTCACTCATACCACAAGTCTGATCGCTCAGTCACTCACGTAGCCTGTGGCCAAAATACAAGACAATAGGGTGCAACAGGGCTATAGGCCCTTTCGATTTTCAAGAAATCTTTCTTGATTTTTTTCTTTTCACATAAAACCTTCACTAAACGTGTCATGCACTGAAAATTTGTACTTATCAACCAGATCATCATGTGCAATGACAAAAGATTGAATCTGAAGTATTTTTTTAAAGGTAATAACTCTCCTTATTTATTTATTTATTTATATATATTAATTATTAATATATATATATTATTCAGAGAGGGGAAAAAAAGCTTACTTTTTTTCAGGGTGATTAATTTATTTTCAGTATCTGAAAAACTAAAGGCAGACAAAATACTGTCATGGCAAAATTAGAATACCTTTACTGCATTTGTTTACCAGAAATAAAAGAGAACAGATTTATATTAAAGAAAAAAGGCACACACTGACTGCCCCAGTCACAATGGATATTAATTTATATATATATGCCTGCACTAACATAGCCTCAATACTAGCAGTTAAATGAAAGGAAAAAACTAAAAGTGAATAGATAAAGCAAAAAATAGTACTTATTTTGTATCACTATACACTTACATGTTGCTCATAAAATACATTGCTGATAAAATATTTGCATATTGTAGGCTATATGTGTTGCCCGTATATTTAGTACTAATGTGTCTTTACCCAAAACTAAGGGTAAAACAAAGGCTACAAAAAAAAGCTTTATTTTACTTAGGCTATTTGTTATCTAAATTAATGGTCACACTTTATTTTAATGTCCAATTTTCACTATTAACAAACCATTGATTTTTGCCTCAATAAACTGTTAATTTGCTGCTTATTAACAGTAAGTAATGCAGTGGTTAGTCTCGCATAGCCAGACCTTCAGACTGACGGCTGAAGGTCTGGAATCTATTGCAGCTTTCATTGGCCAAGGCCTGTCCATGAGGCCGTTTGATCGACATGTCAAACAAACAATTACAGTTTGTTTCATTCAGTGTCACGTTTTGTGGAGTGGAAATTTCGCCACAATAACAGACTGGTGAGTAAAACTCTTGGACGTATTTTAAAGATTCTATACCATAAACATCTAATATTTGACATACTTTTGAATATCTAGCATTAAGTTGATCTTGATAAGCACTCGTCTTCACAGTTATAAACTCAACGGCTTTCTTCTTTCCCAAGGTGTTTTGGTGCCACAGCATTTTTGTTTCCAGGCAGAACTTTAAAGAATACGACACACACGTCTCTCGGAAATCAATATATCAATTGGTATAATTCAACCAATCCGATGACGACTTCGACACTCCTGAAGTGTTTCCACTTTTGCGTCCCATATGCATCAGACGTTTAGCCAACGGTCTGTGGGCGTGACGTCTGAGGCTGAGACTAGGTAGTGGTTAAGTTTATTTATTGGGTAGGATTAGGGATATAAACATAGTTATAAAGAATATATGTTTTATAAGCACTAATAAACAGCCAATGCATTATCAATAGGCATGATAAAAAGCAACTAGTTCATAGTAAGAACTGGTCCCTATACTAAAGTGTTACCAAATTGGTTAAAAAATTAAATAAAAATAAAATAGAAATTTGTTTAGTCCCTTAGACTTGAACAAAAAAAGTCAATGAAAAACAGCGTGCACAAGTAAAAACCAAAACCAATTTCCAAATGTGTTTAATTGGGAAACCTCAAGGCTGTAAAAGCAGTAAACATGTCATGTGTTTTGTCTTCTGTACTCTGTCACAACAAATTAAACATTTGGCACGAGTCACGACGAGTTCCTGATAAGCATAAATCTATGTCTGGGTTTCCCTCAGTACCGCTGTCTCTTTAAGTAGATGCCTGTGGTTCTCACACCACATTTCATGTATCATGCCAAGAACGTATAGAGGACCGTGATGCGTTGACCGCAGCGGAAAGCCAGCCACCATCTTATACGAACACAGAACGGGCTTTCTCCACCTCTGTAAGCAACAAAGCCATCTTGTCTCAATCCCACATTCATAATAAATGTCAAAAGCTGCGGTTAGCTTCAAAAAAACGGCTCCACATTTTGCTCTGGAGGTCTCTGGCCACCGGGAACACTGTCTCTTTCATATACTCAGATGCAATAACAATCACTCGGCAAAACTAAAGGAAATAAATCGCACAATTAGAGGCCATTTACCCTAAATCTTTACATAAACACAGGCCACTTCAGCCATATTAAATAACCTCATCCACGCACCGCAAGGCGTTCATCCTCACCATATTCACCTAACTCAACAGTTCTAGGACACTGTCAAAACAGTAACGGCTGCAAGAAAAACACAACAAGAGTAAACATCCATGTCTAAATGTGTATGAAAAAATAAAAGCAGGAGACAGGCCGCTTAAAGCTGCGACAAGCGCAAAAAGCTGGGCTAGTTTGCTTGAAAAAGCAAAAATAGAAATCTAAGCCGGCTGCTAGTTAATAGAATAAATATGGTCATGGTGCCACTGTAATCTGGAGGCAGAGGGGGCTTTGTTACCGAATCTTGCCCTTATAAAGACACACAGCGTTTCGGCCTCCATCTGCGCTTGAAGAGAATTACAACTCCCATTTAGATGCAAATACAATTAGCTCTCCCTGCCGTGCACATTAGAGCCCTTAGAAAAGACAAGTGAGGTTTTTCTCTGCCTCTTAAGAGGGCATCTGTGTCCCCACGCGCAGTGCAGGTGGAGGAGGGGAACGTGGCGGTGCCAGTCAGCACCGGTTGGCACGCTGTCAAGATTCAGTGGGTAAACACCTCCGACGCCTGGTAGCTTATCACAATATGCTACATTATGAGGTAATTAGCAGAGGCGGCACCTCTCCACTTCAGCATCAGTGCCAGGAAAACAGATGCAGGAACGCACACGTGCAGATAAAAATTTGTTCTGACAGCTTGACACTTGGACGGGAAAATATGTATCTGGAATTTGACGTCGCACTTTTGCTTTGATAATTTGCAGCGGTGAAGTGCGGGTATCAGGCTTAGCACATAATACAGTCATTAGCGAAATCCCGAGTTCATTAACATGCAGACGTTAATGCGGCGACAAACGTGAAACATCTTGTTGGCACATTTCCAGCGAGCACTCGTAGGCCCTTTGATCAGCACGTGCGGAATCGAGGAGAATAGGAACGCACAGCCCTAGTCCACGAGGTTAATGATATTATTGCACCTATCTACATATTTAATTACGCTCCTTGTTAACGATAAGTGCTGTTCATTCAATTTGCTTCAGTTTGTAGCTGGCACGTTTTCAATGGGAGCCCGCCAGCATATAGACAATTAAAAATGCATTCATCGAATCTGTAAAACAGATGCTAACAATCAGGTGCTTTCTCTCAACAAGATCTCTTCAATCTTTCATTACCATTATGCCAGTTAGACGTAATTATCCCATTGCCAGCTCATGCCATCTCGCTTTTTATTCCAGAAGGTTGCTAGAGTGTTCGTCTGAAGTATCAACAGCAGTGGGGCTCTTAAAACACAGACACATTCAGTGAAATTAAGCATATTCTCATTAGCCGGAGGCTATTGGGCTTATAAATTATTCATTCCTTCCTCACAAAAGAACATTAATCAATTATGAAGATATAAAGAAATTAAACATGGGGGGAAAGACAAGACTTTCATATTAATATGCAGACAGATAGTACTGCTACCGCTTGAAAATCAATACTTCTGTGAGTAATCTGCACGCTTCAGCGGCAATATGAATGCGTAATCAGATGTGATCTCGGTTCTGGATACAGACAAAGGCTTATTCTGTTATTGTTCGCTATATAGAGCATCTGCAAAAAGAAAATTAACCCTGTAAGTAAATAAATAAACAAGCAAACAGGAGAATCAAATAAAATCCCCCTTGCAAAGAAGCGAAAAACGCTGCAAGTGGAAATTCTGGCAGACGCACCACCAGGGACCGTAGCAGAGCGAGCCAAGCAATTGGTTTGAACCCCGTGCCGCACAAATTTGTTTTTAATGCATTTTTAAAGTTTTACTGCCATTCAAGGACACTCAGGGAATAAAACTCATCCATTCAAAGTGTTGACCTGATTGGTGTTAACAGCTGAAACAAATCTGCTTGGCTCCATCAGCACTCCCTGAGCAAGAGATACAACCCGGTCTCCTATCAAAGGCCAGCCATGCTGCGAATCAGATATTCTGGTGGACAAATCATTTGCAGTTTAGCGACCAAATAACTGCACTATGTAGGAATAAAATGATTCAAACATTTAACAATTGCGAGTAATTCTCTGTTGTTCTGATAGAAAACATTGTTTTAGACTTTTGAACCTGTCAAATGTTCATGCGCCTAGAAAACTTATAATAATTACTTACATATTTGGGCATAAAGTGAGCCAAGACTAAAAAAAATCAAATCTAATTTTAACAAAATGTGTTGTAACACTTTCCCCTAATGCTTATTTGCTACATGAGCAAACAGGCATGAGGGAGAATATAAAAAGGTGAGACATTGTGCATTTTGGCTTCATCTTGTCTCTTTTGGAAAATATTATCCAACACAACAGCACTGTGAATCATTTTTCCTAAAACCACATAAAAATCATTACCCCAAGCTGCTTCAGTCAAAATCACACAGAGAGAAAAACATGAGACTCATTTAAATCGGTTTGTTCAAAGCGCATCATTTACTTCATGTTACTCAAAGATGCGTCCTGACTGATGAGGTCACAGGAAGTTGCATAAGCATAATTCCCTCCATGCCCATCCCTGATGCCCTCATTACTGTCCAGAGCCCATATCAGAATGTTTATCTGTGTGCTCTCAGAGAAACCGTGGTAAATCCATCCTCAATTAAATATTACGTGTCAGAGGTGCTGGGCTGAAATTGAATTAAAGGGAAAAAAGGCTCCTTAATATCCAGTTGATATATCCCTGCAGGTGACGGCTGTATCATAAAACCTTTTCTTCTTGCTTAGCAGACAACTGCTGAGCCTCACTGAGATTCATCTGTAAAAGCTACAATACTTACAACACCTTCACTCGCCCAACTGACAATATCATTGTCCTGATAGGCTAATTCACTTCTCATCATACTGGTTTATTGAGTATAACACCATTTCAATTTCTGGTTCTGTGTCTGGAAAAAGGAATTTTTTTCTAAGTACTGGGCATTGAAATCGACTGCATTATAAGGAGCTCTATTCATTGCTTATGATTATAGCCAATCAGTGACCCCGCTGTGAGTTTCTCATTAAAAACCTCATTTTTTGGATGTGAGGCAAATTAATGTCACTTTGTGCAATACAGTTAAAGGTTATAAGGATGATGGCTGTATTTGCTTTTACACACTCACCTTTAACCAAAGTGTGTGTGCCTTTTATTGCAGTGGTCAAATGCTTGACTTTCTCTTCTTACAGACGTGCACCACCTGTCATGTCACATTTACATTTACATTTTACATTTAATCATTTAGCAGACACTTTTATCCAAAGCGACTTACAAATGAGAACAACAGAAGCAATCAGACCAACGAGAGAACAACAACAGTATACAAGTGCCATGACAAGTCTCAGTTAGTCTAGTACAGAACCCATAGCTATGTATATATGTATATTTTTTAAGAAGAGGATAGACAAGAATAGGATAGTCACATGACTGTAAATAATTTAATATTGCCAAAGCTTGGAATATATGTACAAAAAATATCTTGATTATCCCCAAGATTTTTGGGCAAATATTCTGTGGACTGATGAGACAAAAGTCTAACTTTTTGGAAGTTGTGTGTCCCATTACATCTGGTGTAAAACCAACACAGCATTTCATAAAAAGAACATCTTACCAACAGTCAAACATGGTGGTGGTAGTGTGATGGTCTGGGCTGCTTTGTCTTCAGGACCTGGATGAATTGCCATAATTGGCGGAAGCATGAATTCTGTACTCTATCAGAAATTCCTGAAGGAGAATGTCCGGCCATCAGTTTGTGACCAAAGCTCAATGATCAATGATCCCAAACACACCAGCAAGTCCACCTCTGAATGGCTCAACAAAAATAAAAAAAAAAGTTTTGGAATGGCCAAGTCAAAGTCCAGACTTAAATCCTACTGAGATGCTGTGGCATGACCTTAAACAATCCATTCATGCTCGAAAACCCTCCGATGTGGCTGAATTAAAACAATTCTGCAAAGAAGAGGGTGCCAAAATTCTTCCACAGTGACGTGACAGACTCATTGCCAGTTATTGCAAACGCTTGATTGCAGTTGTTGCTGCAAAGGGTGGCACAACCAGTTATTAGATTTAGGGGGCAATTACTTTTTCACGTAGTGCCAGAAAGGTTTAGACAGATTTCTTTTCCTTAATAAATGAAATTATTATTACAAAACTGCATTTTGTATTTACTAGGTTAAATATAAATATCATGTAAATATTATAAATATTGTTTAATATTAAAATTAGCTTGATGATCATTCAAGTGTGGAGAATATACGAAAACATCTAAATATACGAAATATACGAAAAATACGAAAAAACAAATATACGAAAAAACAAATAATAAAAAAAAAATCGGAAGGGGGAAAAATCCTTTTCACGGCACTATATATATATATATATATATATATATATATATATATATATATATATATATATATATATATATATATATATATATATATATATATGTGTGTGTGTGTGTGTGTGTGTGTGTGTGTGTGTGTGTGTGACCCTGCACCACAAAAGCAGTCTTAAGTTGCCGGGGTATATTTTTAGCAATAGCCAAAAAAAATTTGTATGGGCTTTATGCCAAAAAGCATTAGGATATTAAGTAAAGATAATGTTCCGAGAAGATCTTTTGTAAATTTCCTACCATAAATATATAAAAACGTAATCGTTGATTAGTAATATGCATTGCTAAGAACTTAATTTGGACAACTTCAAAGGCGAATTTTTTGCACCCTCAGTTTCCAGATTTTCAAACAGTTGTATATTGGCCAAATATTGTCCTATCATAACAAAGCACATTTATACACCAATGGAAAGCTTATTTATTCGGCTTTCAGATGATATTTTACAAATATTTATTGCATTTCAGTATATACAGTAATATAACATATATAGTCATTTAATATTTTCAATAAATGTTTTAAAAAATAATTTTTATTGTTTTTTCACATAACTAAGCCAAAATAGAAACATCCTCTTAAGTATGCAAAATTACTTCGCTTATACTTAGGAGTTTATGGGAGAAATTCAAACTGGTAATCAATCAAAACCTTTGCTTGGCCAATGGCCAAAAAATACCATTTCAATCAGTCACATTTTTCATGTAAGAATGTATAAGGTATATTTTCAAGTGCACATGCTTGATATTGGAGGCTGTGCTATATGTGATGAAAAGCATACTGTTTATAAGTAGGCTTACTGCAACCATCAATTTGTAAAGACATAACCCACAGACAATAAAACAGCAGTGGTTTTAATTTGGTGACACCTCATATGGAGGGGTAGGAGGCAGTAAAAGCAAGTCTCAGTTGAGATGCCATTTCGAGCCTTCAGGGTTCACAATATTTGCCTCTTGTTGCAGAACGAGAGTGCCGCCTAATACACAACACATGTAAGGCTTAGAGCGCAATCAGCACGCAATATTGCTAAAATTCAACAGCATCTAAAAGTTGATTCTACTCACTCAAAGAGGATGGGGGAAAAGGGATTTTGTCGTCTCCATACCTCATTCTTCTTTTGTGCACTCTGGAACAAAGGAGTCTTAATTTCCTCTTTCAGACTTTGAATAATCCTGCTTTTAGCCTTGAGCTGTTTCCTCAGATCTTCCACCTGAGCCTTCATAGGTCGTCTGGCTTTGGACTGTGAAAGAGAGGCCACAGAGAATATTAAGTGCAACTTGAAGCTTTTCAAATCTTAAATGCGCTTTGAGACGTAAACAGTACATATTTCAACCAAAGATTTCACTTATGAAAACACACGCAATACAAATATACTTCTAAAATGACTAAAATTAGCAACTATACTTAAAATATACTTAGCAGCAGCGCATTCGAGCTGTAAAAACAACATGCACGCTCTCAAAAGATGCCCGCAATTTGCGTGAGACATTTATGAGGAGCCATTAGTTGTTCTTGTGAAAAGCTGACTAAAATTGTTCCAGACACTATTCTGCTCTTAATGGCACCTCTGTGGCTTTGTTAGAGTTTCAAAGGTAATGGGGCTCTAATGAGAAAGTCTTAATGAATCTCCCAATCTGCATTGTATAGTTTGTATAGTTTTTTCCCCTTTCTTTCTCTCTCTTTTCTCCTCTGAACCCCCTGGTGAGCTCCATAATTACTATGTAGTGAGTAGGGCATTCTTTATGCTGTTAATTCTGTGTGGCCCGTGTGTCTCACTCCCCTCCTTCCTGCATCATTATTGTCACACTGTCACTCACCGGGGGGGCGGGCGTTCAACCACACACCTGGAGTGCAGCGGAATTGGGGTTGAACCGCACACAGAGCACAAACGCCCCACGAAACCAACATGTATGACTTGTGTCTCTATAGTCATTGTTTTTAGTACACAATGAGGCAACTTATGTGGGACAGCTGTTTAGTGAATCCTACATCTTATTCACTAACCACCTGCAATGTGGTTTGACCAGGTGCTATCTGCACTGATATATGCCTCCTGTATTTTTTAAATTAAATCGTTGTTTTAAGCATGAAAATGTCTCCTTTATATGCAAATTAGGCCACAAAAAAAAATACGTCTAGCAGACATGGCAGCAGTGATTGCATTGTGTACCATAAAATATTATAAAATAACAATAAATGCAAATATTTTTCAACAGTTTTTCTAGGTTAATGTTAATGTACTTGTAATGAACTTAAAATATAAAAAATGTTTAGTACCTGTTAAGATTAGTAAATTAATTAATCATATTATTGCTAATGCATTAACTAATGTTGAACTTTGAACTGTATTTTTTCTGCAAATTGTTAGTACACTGTGCAAAGTGGTTACATTAAAGAGCTCTTCTACCTAATTCAACCCATAAAAATAATTCGCTTTTTACAGATTTAGATTGACTCAGAGATGTCAAATAGAATTTCTGACTTGAATAAAAAAAATTAATAGAATTTAAAAACGGCTGATAGATCTTAAAAATTAGTAAATTAACTTAAAGTTACTATGCTTACACCTCTGTCCAAAACGAAATAAAAACAATAAATCAGGTTGTGGAGCTGCATCCGCTTGCACAGATACATGCAGAACTCAACAGGAAGCAGTTAGGCCCTGACCGCTGTGACACTCATCAACAGCGATAAGGAAAAGAGAGGCAGAGGCTGAGTTTTGGCAGATTTTGGACAGGCGATCCAGAGGGGCCAGGCAGCAGAGAGGGCTCTTGATGTGACAGAGCATGAGATGGAGGGTTGGAGGAGTCGGTGCACTTCCTTCACACTGAGCTCGGCTCCCTGAACCTCTCCAGCTCAGCACGACACTCTAAACTTCTCTGACAGAGCGGGCAGGCAGTGCCGGTTTCCTGATGAGCTCTGCGAAGCTGCTAGCGACAGCTGTCAAGCGCCTTGCTATCAACCACCTCTCGACTGATATCCCAGCCACATCCTATAAATATTGCTTCTTAATGTTTCCACTGCAAAAACTTATGCGCCCATGCTTATATTTAGATATGTAAATGGCGACTTTATAGAAAACTACCACAGAGGCTCACGCAAACTTCTTTTCCCATGAATATTGTCCCGTGTCATTAAAAGCATATAAGCAGATAAACTGATGTGCGGAACGACGGCAAAATCAGGTGCGAAACAGAGGGGGGAATGTGAGACATTCTCTACATCATGGAAAGATTGGGGGTGTAGGAAATCACAAAACATAAGTGGAAAGTAGTGCAGGTCTCAAAACAGTCACCTGAATGCTAATGAAGTATCAACAGGGAGGACATAGATAAATGATTAAAGGAATTTTGCCCCTTTTTTCACAAAAGGAGATATCTTGAAAGTTAATGACATTCTTTATACACTGTAAGAAAAATACAATAATAAAAGGTACTGGTAAAAAATAATAATAAAAGGTACTGGTAATTTTCTGCCAGGACATTATTGGTTAAATTTACGTACATTTCTTGTTACCTTTCAACACAATGCAGTGCATAAATGGTATGGAAAAATACCTTCATATTAACTTTGTACACTGTGCACTGTTTTTACTGACTTTTCTTAAAGTCTAACAAGAAAACCAGTTTACACATTCATCAAAATCTCTTATTTTGTATTTTAAAAAGTACAGACATGAAGGACATTGATATTCACTTAGTATAGTTAACCCCAAAACCAAAATTCTCTGTTCATGTTGTTCTAAAACTGATTGGCTTACTTTTTTGGTGGAAACACACACAAAAAGAGATATCAACAAATGTCTTCTTTTGTTAACACAATAAAAGTCAGTGACCTTCATCATCATTGTAAAAACTAAAATAAGAAAAAAAGAATAATAGAAACGTCAGTGGTAACTTTCTGCCAGGACATTATCAAGATATTTCCTTTAACATAACACAAGGCAATGCACTATTCATGGTGAAGAATCATATTAATACAGCACTACTTTTACTGACTTTGTGTGTGTGTGTGTGTGTGTGTGTGTGTGTGTGTGTGTGTGTGTGTGTGTGTGTGTGTGTGTGTGTGTGTGTGTGTGCTCTTGTTTTTGTGACATATCAGGACACAACTCTGTATAATGACATGGGTATGACACAGGTATTACAAGGAGAGGGTGACTTATGTGGACATAACCCATGTCCCCATTTTTCAAAACACTTATAAACCATACAGAATGAGTTTTTTTGAGAAAGTAAAAATGCACAAAGTTTCCTGTGAGGGTTAGGGTTAGGTGTAGGGCCATAGAATATACAGTTTGTACAGTATAAAAACCATTATGCCTATGGGATGACCCACTTTTCACAAATACAAACATTGTGTGTGTGTGTGGGGGGGGGTGTTTATGTGTAAAAAGTGTATGAACAAAAAAAGTTAAACATTCTTCAAAATATCTTCATTTGTATTAAGACCGGGAGGACATTGATTCACCCCAAAATGGTAAACAGAAATAATTACTGTATCCCCAAAAGTAAAACCAAAATGGTATGATTTTCTTTTTTCAGTAGAAACACAAAAATTGATCATTTGGTTCTTTGTTTCTTAGGAGAACCCATACATGTCTGGAGGAACATGAGGGTTCAGTAAATGATGCAACTACACTGCTTATTAAAAATGCAAAACAGACACATTTTAAATTTGATGTCCACTGTATAACAACTACAAAGCGATTCACAATGGACTTATGGTGAGAACTTCCCATTTTTAACCAATTTACAGTTCAGGCCTGAATTGTTTCAATTACTCTAAATTACATCAGACATTCGAGCATTTTATCCAGTGGTGGTTGCCAAATATCAGTCATCTGACATTCATGGAAAAACTTGTGAAGTGCAAGATGAAAATGAAAGCACTGTGAATAGACAAGAGGTTTTTGAAAGGTAACTAACTGCAGTCAATTTGAGTCCCATTTCCTCTCCGAGACATTTTCAAAAAGCAGCCTGTTCCACTGGTGGATTGTTCCAGGCTCTCCCATGCTGGGTAAAAGGCTCCTGTCTCTTTTCTTTGGGGCCCAGATTCCTCTCCGCGCACACCCCTGACAGCCAGTCAATGCACAGGGGCCTAGGGAGGCGTGCAAATTGCCACTCTCAGACTCCAAAACCCAGAGGGCATCCATTTAGCCCTTCACTACAACCGCGTGTGTGCGCAGGGGCGCCTGTGCAGGCTAGCGTACATGTACATGTGCGTTCGCGCACGGTGAACGCAGCCCCTTAACATGTCAGTACATCAGCGTTCATGCCACCTCTGATGCCAAAATGATATGCGATTAATCATTCATCATGACATGCATATGCTCACACTTATCACGTCAAAAACACATGCCAAACAGAATGCACAGAGTATTGCCCTAGACTACTCTGAGATCAACTAGTGGTATTCTGACTTCCAGACGTGTTATTATCTGGGTAATTTTAACAATTTTGTTTTTCATCTGCAAGATTCGTTGGCGATACCAAACAACCGGGTTTTGCAATTAACATTCAGCACTTATACATTAATGCTTAATATGCCATAGTTTCATGTTGAAAGACAATTTTCAAACATTATTGCGTTATAACGTGCCATGGTAAGTGGCGTAAAAAAATGGCTTCCATGCACTAAGATAAAATTAGAGAACTAAACAGATTACATCATGTCAGGCTGACAAATGAAACAACCTGCTATATTTAGCAGCTCAGAATCTTAATGATCATTCAGCGCCCCGGTGTTGTAGACTAGCGAGAGGAATGGCAGTGTGTTTTGTTGGCTGTAAAAACAGCTTCTCAATTTTTCAATCCGTCATTCTGCTCTATTAGCAAAGCCTAACACAATTAGTTATGAATATGCAGTAATAACATGCAAATTGTTCCCTCCCAATTGCCCCTAGGCAGTGGTCTTTGCCTCTCTAAACTCAATTCTTTCTACATCATTACAGAGGCATGGCATAATTCATCAGAAACAGGGGGAGGGGGGGGACACCTTTGCCCAATTGCCTGCGCCTGGCTCGGGTAACCAGTCGGCGACTGTTACGGCGACTGAGTGTGACGTGATAGCGAGCGGCGTTAACCAAGCTTTTCCCCGGCACCTTCCCACTCTGTCACTTGTACACATCTCCCCTGGGTAATGTTAGACACTGCATATGAGCCTGCCAGAACAATTAACCCTTCTGTTAATTAGAAGGAAATGTCAGACGCACAGATGGCACAAGCTGGCACCCAGCCATCCCGCCAACTGACGCTGAAAGAGGCTTCCCTGCTGCTGACAGCTGCTTTCTCGTATCCCAAACCAGCAGATGTCAAAACCCTCCAGCTGGGGAGGTCTGACGGGGGCTTTTGAAGGAGGAGGGCAGCATGAGGAGGGGTTGTTCCACTCCCTAAGAGTGATAGCACTTTACAGCCATAGGATCTGTTGCTCAGCATCAAAACATGAACATCTGCCAGAAATACATTACAAATGTGTCTCTGGCCAAAGGTTGGGTGGTGGGGGGGGGGGGGGGGTGGAATTCTTTATTTTTCATTTAACCTTAATTGAAAACAATTAATAATAAAAATAAAATAAAAATAATATAAAAAGTACTTATTATTATTATAATACAGTTATTTTTTTTGCATATATATATATATATATATATATATATATATATATATATATATATATATATATATATATTATTATTATTATTATTATTATTATTATTATTATTATTATTATTTTATTTATTTTTTTGCAGGAAGGAAGAATCAATAGGTGTTTTCAAATGGTTTATTGCCCACGTTTTCAAAATGGTCACCAAAAAAAATAAAAAGAAAGAAAATCTTTTAACACCGGTTGAGGTTAGTGATCAGCAGAAAACAACTGTAGTGGAACTTTCTGGAATGCAAACATGGGCGAACAGGAGGGCTGAAGAGCGAGGCAGATGATTGGCTGGATTGTTAGTGACAGTGGGCCGGAGCTCTCATGTCTGCACTCCAGCCACAGTGTAGTATATTGATTTGTTTGCTTCCCTAATAAGCAGAGAAGACGAGAACCTGGAAAAAGTCAATAGAAAAAAAAAATTTGTCCACCCCCAAAGCAAGCTCTCTGAAAAGTGAAATTTCACTCTTTCAAAAAGCAATGATACTTCTGCTTCTTGAGGAAAATGGACAAGAACTAAAAAAAGACACAATATTATGCAGCATTTCCCTGTTTTACATTTACAAAATTTACATTATTGCAAAATGAACAAATAATAATAATCATTATATATATATATATATATATATATATATATATATATATATATATATATATATATATATACAGTACAGACCAAAAGTTTGGACACACCTTCTCATTCAAAGAGTTTTCTTTATTTTCATGACTATGAAAATTGTAGAGTCACACTGAAGGCATCAAGGGCTATTTGACCAAGAAGGAGAGTGATGGGGTGCTGCGCCAGATGACCTGGCCTCCACAGTCACCGGACCTGAACCCAATCGAGATGGTTTAGGGGTGAGCTGGACCGCAGACAGAAGGCAAAAGGGCCAACAAGTGCTAAGCATCTCTCGGGGAACTCCTTCAAGACTGTTGGAAGACCATTTCAGGTGACTACCTCTTGAAGCTCATCAAGAGAATGCCAAGAGTGTGCAAAGCAGTAATCAAAGCAAAAGGTGGCTACTTTGAAGAACCTAGAATATTCCTATACATATTTTCAGTTGTTTCACACTTTTTTTTAATGTATATAAATCCATATATAATTCCACATGTGTTAATTCATAGTTTTAATGCCTTCAGTGTGAATCTACTGAAGTGTGTGTGTGAATCAGTGTGAAGGTGTGTCCAAACTTTTGGTCTGTACTATATATATATATATATATATATATATATATATACACAGATACACACACACACACACACACATACACATTTTTATATGCTAAATGAATGCAGCAATAATCTTACAGGTTTATTATGGAACAAATTCAAATCTGCATACATGGAAATCCTCTCTTATTTTAAAAGACTATTATTATACATGAGATTTTAGTCTGCGCTGGTTTACATAACCGAATAACCTCAGCTGGAGATTATGAAAAATGTAAAAATGATGAGAAGCCTTGGAAAAGGAGACACAGAGAGAGAAAGAAAGGGGAGCTAGCATTAATAAATCACTTTTTCCTATTTTGAGTTATTCTCGTGACACTTAAATATATAAATACATTTATAGATAAAGCGAATAGGGAAAGAAAATGCGTCACAGTGATACTACCCTTGAGGATCATTTCAGTCTGTTCCCTTTTAAAGCTGGTAGCAGGTCGCTTCCTTTATTCCATTGTTACATGAACTAATACATGAGCTATAGAGTTACAAATACATATTATACATATTTTTGTATCTAATTTATCTTTCCAGAGCCAGCTGTGAGTGAATAACTACATAATGTAAAAAGCAGCTGCCCATTCAGCCCCCGGCGACACCTTCCTGCCTAAAATCACTTACTTATGAGTCTTCCCGTGCCTCAGGTGAGGAGTGCTGCATCGCCTCCCGAACAAAAACTTTACTTTAAACTAACATTCAAAAGTCTAGGGTCAGTACTTGTTTTTTTTTTTAGGCCAACTCATATTCAGCGAGGATGCATCAAATTGGTCAAAATGGACAGATATATTTCAAATAAATGTTGTTCTTTTGAACTTCATCAAAGAATTCTGAAAAGAAAAACTTTATCACAAAAAAATATTAAGCAGCACAACTTAATGAAAAAAATGTTTCTTGAGCAGCAAGTCAGGATATTAGAATGATTTCTGAAGGATCATGTGACACTGAAAACTGGAGTAATGATGCTGAAAAATCAGCTTTGTCATTAATTGAATAAATTACATTTTAAGATATAAACAGTTATGGTAACAATATTTTAAAAAAGGCCTGTTTTTGCTGCATGTTTATGGATCTAATAAGTGGAGTCTTTCTAATTAATAAAATGAAAATTATTGAAACTTTACAAAAGATTACAATGAAAAAACTCAACTAATTCAAAACAAAAATTATAATAGTATATCAATACTACATATAAATAAATAAATATTACCGAATCTAAACTTTTAAACAGTATAATTCTAAAATAAATGTGATTTGCTATGAGATATTCACATGTGAAACCCAAATAAGCAAGGCAACATGAATTTAATAATGTTGCAATAATTTAACAAATTTAAATTTATAGACAGGTGGGTAATAAACACTCAGAAGCAAACAGTCTACAAAGATGCTGTCCAAACAGTGACCCCGAAATGAAAAAAAGTTTCATGCTCCTATATCAATTATTATAGTCTTCCAAAACAGTCATAACCCCACAGACAAACTGATCATCAGACTTAAATTATTGTTCTCCAAATTGAAACTGCAAGATAAAAAAGAAAGATTTTATGAAATGCAATTAGGATAATAATATTTGATCATACAACATTTTCCTCCATGGGATTTTGATCAAAACATTGACGTAACTGCTGCCAAGAAGACAGAGTGCCTCTGAATGATGCCTTTTGATGCAGACGTCCAAATCTGTGTCTCTTTCTCTAAATCTAGAGTATATGCCAGTCTTTGATTTGTGATTTACCAAAGAATAGAGCTTTGATTTCGGCCGCTCACCCAACATGTACCCAGCATATACTCTCCACTTTAATAGGAAAGAAGAAAATAAAATCCTAGGAACAAATACCATCAGTTCAGAGCAAATCCAATCAATCCTTTTACAGCAAACACTATATAGTACAGCTGTGCTCTAATCAAAATCTTATTATTTTTTTTATGGGGTATATAATGCATGTTATAATTTTATATTAGTGATTATTTTATTTTTTGGGAAATAGATTTCTTTGGAAAACAAAACATAAGATTATTCAATGAAAACAAAAAATAACGATACGTCTGGTATAAATAGCTGATTATATCTCAACTGGAATATGACATATACAGTCCTTCTGCCCAGAAGCGCTCGAAACACATAACTAACAAACACAATTAGGTAAAGAAATATTTAAAGACTTCTTAGGACTCATATTTCTAACCACATAACTCACCACCAGACGAGACTGACAGTACAAAAGCACCAGCCTAACATGGCAGACAAACACTACATCTAATTAGTCTCTCCACACCATGCTTGGTGTTGTTTTGGAAAGCTGGGGTTTGACATTGGCCGTGTAGGTGAAATATAGCGGTGTGTATTTGTGTGTGCGGGTGAAGGGTGCAGTGACAGGCGTCACTCTTGGGAAAAGGAAATCAATGTTGATGTTAATTACTCACAGGTCAAGTCCCCAAACCACATGGCTCTTTCCCCTCACTGACCCATTTTAGTTTCGCTCCAACACCAGCAGACCTGCCCCTTCACTATGAGCTTAAAGGGATAGTTCACCAAAAAATGAAAATTCTGTCATTTACTCACCCTCATGTTGTTTTAAATCTACATGAATTCCTTTCTACCATCTAACACAACCTCAAGGTGATTTTTTTCCTGACCACACTGTCCCATTTAATGAAAGTGAATAGGGTTAAAAAAGTAATAATTATATAAAAGTAACAAACATTAATTTATCACAAAATCGGTGTAATATGACAGTTCTATGTGGAAAAACTTCCATAAGAGAAAGTAGTGACAACTGATTCACAAATGAATCATTCATTTCAGCTGGATCTTCCCAATGAATCAACCAAATTCACAAAGAAAAGGGATAGTTCATCACCATATATGTATCAAAAATGTAATATATACAACTCGTGCTCTGTATTTCAAACCTTCTGAAGTAATAGGACCGTTTTTAAGGAAAACATGTTTTAATGATATAAATAATGATAGCAAATGAATCATTCTTTTTAATAGGATCTTCTCAATGATTCAACTGATCCAGTTCACAAAACCAAACTGAACGATTTGTTCCCAAGTCAGACTGATCCAGTTCTCAAGTTCTCACTCACTGACTTCAGAGAAGATTATGAATGAATACAATTCCACATTTCAGTTTGATTCTCACACTATATGGTCTCAAAAATCTGGAATGTAACTTACAAGTCACATTGACCATTTTTGAGCTTAATTTGCCCAGAGTGACATGGATATTGTTTAAAAATCCAAATTTGATGGAAAAATGGAATAACATGAAGGTTAGTAAATGATAACACAATAAATATTTCTGGGTGAACTATATTTAAGAGGGATGTTCTTTAAAAATCCACGTTATATGGAAAAAAATCAACAACATGAAGGTGCGTAAATGATAACAGAGGTACATTTTTGGATGAACTACTCTTTAATTATCTCGTAAAAGTACAGCCACACAAGCTGTTACCTTACAGTGACTTCCAGATAACTTGGCCACTCTTACCATCAAATGCATTAGAGGAGCAAACATGGACACACTTGTTTTTTGGGGCACAACACTCAGAGACAAGGTTCAAGATACAGCCATTAAAAGCAAGGTAATATTTTATGCATGATCCAGAGATGAAACTCCTTGCTATTATTTTGCTCTAATGCTTGGCTTTTTAGGTCAGCCAGGACTCCTTTAATGCAGTCAACAAACAAGAAGGAACACTGATGGATCTTGTGCACTTTAAAAAAAATAATAAAAAAAAAACACTCAGAAAGTATTACAAATTATGCTGCATTGCTGCACGAGCAACAAATTTACCTCCACAAACAACTATTGTAAGTATTTCTCCACTATTCAATTCCATAAGGGAAAAAGATTAAGGTGAAACTAGCTTTGCTCAATGCACCTTGCAATTCTGAGTAGATTAATGTTAACAACAAAATGGAAACTGAGGGGAAATTTAGGTGAGCTGTGTGTGTGTGTGTGTGTGTGTGTGTGTCATATTTTTTGTATCACCGAATGTGTGTGTGGCTGCATGTGAGGCTAATTAAGCAGAGAGACTGAGCAACGGGACAGCTCGCTCATTGAAGGTGCACGCTTGATAATATTGTTGAGTAAAGCAGGATGGGGCGTCCACACTGGCATGCATTGAGGGGAATTAAACTGTGAGAGAGAAACAATAAAAGCAAGCTGGAGGAGCGAGGCATGGAGCACTTGCTTAAAAGACTAAATGGAAGGGTGATCAGGAAGCTCAAGAGCCTCCCATTATGTTCTACGATTCTTTCTGGCCACCGTGAAGAGACAATAACTGAAATTAAATTCCATACAGCCTCTCTCTCTCTTTGAGCCCCAGGAGGAATCGCCGCTATATCGGTTGCTCTGAAAGCCGGAGCTGCTTTTCACAAGCATTCTTGTTTAATTACGTTTAACTGTGCGATCTGACTAAGAAGGTGCTTATCAAGCCCTTTTTATTTGGCATTATTGTTCTTCCTGTCATTGTTCTGCTAGACAGCAATACAATAAATGCAGTCAGAACAAGGATATTTGGAGATCAATTGCAATTATTATTTTCCCTTTGACCCAGGACACAAGACGTCAAGAAGATCTTTACAGCTCCAATCAGCAAATATTATTATCCTCATAAGTATATATGTCATGTCAATAGCAACCCCACGTAAGTAAATGCAGAAGATCTGTGCTCTTTTCGTGAATACTACAAATAATGGAAAGAATTTTAATTATGGGCATGGGCACGTTGTACACAGGAGACTATGGTGAACCTGTCAAGAACAAACCTCTCACAGCAATCACAGTTTAGTTCAGCAGTTCTCAAGTGTGTGTGTGTGTGTGTGTGTGTGTGTGTGTGTGTGTGTGTGTGTGTGTGTGTGTGTGTGTGTGTGTGTGTGTGTGTGTGTGTGTGTGTGTGTGTGTGTGTGTGTGTCAGGTAGCATAATTTACATTGGACAGCAAGACAAAAAGTTAATTCATTTTAAGAATCAATTTATTACAGTTGAATGAATATAAATAAAAAATGTAAATAAATAATTAATAGTCTGTTCAAATAAATGAAAACTACACTTTCATTCTGATAATAATAAATAATACATTAAATAAATATGTATTCAAATAAATAAATCGGAATTAATTTAATAAATGTACAGTACATCAATGAAAATATGAAATTGCATTTTAAAATTATCTTAAATGTAAATATTAAAAATATTAATAGTGAAAATAAATGAAAATTTTACATTTAAATAATAATACAAAATAAACAATGAAAAAATGTTAAAAATAAATAATAAACATAAATAAATATAAAATATAAACATTAAAAATAAGCAATTAATAATTTATGTAATTGCAATTATAAAATTACACTTAAATTTGAATAATAATAATACAATAACTGAATTTATCAATTAGTTAAATTGAAATAATAATAAATAATACATTTTAAAAAATTAAAATACATAAATATTTTAATTATACACTTGAATAAATGAATGAATAAGGCAGCCTGCCACAGATGTCATTTCCTGAACAAGCAACATACAGCATTTCCTAGACATGACAAAAAAAAAACGAAATATAAATGTGTCTGTTTTAGTCATTCAGATAAATCAGAGGAGGCTGAAATTAAGATAATAAAAAACATTAGCTGATTAAGAAATGCTAGGGGGGGAAGTGGTGGGTCTAATTTAGCAGCAGGACTGAGTGTCCTGAGAAAGGTCCTGTTTGCGATTCGTCAATGCAGCTCTCAGCCTTTATGAAAAGCCATGCAATTTATGGTAATGAGCTTTTTGAAGGTTATGACCACAGTAAACTAATTTGTTAGAGGAATGGCAAAAGCTGGCACAAACACTACTCAATCATTAAAGCCTGTGTGGGAAAAAAACTAACAAAAAAAACTATTAAAGTAATGGTCAACTACCCTGCAGAGAAAAAAATGTGCACAACACAAGCCCAGTAAGTCTGTACTGATATATAACAGGGCAAAACATGGATGTTGCATCACACAAATTACTTCTCAGGACCATTTTGAACATTAATTCAGCTGAAATAGCAGCAGAAATGAGTGAGAAAAGGCGTCAGATCCCAAACCAATGCCCAAAGCGGTGACCGAAAGAAAAATAACCAGGCTGACTGGCTCAAAAGGGACCATCAAGGTTGCACCACTGACATCTTAGATTAATGCATGAATTTAGGTCAGCGGTGGCCCTTCCAATACACATTGGCTTGGCCTGCCTCTGTCAGAAATAGGATTTTACATAATTCTCTACCTTCTTATTAGCGTTTTCAGACTGTCGCACATGGGGTGGGGTGGAGGGGGATGTATCTGCTCTAAATGTGGCTTCCAAGAGCCAATAAAATGTAAAATCCTATGGCGATCACAGAGGAAAACTAATGAAAGAGCAATAAGCCGTTGCTCAGTCTGATGCAATCACAACATATTGTTTGTGACCTTGCTTCAAGAAGGTCTTTAATAATTGCCAACACGGCTGCCTCGATAAAAATCAAAGAACACCTTTATAATATGCCCCTATTTGAATCTCATTCAGTGTAGTGTCTGTACTAGCGCAGCTAATCTCCGCGTGCAAAGATAGGCGATGCTGTCCAACGCCATTCTGACCTGATATATTAACAAAGGTTTACAAGGCCATTCAACTACATATGTAGGTTTGCCCTTATTGCTGACCTTACAATGCACTTAGTATCCTGTACTTGAATAATGCTGTCTTGGCTCCTCGGTGCAATTTATTCTAACTAATGACCATCAAGAGCCCATAAATCAGCATTAGGTCCTTTAAACTGAAATGGTGACTCAGGCAAAGCACAGATAGAGACCACCGTCTGATGCCTAACCTTGTATTGGCACCTCTATTGATTTTAATTAGTCTAATTAGTTCATTATTTGAGAAATCAAACGGAGCATTCATTATGTAGAGCTTTACCCTAGTGACATAACATTACAGGGGAATATGGTAATGAAGCTGATCAATAATCACTCAAAAAGGAAGTCATTAACAACCAAATTAACATAACCTCCGATAGGGACCTGAGTGACCCTTCCTCAAGCAGCTAGTCATCACTCCTGCCGATGCTGCTCGAAGGGCTTGGGTTTGCTGCAGCTGTTGCCTGGAGGAGCTTCAATCAGTGCACACATCAGGGAACTGCACCTTCTTCTGTGCTGTGATTTCACAAACTCACCTCTTTGAGCCAGAGCTCCTCTGCTGGTCCTTCCTCCCCTGTGTTTATCATCCAGCAAAACACACTGACAAAAGGGAGCAGAGTGTTATTATCCTCTAACACCACAATGGGGTTGCGCTGACTCTTGTTACGACCGATGACGCCCCATGGGCACAGCTGGCGCAGAGGCCGACTTGTCACAGCTAAAGATACAGCAGCAGGATCTTGGCATGGGCACATTGTACACAGGAGACCATGGCGAACCTGTCAAGAACAAAACCCTACACAGCAAAGGCATTTTGGATCAGCAGTTCCCGTGTGTTTTTTTTTTTTTTCAGGTAGCAGAATTTATATTGGACATCAAGACAAACACAAAAATTATCAAATGAAAATTAAATTAGAATAAAAGTTAATTAATTTAAATAATCAATTAAATATTTATGAATGAATATAAATAAATAAAAACTATATATATATATATATATATATATATATATATATATATATATATATATATATATATATATATATATATATATATAAAACATAAATTTCATTATTAATATAGTTTAAATAAATCTAAATGTCTAAAATTATGAATAAATAATACTACTGCTTCTAATAATAATAAATAATACATTAAATAAATTAAAATGTATTAAATGTAAATAAATAAATAAAAATGTGCTTAAATGTACATATTGATAAAAACTTAATAACAATTAAAATAAATGTAAAAAATGTTACATTTAAATAGAACAAAAATAAACAATGAAAATATGTTACATTTAAGTAATAATAAATATTTTAAAAATGAAAATAAATAAAAACAAACATTGAAAAAAATAAAGAATTCATATAATTTAAATAAATGTAAAAATTACACTCAAATATAATAAAATATAATAATAATAATACAATAAACCTATATAAATGTATTAATTTATTAAATTGAAATAATAATAAATGTGACTGTGGACCACAAAACTAGTCATAAGGGTCAGTTTTTTTAAATAGAGATTTATGCTTGTTACGAAAGCTGGATAAATAAAAGCTTTCCATTGATGTATTTGTTACAACTATTTGAAAAAATCTGGAATCTTGAGGCCAGAAAAAAGATTTCTAAATATTGAGAAAACCTTAAGAAACTTTGGTCAAAGAAGTCAAAAGGTCAAAGTTCCAAATTAAAATATCTTCATGGAACATGATCTTTACTTAATATCCTAGTGAAATTTGGCATAAAACTAAAATTATTTTGACCCATACAATTTATTTTTGGTTATTGCTAAAAAAGACCCATGCTATATGCTTGGTTTTGTGGTCCAGGGTCACAAATATTAGATTAAATTAATGAAAGTAAATAAATAAATAATATACACACTGAAATAAATGAATGAATAAAACATAAATTATGAAATTACATTTCATTTTCTTTTAATAATAATTTAACTAAATTAGTAGTAATAGTAGTTGTAGTATTAAAATGAATGAATTATACTATAGTTATATCATAATAATTTTTCTATATATTGTGTTAACATTACTAAAAACATTACCAAAAAATCTATCTTTTGTCTGCCAGTTAAAATTAAAATATAAACATTAAACATTTTTATCTGCTAAATATGTACAAGCATCTAGTTAGTTGCATTTTGCTATTTGCATTTTTCTTTTCCTGGTGTCTGCAATCCGTAAAAAGACCTTCAACCCATTTTCACCAGGCCTGCTGTAAGTGAACATTTATACTAACCTTCTACAACCTTTCACTGATGTTCTGCATTCACACATGATGTGATAAACGGAGGAGGGAGATGAAGAGGAGGAGGAGGCATATTATGCAGATCAAAGGCAGGGCGGCGGAGAGCAGCGCGGTTTGATTAGAGCGAGGTATTGGAGGTGTTCAGCATGGAGCCGGGTCTCATCGACTGCGGCCGGAGGGGCCCAGAGGAGCCACGAGGTCAAGTCGAACCCACTGAGTCGCGTCAGTGTGGCAGAGCTGGAAATGAGTCCCATGCCGGCGTGCTGGATCAAAGCCCAGCTCCGTTGATCCCTCATGCCCAAAGGCCACCAGTCAAGGTGAAGGCAGAATTAAAAATCCTGAGCTCAAGGGCGGAAAATGAGTTTTGAAAAATGAATGAGGGACTGTCCCATGACTTTGGGGTGAGGGAGAAAATGGAGAGCATGTGAGCGAGTGAGTGAGTGAGCGAGCGAGGCAAGGGAATATAGGCATGTGACTCACATCCAGGCCAAGCATGTGTTGAGCACGATGGATCACTTATGTGAGGGGTCTAAAGTCGCTTTTCAGCTCCTGGATCTTAGCTCGCAGACAGCTACTGTCCTCCTCCAGGCATGTCCGCTGATGGTCCAAATCCTGCCGAAATCACAAAGCCAACATCTCCAACCCCTCCACACCGCTGCAAATCCAATCTGTCTAAACCAACACTTTAGCTTGAGCTTTGATATAAGCTTTGGAACATCTGCTCCAGGTTGGAGACCTTTTGGCCATAAGCTAAGCTTATCACAAGGTTGCTGGGGTTGATTAGGCTTATGTTGCATGCTGATAAAACACAACAACATGGTAATAAGTTCACATATTACAAGTAGATATAGCTGAAACCATTAAAAACACACACGCACACATACTGCATTTCAAACTGTTTGGAACATTCCTTTTAATCATGTCTATGCATAAAGTGATAGCAATAAGCACCCGTACTTAAAAAGCCCATTATTTCAAAACAATTACAAACCTACAAAAAGGGTTAATAAATCTAGTTATATATTGCAACCATTCAATCAGTGCACTTGGAGCTCATATTACCAAGTTTGAAGCATTCTTTACATTGCAAGAGGCAAATAAGCAGCTTTTAATGCTCTGAATCTATTCAATTGCCAATTATGTACATTAGAACAATGGTTACTGCAGTCAGGGGACATCAGCATAATATGCCTCTGGGACATCAGAGATGCAGTCTTCAATCTAATTCTGCTGATTCTTGAAAACATAGATGGATAGAAATGAAGTTCATATGCTACCCCAGCATCAATATTGTGTGGTCTAGCTAATGAACTCCTCTGTAAACTGAGTGGCGTTTAATGTTGTCTGAATTTTAGGGGCCATTTGCAGTGATAACAGCTTATATTGACTTTAGACTAAATATTAGCCAAATGCATGTTATTTGTTACATGACACATTATAACCCACCTACGTTTAACCTAAATGATCAATCTTACTTCTGTCAGGATGAATGGCTTTAAACTAGGTTAGGTTCAACTGCACCAGTGACCATACCGGGAGGTGAATAATTTACAATACATACTGATGAATTATTAAAATATCTATTAGCGGCGCACATACTAAATAGCAGTTAGTGCATATTGAAGAAGGTAATGCCAATGTTCACCTAGAGAGCTACAGATCATGTTGTCCCTATTATAGCAGAAATTATTAGTAATCTTAATGTGTCTCTTCTGGGAAAAGCCCAGCTGTCCTTATTTGCTACACATACATATATAACATAGCCTACTGTCAATCCTGTTACCGTCAAACTCTGGCACTAAGGTAGAGTAACAATGCTGACAAAAGAGTTACATTTACATTTACATTTAATCATTTAGCAGACACTTTAATCCTAAATGAGAACAGAAGCAATCAGACCAACGAGAGAACAACAACAGTATAGTGCCATGACAAGTCTCAGTTAGTCTAGTACAGAACTCGTTTTCTTTTCTTTTTTTTTTCTTTTTTTTTTTTTACAGGATATTGTATACATACTGATATTGAATACATTTTCAGATGAAAAATATTTGCTCCAAGCAGACAATTCTGTGAAGACAATTTTTTTTTTAAAGGTATGCATAGGTGAAATATTATCTCAGATCCAAATGTTGCAATGTAAGGACTGTTTGTCTAAGGATACAAGAAATGTGTTTCCTTTTATGGTTTATTGTTATTTCACACATTGCCTAATTTGCCCATAACAGAGCTGACAAACAATGGCTCAAGGACAAAAACAAAGAAGAACAGGAAGTAACGTGTGAAGAAGCACTGAATTATTAAAATTGAATATGTTTTCAATAAGATGCTGGAAATAATTTATGTTAATGAGCAGTTTTTTTTATTCTTAACTTTATGAAATACCAAATGTATCTCCAATTGTAAACAAACACATACACACTATATATAACTGACGTAATTTCTTAGCTGATGATACGTGAACTGTGCAGGTGCGGAGAGCATTTAACAGAACAGTTGCACATTTTACACAATGTTTTTCAAGGAAAACAAAATGTAAAACTGAAGCAAATGCTTTACTCATTTATACGCCGTGAGCGTTTAACTTATTTTCTCTCCTTATCCCTCTGTTACAATTTACAAACAACCTCCGTCCTTGAACGCGTGCTGCTCATTAGAGCCCGCCCCTGCTTGATAGCGATTGGTTAAAACTTGCTGTAGAACAGCGCTATCGATTTTGATTGGGAGGTTTATTGGCAGACGCCACAATGCCTGAAGCAACGCCTCTCCCACACGCACAGAGCGATGCGATTCAGTTATTGCGATTGGATGCATGTGATCAGGGGTGCAGAGAAAATACAATTTGCTATTGGCTCATCTGCTTCAAGGAGGGGTTAACCGAGATAACCCGGAAAAAGGAAGAAAAGCGTCTCAGTTCCGACCGAGTCCGATCGTGGACTTTCAGTCTTATCATGGGTAATTATACTACATTTATTTGCTCTTGTCAAATCTCAGTTAGCCAAACATTGTGAGAAAACATTCTGTATCAAGTTGCATTCAGTTTTGTGCAGGACAGAGCGTCGTTTCTTCCCAAGTCAGTCTAACATTAGATTTGTGCGTGTTATCAACGCATAATAATACACGAATTCAATGTTGGTGGTCGACATGAAACTAATATATTAATATTTTATTGTTTATATTAGCAATAGCATTATTGTTATTAACCAGGTTGCAGTAGATCTCATCACGTTTATGTTTTACGTAAATAAGAATATTTATAATAATAATAATACAGTAACAATATAAAATATGTTTATTTTTTAATGTATTACCAACTGTGATAATGATAATATATTTGTCAACTTTATGATGTATTGTTAGGATATAATAATTGATCACGTTTTTAGATCATTATATATCAGCTACACAAAGCACAAGCTCTCAGATCCTTTGGTCTTTCCATTTCATTATTTTTGGACTTGTCAGAGTTGGGATAGTTGTTTACTTTGTTATTAATTTGTTCATTTTCACCACTTTGTCCCATTCAGGTCTATGTGCACACCTGTTAGACCATCATAAAATAACAAACATTAGCTTGTCAAAGCATGGAGGCATGACGTTTTGTTTATTTTATGTATTTATTTATTTTACAAAATCAAGGTAACTGATTAAACTGGTTACATGGCAGTAGCTACCACTGTCATGTCAAACTAGGTAACTAGGTAATAACTAGTTACTTACCATGAACCTAATCTTGACCCATGTAGTTACCCTATATTACCAGTACTTTCTTAGGTAGGCCTAAGTACACTGTAAATACACGCAAGTGCACGTACTTACTATAAAATAAAGTGCAACCATTAAAGCATCATAACAAAAAATAAATAAATCTGTAGAAAAACGGAAAATGTCCTAGCAGACATTTACTGGTTCAATTTTCATTAAGTTTACAGGCATTTCCTTCAACCCCAAAACACATCACTATGCAAAACACCTGTGAAAAATCAATATGAGAAATTCAGTCATATAAACACAGTCCATTATTGGATGTGTTTTTACTGACTTTAAAGTGTAAATTTCTGCATTAAGGTTTAGAGTGATCAGAAATGCCGTCATTGTACAGAATTAGGACAGTTGATTGCTGTGGATTTTATTGAGCTCTAACTTAACATAATGAATGGAGTTAATGTCAGGTTGCAGTATGATCTCAGTCCAGGTCAAAAAGTTATAGATTTTTTGCCAGTGTTGCATTTAAATGGATTCAAATGTAAAAAGCAGACTATATTGTTGGGTCGTTTTGCAGCTGTGTTTGAAACTGAGCTTGGAGTCTTTCTTCTATTTGTGGGTAAAATGTTTACCAAGCTGCTGCTTCATATAAACAGGGGAGGCTTTTATTATTACATTACATGCCCTTGCTAAGCCAAATCTGGATGAGGGTGAGAAGAAAAACAATTCTCGTACATAAACATGATTTTAAGGGCAGTGGTTTGTTATGTGGTGTCATGGAATAAGGATGGTGTATTTACTGTAGCTGCTTCTAATCGGCTTTTTTTTAAATAGAAGAAAATGGTTATCATAAAAAGATGAAATGCTGTTTTATGCAAATACATCATCTCCTAAAGGTGATGAAAAATTACAAGACAAATTTATTGAAGCAGAGATCCTTTATGTGGACACAGCAAAGCCTGACTGCCCTCTGTACACTAGGGCTGTAACGATTCGTCGACGTTGTCGACAAAAATCGATAATAGAAATAGTCGACAATGAATTTCATTGTCGAAGTTGTCGCCAGACATGTTTTTTCCGACCGAGTGAGGCATCTCTCTTCATTACAATCTCTGCCGAGAGTCGCACATGCGCATTAGCTTCTCTGCTGAGCGATAACATACAGAAATGGCGGCGTCCAACGCAGCAGCTGCGCGTACCAAAACATCTAAAGTTTGGGAGCATTTTAGCCTGGATACGGCGAATAAAAAGATTACCTGCATGGTTTGCAAAGCAGTCCTTGCGTATCACGGCAGCACCTCGGTGATGCATGAACATTTAAAGAGAAAGCACGTCGGACAGTTGAATGAAACCGGAGTTTGACTCGCCTCGGTCAGATTTAAATAACATGGAAGCCAATACGTTTTGTTTTGGATGTACATTGTACATTTGTGACCCTGGATCACAAAACCAGTCTTATGTGTATTTTTTTTTAAATTGAGATTTATACATCATCTGAAAGCTGAATACATAATCTTTCCATTGATATATTGTTTGTTATGATAGGATAATATCTGCTCCCAGAAGAGCGCAAGTCTCACACGAGACCATGTGATATGCTGACTTTCCTTAATATGAATAAACTGAACGACATAGCCTGAGCCTCATGTTGATTTTAAACTTGGTCTGTCCACCATGACAGGTTTGTGTCCAGGTAGTATCACACAGTCCATGTTTACAACTTAAATTCAGACGACTCTGAAAGCTTATTTTAAAACCGTTAGATTTCATAATGTTGAGACGAGTTGTAAAGTTCTTTTGCAACAGATTGACCACTGAATGTATCTCACAAAATGCACTTAATATTTTTGTTTACTGTTTTATTGCTGCTAATGTGCCTGCCCCTGGTTTACAGGAAGAAAATGTTTACTTGATTTTAATTTATTTTTTCTTATAAAACAAATGTGCCTGTCCTTTATAAAAATGATAGAGTTTCTTTATTTATCAATTTATGTCTATACTGACCGAGCGCTGTGCCTAATTGGTTTTAGACAGGGCATTTTTATTTACTTTTAGTATGAATCGGCCTATCAGCAGCAAAGTTCAATAAAATATGCATTTTTCATTGAAGTACCCCCTTCTTTCTTGTGTTTACTTTCATTTTCCACAGAATTAAAGCAATCTCATGCTAAATTTTAGAAAAAAATTATAATTATTCGATTAGTCGACTAATCGTTTCAATAGTCGGTGACTAGTCGACTATTAAAATAGTCGTTAGTTGCAGCCCTACTGTACACCTTAATATGCATCTTCACAAATTTCTCATTTATTAACTGTTCTCTTCAGTCATTCCTGCTGCCTCAGCCTTTAAATGTTTCATGTGTTTTTAAGCAGTTTTTTTTTCTGCCTAACTCTGTACTTAAGGCTTTAAATCTTCCACCTTCATACTTACAAAATCAATTAATTCTTTTGAATAATTTACATTTTGTGCAAACAAGATTTAGCAAACTATATCTTTGTGTCAGACCTAGCTGCTATTTCTCAGACGTTAAGTTTTGTTAGACCGGGGCTCTTGTGATTCATTGGTAATTAGAGAAATGGGGCAGTTTGATGAGACATTCGGACCAGACCTTGAACCCCAAGTGCTTTTGAGGACATTCATATTTTATGATACAGACATAGAACAATTAGAACGGTTACAGGATGGGTATTTTAGCAGTCCTAATCCCATTTCAGGATGACATCACCTTTAAAATTCAGAAACTGACAGACCCATCAGTGTTCATAATAATATTCAGATACTTCTGGGACAGAGTTAACAGTTGAATGCAAAACAAGCAGACTTGCTAATTCTTCTGCCAGATGAAAAGGGTGCTGAAGCTCTGTAACCTTAATCACTCAAATGATTAAAGCAAGCAAAGTTTAAGACAGGATTTTTTGACTGAGTGACACCTCGTCTGCCACTGGAAAAACAAAGTGACATGTTTAAGCAAAGGATAATAAAACCCCTCTGGTATGTGATTTCATTTTTTATAAGAGGCACTGAAATATTTGGCAAATACATATATTTTAGTTTTATACTGTATAATTTTATTCATCAAATATAATGTAATATGCTTTTTGAATGTTTGGGGTCAGTAAAAAAAAAAGTTTTTTTTTAAGAATTATTAATTTTATCGAGGACGCATTATATTGATCATAATTTACATAAAATACATTTAAAATTTAAAATGCTGTTCTTTAGCTTTTTATTCATCAAAGAATACTGTAGGCAATGTATTATGGTTTAAAAAAAAATATGAAATCAACAAAAATCTTTTCAATATTGATAATAATAACAAAAAAAATTAAAATAATTTTGAGTACCAAATCAGCATATTAGACTGATTTCTGAAGGATTATGTGACACTGAAGACTGGAGTAATGATGCCGAAAATTCTGTGTTTTCATCACAGAAGATTGTTTTTTTTAAAAAATATATTAAAATAGAAACAGTTGTTGCAAATTGTAGTAATATTTCACAGTATTACTATCTACTGTGTTTTGACTTTTCAGAAAAAAATTAAAAATCTTACTGACCCAAAACTTATGTAACATGATATACATGTATAAATATAATAATATAATATAACATAATATATAAATATAATATAGCAAAAAAAAAAAAAAAAAAAAAAAATATATATATATATATATATATATATATATATATATGTGTGTTGTTGTTGTTTAAATAAACAGAAGTAAGGTCTTCTCTGATTTGCCCCAAAGATGCAAAAGCTGATAAAATGTCAAAAGCAAGGTCACGTAACCACAGGCTTCCTAAAAATCTCCAGATTCCAAATTGTCCAGTGGCTGCAGGAATATCATGGCCTGCCGCCTTGTAATGCTAAGCCCAAGGTGACTCTGTGACCCAGCTTATCAGTTGCAGAACTGCAAGCCTGAGCCTCCAGTGGGCTGCCTCAGGAGAACATGTTTTATAGCCTGTGCCGGTGTCAGGCATTTGTCATTTAAGGCTGCTTGTCAGGACCTTGACTTGGCTGATATAACCTTATATGCGTGTTCCCCATCCATTTTGCAGCCTGAAGATGGGCTCCATTTCCTAGAAAATTCAACTGTAAATTGCAGTAGGGTTATAAATAACAGAGCGGTCATATAGTTGAAATATATAGCTAATGAGAAAATCAGTATACTTATTGTTTCCAGTTGTTTATGCAGAATACTATTGTTTCAGCTAGGCCGTGTTTTCATTGGCTATTTGTCACTGAGTCCACTGTAGTGGCACTGTAAACGTGTATGAATCATTGCGCTCCGTGTAGGCCAGGTCTTCTGATTACAATAGAGGTAAACACAGCCATTGATTACGAATTTGGCCGATTACATAAGACGCATGGATTTTCAGCTTTCCAGTTAAAGCCCTGTACTTTCAAATGCTTAATTTTTATAGGCAGGGCACATTGACAAAAGTGTCTAGTTATTATATATTTGGCAAGTGTTTTGAGTCTGAGAGAACATGTCAATAGTAATCCTGATATTGATAGCAGTCCTATAAGAGATGTTACTTGCCGGAGCTAACATCTGTGTGATCCTCTAAATCATAATTACATTACTATTGACAGGCCCTTGACAATAGTCACATTACTATTGATAGGTTGCTGTCAATATTATGTTCTCAAATAAAACATATTCATTCATAACTTGTAAACTGCTCAATAAAAGCCTATGATGAGAATATGGAAAAGCCGTATCCCCAGAGTGGCCTGCCGCAATGATTTGTCTCACCTGGCCAAGTACTTCCATGCAGTGAAGGATTTTTTCCTTAGCTGAGAAACTATTGAACTGGTCTGTAAACCTTGACATGTACAAAACCTAATCTGCAGCCTAAAAGGGGATGTTTTGACTGATTATACAATGAGCGTAACTTCAGTTTCCAACATGTTTAAAGCAGATAATTTTTCAACCGATTCATGAACATCTTGCATCCTTTTTTATTGTCCATTTAAGTTTCATTCTTAAATGGGTGAAGTTTTTAAGCACATATGAACCTGAAGTATTGAAAAAAGACTTTCCTTAAAGATTTGGAGATGCTTTCTGCAATTTTCATAAGCCAATTTATTTCAGATATTGTCCAAATCCAGTCCTAAGCTGAGAGGTGGTCACCGCAGCTCCTGGCTCTCTTTTTTTAACCATCACGTTTAAAGAGATAAACTCAGCCCGATACAAACGCATTCCATGAAAAATTGCCAAACGTCACAGTTCTTAGATCCCTTATAAAAAGCCGTCAAAGTAAAGTAGTTCCACATAGCGGATGTTTACTGCCTTTCCAAGCCTATGCTGTTGGGATAATCTCCTGTGATGTGATTTGTCCTCAGACTGAATCTCGAGAGGGAACAGCGTAAGACCTCCTGTGCCTCTGCCCTGCACAGCTAAAAGGGAATTTAGGACGGGTTTTACATGTGAAAAGTGATTTCAGCTCAAATGCAAAAATGCATAACCATTTGCTTCTTCTGCTTGTAGCTGGAGCTGGAGGTGACAAGCCTTTCGCCAAGGCCAGCCCAAGCCCTATATCTCGGGTTTTGAGAATCAGTCAGCTGGATGCTTTTGAACTGGATGGTGCACTGGAACAGCTTGTTTGGTCACAGTTCACCCAATGTTTCCAGCATTTCAAGCCTGGTCTCTTAACCCCTGTTGAACCAGAACTCAAGGCCCTTCTCCAGCTCCTTCTGTGGAGGTTCACCGTCTACTCTAACAGTGCCACCGTGGGCCAATCACTGCTCAATATCCGGTACAAGAATGCTCTTATCCCGGGCCATAAGTACCTGCCCATGAGCCGGCCACAGAAGTTCTGGTTCGCTCTGCTGACGGTCGGCGAAAAGTGGCTAAGAGAACGTTCCCATAGCTTGTTCCTCAACCACCCTGCAGAATCCAATGCACAGAAGGCTCGTAAGATACTTAGGATCTTGACTGCCCTTACCAATTTGGCCAGCCTGGTCAACTTCCTACTGTTCCTCCAAAGAGGAACCTATCCAACAATTACCGAAAGGTTGCTGGGTGTGCAGCCTGTCTTCAGGGGACCCCAGGGACCACGAGACATCAACTTCCAGTTCTTGAACCGGGAGCTGTTGTGGCATGGCTTTGCCGAGTTCCTCATCTTCCTGATGCCTCTCATAAACATGTGGAAGCTGAAGGCCAGTGTCACTGCTCTGTTCTCCCCTCTGAAGGACCTGAGAGGAACGGAAGGTTCGGAGGAGACCCACTTTACCGAGTGCGCCGTCTGCGGGGAGTGGCCCACAATGCCCCATTCAGCCGGCTGTAAACACGTGTTCTGCTACTACTGCCTCAAGAGCCACATGATCGCTGACATCTGCTTTACCTGCCCCAAATGTGGCATCCAGACTGGAACGATAGAGCCAGTCAGGCTTCATGTAGGAACAGAGTTGCATCAGAGTTGAGACTTTGCCTCAAACAACCTTCTGATTGACTTGGGGTACGCATACTCAAGGAGAACTTAAGACCAAGTTGAACATTTCAGTCTTTCACAGAGATTTGTTGATTAAAGCATGTGCCCCCTTCTGAAACGAGAGCATTTGTTGCCATGAAATATGCAGAATTTTGTACAAAGAGACAAAGTTAATAATGTAAAATTCTAAAACAACATCATTTGTGTAGCTAATTTATTCAGCCTCATTAAAGTTTGATAGAAACTGTGTATCAGAGGTCCACTTTTCTGCATTCTTGGATTGAGCACTGAGCAAATGAATAAACATCAAAACAAGCCTTTGCTCAACTGCCTGCACGATCCAATTCCCCTCATCCCCTATGAAGGGCGAGATTTGCACAAGATCAAGGAGAGGCCATGATAGCACCAGGGGGTAGTTGGGTTGGATGCAGATTGACAGACATCCCATCATAATCTCCATGGCCCTTCTTAATACACCAGTAACACCCGTAACAAACCATAGCAGGACCGATGCAAGTTTCGGGCATATTATGCTCTAAGCCTAATAATGACTGCAAAGATGGGTATTTATTCTGCTGTTAACTCTCTCCAGTGAGCCATGCCTCAGGCCAAACACTTCCAAATGGACTCAGACCTGCTGGAAACTCACACTTCAGTTTTTTTTTTTCCCCCTAGACCACATTGCTTTAATTGCCCATTGTGAAGGCAATCAGTCACTTCTCTGGGCACGAGGGGTCTTAGTGGTTTGCAAGATTTTGTTATTTTTTGTAATCGTTGCTCTCAAGTTCACCATGACAAAGAACTGAAAATTGGAAACATGGCATACCGGTCTGCACTGATTAGGGTTCATTGACGTTATTAAGTGTAGCTCTCACTATATGCAGAACTATCCGAGTTTACTTGTTTACCAGGTTAACCATGTTCAAAAGATACACTGAAAAAAATAGCTTGTTGGTCTAAATTAATAAAATTATGACGCACATTTCCACACATTTAAACTGATTTATTTGAACTTTAAGTTAAATATACTGACATTCATGCATATTAAAATGCTATTTTAAAAAAGTGCCAATGGCATGAAACCTGAATGGAACTCACAATTTAAAGTAAAATCCATCAGAAGGTTGTCCAGAAAAAAAAATTGGACACACACAAAAAACCTGCTGTGTGAAAAAGAGCAGTGAATACTTAGAAAAAAAGTGCATTTCAAATATCTTTAAACATTTATCTCTCTCATTCAGTCATAATTAGGCTGCACGACTGAATTATGAACTGGTAAACGACAAACTGATTACAGAACATGTTTGTAAAGCTTTAAATGTTAACTGTTAAAAAGCAATGTTATCAGCTTTTACGACTAAACATTTGCAAACAACATTGTACTGGAGAATCTGCACAAATTAAAGTCTTAGGGGCCGTTCACATATCGCGCCTAAAAACGCGTGGAAAACGCTAGGCGCGCCGCTTTCTCCTTCTTTCCAAAGCGCTCGGGCAGAAGCGCCCCTGAGGCTTCTGCCTTTGCTAAGCAACCATGACGTGCTCTCTCCATGAAGACAAGGAAATTTCAGCAAAGGATAAATGGATTTGCAGCTCAAAAAATCGCTTGCAGTAGCTCTGCTACTAAATTTATTTCAAAATGGAAATCCATATACAACTATGATCAGCTGTTCCTTTCATCTTGACTGAGCTTTTAACGTTGTTACGGGAAAGGATGAAGCTGATTGGTTAGTTTTTGTCACATGACCCGCGGTGCGCTTGCTGCATTCTGAAAAGTTGAAATGTTTTAACTCGATGCGGTGCGGTGTTGGAAATAACGAACTTGAGCGCGCAAAAGACGCGATATGTGAACGTCCCCTTAAACAGTTCAGTAGTGCAGAGTTTACAGGTTACTCTTCTTTTTTGAAGGCTCAAAGTAAAGTACTCCCACATCCTGCTGAATGCTGCAGAGACGCTGTTCGGGAAGCACGTGACATAAAACGAGGCCAGCTATTGGCTATTCGCTACTTCTCCTGCTGTACTGGCTGAGTAAAACCTCCGGTGGCTCATTACTGCCACACTTTGGTCACCGCGGATTTGAAATATGCACGAAATGAGCCGCTTACGGCAAATAAAAGTTATTTAGCAACGAATCGATGACTAAATTAGTTGACAACTATTTTAATAATCGATTTTAATCGATTAAATCGATTCGTTGTTTCAGCTCTAATTGATAGTAACTTGTTTAATGGTTAGCATTAATTTAAAGTTTCAAAATAAAGGAAGATACAGACAGCTATATATTTTTGTATATAATATTTAGCAAAGCTTTAAACACATCATTGTGAGTTACATGCAAAGAATTTTTATAATTTTATCATCTGAAGAGTCAGCCCTCATTTTGCACTTCATCTCCAAATCTCATTTACATTCAGGGTTGCACTGTCTCCAATCAGCAGTAAAATCTGTAGACTTTGACACCATTTACTCTTTTTTTTTTTTTTTTACATACATGTTGGGTGTTACAGTGGACAAGGCCAGATTCACACTTTGATAAGTGATACTGCTCATTACAATAGACACATTCTTGATCCTTTGTTTTGTGTGTGCTTGTCTGGGCAAGGCAAAAGTCATTAAAAACAAATAAAACATTGAGATAAAATACTTCAAGCAGTTCACTGCCATGTGTTGCTCTAGACCCCTAACTAAATGTTCATGGTTAAAAAGCAAATCTAACACAGCTACTGGACAAACTTGTCAACGGTGGCCAATTATCTGTGTTTCTTCACTGTTGGAAGGCTATTTGCACTCTAAACCAGGAATGTGGGGAATCAATGAGACAAAAAAAGATATATTTCCTGACACCCACTGATTTCTCAACATAAATGGTTCACTTTTGACCAGTGGAACAAACAGCCATCTGTATCTCTTGCCGTAATTGACCCAGTTTCTCACTTCAGTCAAACTTTTAAACATGTTGCAGGCTGCAGCATACTTATGAAATACATAATTGCGTTGATTTACTATACATTGATATATTACCTTAAAGTCTGCACAGAAAGTGTTTTCTTCAACTATAGGCACTTTTGGTCTTATATGCACTATGAAAAATTGAGCTTCCTTAAAACATACTTTTAAACAATACTAACAAAAACATGTTCTGAGAATGTTTTGCAAACAGTTTTTTTAATGTTTTAAAAACGTTTTATTTGGTTATATATAAACATTTGGGGACATTCCATTTGATCATTTTGCAAACATTAAGGAAATGTTTTTTTCCAATGTTCTGAAACAAATAGTAACATTTAATAAAAATGAATAGACAAAACATCCAACTAAAATGTTCCATGAATGATGTATAAATAGAATTTTTATTAGTGCTGTCAAACAATTAATCCTGATTAATCACATCCAAAATAAAAGTTTTTGTTTACATAATAAATGAGCATGTACTGTGTATATTTATTATGTATATATAAATACAAACACATGCATGTATATACTGAAGAAAATATGCTGTTTGTATATTAAATATATTTATAAATAGTTTAAAATATAATAATATAAATATATAAATGTATGTACATGTAAATATTTTCAAAAAATATACTGTATGTGTGTGTATTCATACATAATAAATAAACATAGCAAACATACATAAGCATGTAAACAAAAACTATTATTTTGGATGCGATTAATCACTAATTTTTGTGTTAATGTTTTAGAACATTATTAAGAAAACTTTGAACAAACATTGTATTAATGTTAAGAATGTAAGAATGTTTGATCACACCTTTCAGAGAACCCTTATAGAAAGCTCTGAAAATGTTCACTGTTAGCGGAGACATTCCTTCTTTTTTACATTTTAATTTGAAATAACACAAAATAATTTTCCTAATGATTTTCTAGCAATCATTTTAATTTGAAATTACACAAAATAATTTTCCTAATGATTTTCTAGCAATCATTTTAATAGCATTGTATGTATGTATGTATGTATGTATGTACGAATGTGTGTGTATGTATATATATATATATATATATATGATGCTGAAACATAAAAGGCATTTGAAAACTAGCAAAAATGAATGAAGCATGGCAGGGTTTTCAAGATAAAACTTTTTTTATAAAAATCATTCCTTGGGACATGAAAGTGCCTATAGTTGAAGAAACCCTTTTTTAATGGACAAGCTGAACGCCATGTCTTCCCGCTCTTTCTCACGGAGCCTCTCAATTCCAGGCCGATGCTAATGAATGCAAGTCTTGCACTGACATTATCTTCTAGTAACGTCTGAGGTGGAGGGAATGAGTTTGGCACGGTAAGTGATAGCCTCGCTGACTCCTGTGGAGAACTACAAAGACAGACTACATGCCTGGAAGGAAAAGCCAATACCTGTGTGCCTCCACAGGCCCTCCGTTCATTGGTTGTGCTGGACTAGAGTGGCTTAAAGAGAGAATGAGCGACAACGAGGAATTAAGGGGGATTATGGGCCAGTCTGCACTGTAATGAGCCCGAGGTGAGGTGGGTTCCAGCCAAAGTCTGAGCAGGCCTCTCATTGATGTCTACTACACACAAAATTGCAAATAATCTGCAGACATCCTTCCAGATGTCCCCTTGAATTTCCTGCGGCTTAAGACAAATCGAAAGTGCTTTGAAAGTTTTGATAATCAAATAGCAAGTTTGATTGAAACCTTGCACATGGAAGAATGTAGCGTGCAGCTATCTAAAGATGTTTAACTTGTGCCCTAATGACAGTCATCCCATTTCGAGGGAATTTTACAGTGATTCAGGAGACAATGATACCTTCTCTAGCCAGACAGTGTTATCTGCTAACATAAAGAGACTGAATTGCAGCATCTTAGAACTTTTCTATTTTAACATATTTTAGAATAATTCATTTTAAATGTATTCCTGTGATGGCAAAGTTGAATTTTCAGCAGTCATTACATCCTCCACAAATCAGTCTAATATGGTGCTTGAGAAACATTATTATTATTAATAAAGCAACTTTATTTATATAGCACATTTCATACACAGTGGTTATGTAAAGTGTGTTGCATAAAAGAGTTAAAATATTCATAAAATTAATACAACATTCATACTGTAAGAAACAAAATGACAACAAAAGCAGTGAACAAAAAATATTACTTATTTAAAATGTATTGAAACAGTTAAGAATAAAATAGAAGATTCATAAAATACAGTGCAATTATTATTATGTTTAAAACAGTTGCACTAGTTTATATTTTAATATACAATGTTTTTCAGGAATCTCTTTATTAATAGAAAGTTTGAAAGAACAGCATTTATTTAAAATAGTTCTTTTTTTGGTCTACTGTCACTTTTGATCGATTTGATGGCAATAAAATATGAATGAAAAAATATAATAATTTAATGTTTTTAATTAAACATAATATTATAAGGTTGTGTGTGTAGAATAAAGCATATTCAATACATGACAGCCTTAGAGGGAAAAAATAAGCGCGAATTACAGTTTAGAAGATACTTGCTGAAAATAAGCTGAAACCTCTAAAGTGTAAATCACCTGAAAGGTAATGACAACACACAGCATACAGATGTTCATTTCAATGCAGCTGGCCAAGAAAATCATTTCCTCCCGTTCCCATGGAAACCATATTGCAAAAGGTGTCTGTCTGTGAACTTCAGCTGGAAATCATAGAACCAGGTTGTCTGTGAAGATTAACCTCAGCTACTGAATTTGTTCTGTTTGCAAATTCCCAACCAAACATGGAAATTCCGATCAGCAGGAGAAGAAGAGAAATTGATTTTCATGCATGTTATTTATTTTTTATTTTTTTTGAAAAAGGCACCAGGAAGTTGTGTGAAACAAAGCTTGTATGCATGATGTGATATTAGAAAATTCCTCATATTTTAACGCTGGAGACCAGGGCACTTCTATTCACCAGTGAAAGACACCTTTGCTTTTCCCTCCAGTCCACCAAAGCCAGTTTTTCCAGAGGTCATTGTCAACTCTAAGATATCGTTCAGTCTGAAAGCCGTGACTTGTCTTTAACAGACTGGTGATACTGCACTTGTATGAGGACGGGCTGCCCTCTGTATGCCCCAGCAGATTGCTTTGCATTCACAACAGCTGTGGCTCTGCAGCAATTTAGAATCGTTTCTGCTCAAACGTTTGAAAAGGCAAAATTATTCCTTCTGAATTACATTTTATTTGTTGAAAACAGATGCTTCGTTTTTAGGCATCTGTGTGGTATTTTCTTTTTGAATAAACATCACACACAAATTTACAACAGGACCATCTGTGAGCAGACCCTCTTGAACAAATTACAAATATGTAGATTTAAAATTATGCAAAATAGCAATATATGGCAACTTTCAAATGTTGTTGACACACAGATCTACAGTATATGGGGTGAATTCAGCTTGATTGGGGGGGGGGGGGGTGGCAAAAAGTGTCACAAACAAAATGAATTAACTTTATGTGTGTAAACCAGCAATTAAAATTTGGCTTTTTTTTATAAATATATTAACTTATGCATTGTGCAATCTTATATTAATCCATCACAAAGCTTCGGAATATTATTTCCTTGCTACTATACAGGGTTAATGGTTGTTCAAAAATCTAACTGAACGTAAGCTTATTTACTAATTAATTTCTGTACACTAAATTACAACAGAACCATTTGTTTTCTGCAACATCATAAACAAACTATTATGTAGATATAAAATTATGCATTATGATATTTGTAAGTGTCATCTATTAAAACTACTGATTTTATAGACGTGTGTGGTGAAATATATATACAAAAGTTACAAAACTATACACACACACAAACATAAATATATATATGTTATATAAAAACTGTTAACCTGAATGCACTGTAAGTCGCTTTGGATAAAAGCATCTGCTAAATGCACAAATTTACATTTATTTAATGTAATTTAATTTAAATTTATATATATATATATATATATATATATATATATATATATATATATAAATTTAAATATATATATGCATATATATGCAAATGTTTGTAAGCTTTTATCTCGAGCTAAATATATATATATATAATATATATATATATATATATATATATATATATATATATATATATATATATATATGTGTGTGTGTGTGTGTGTGTGTGTGTGTTAGATTACATATATAAAAATTATAAATATTCATCATATATGCGTGTATGTGTATGACCCTTGACCACAAATATAAATAAGCTTTCCATTGATGTATGGTTTGTTAGGATCAGACAATATTTGGCTGAGATACAACTATTTGAAAATCTGGAATCTGAGGGTGTAAAAAAATCTAAATACTAAGAAAATTGCCTTTGAAGTTCTCCAAATGAAGTTCTTAGCAATGCATATTACTAATCAAAAATAAATTTTAATATATTTACAGTAGGAAGTTTACAATATATTTTCATGAAATATGATGTTTACTTAATATGCTAATTATTTATGCCATAAAAGAAAAATCAATCATTTTGACCCATGCAATGTATTTTTGGCTATTGCTACAAATATACCCAAGTGACTTAAGACTGGTTTATATATTATTTATATTTATAGGTCAATATCCCCATAGAGTGCCTTTTAACCCTTACAATACTCAAAAATAGTAGACACTCAAGAACTATAGAAACATATTAGCTGAGCTCCCACAAATTTTTCTTTAGATAATTATGGATCATTATTCAAAGCATTAACCATCAGATATGTCCATCAAAATCATACAATTTTCACATGTATTTGTTTCTTATTTGGGGAAAACTGTGATATTTAGATGCAGTTTTTTGTTTTTACATGTTATTGCCCCCACACCTAGCTATTGAATACACTGGATTATATAGCTATGATTAAATTATTTTGTAAATATTACTATAAAATATCAAGATGACAGGGTGGATCAGCACATTACTGGGTGGACACATAATGCAGAAATGTATTTATTCAACTTCTAAAATATATATAAATAATATAATTACATCCTCAATCACATAAAAAAATTGACAATTGAAAAGTCACCAACTTTATCACCTCTGCCATTGAAATTCCCGCCACTAAAGAGACAAAAAATCTGCCGTCCTGATGTCACTAAAGGGGATGGCCTTTTCTTAAAGGGGCGGATTCCCCCCTCCATGACAGGGTGGACAACCATTGACACATGGACATGGACAATTTCTTCTTTTTTTTATTAAATACAAATATTGTTTTTATTACCCAATGATCAATACACTCAACCAAAATATTAACAGGAGGACAACATTTTACATTTTATGATTTGACAATATTCTACTATACTTCAAATTTAATGATCAGTGCATGGGACATAGCAAAATAACACACATCCTCTTAGACAAAACTAAAAGAAAAAATCAAGAAAATGTATCTAAATAGCAAAGTAATGCTGTTATGAATATAAAAACATAGCCAAATATAACACACACTTTCATAGTAATTTATATGTTACATTATCATGGCAAATGAGTTGGGCACCAAAAGGCACCTTGCAATGATACTGACCCATATATATATATCGCTCCATGTAACAATTCTTTTATTACAAATATTATTATTTTTGTAAATAATGTTATTTTTAGACAAACAAACATTTAAATTTACTTTATCATTTATAAATATGTAGATATAAAATTAGGTTTTCAATCATCTAAAAGCCTCTGAATATTATTTCCTTCATATCATACAGGGTTGATGGTAGCTCAAAAATCTGACCGTACTGAAACCTATTTTTGTGCATGCATTTCTATCTCACAGCGGTGTTTATGCCTAGTGTTGCAATGCTGCATGTATTTATGTATTTATCCATTGAGAGGCACACAGCATGACCTACAGCTCGGCTCAGAGCATCTTGGGGGCTGGTATTCCCCTCGGGCCTCTCATCTTTTACTGTGCTGTGACAGAAAATGGAGGCAGTGAGCGCAGAGTGCTGCATTAAAAACCCTTTACCCATTGGTGATTTATAAGCGTCCGCCCAGCCAAGCTCACAACGCCACACCATCTTTCCAGCAAGAGGCCATTATGTGAATTTCAGCTATGGGGGGTCGGGTGCTTCATCACAAAGACCAGCTCCACTATGAGAAGGTTGCACATCTAGTAATTTTGCATTTTAATGGTTATTCTCACCTGTTCGGTCGGGATGCAGTGTTGGTGAAGTAGTTGAGCAAGACGAAGTACTACAATTATATGATTTCCTCTAGTTGACACCAGGTAGTCCTGACAATGAATATTTGAATATGGCATAAGCAGAGATGAGGGAAGAACCAGGCATGATTTTGATTGAATGTCTGCATCAGGCAAAGTCTCGGGTCACCAGAAATCAAAAGAGACAGACTGGATTCTGTGTTCAAAATATCAAAAAATATTGTTTTATTTCAAGTAAATTCAGTTCTTTTAAAATTTCAATGCATCAAATATATTTATAATTTCTAATATATTTTTAATATAAACTGTGTGTGTGTGTGTGTGTGTGTGTGTGTGTGTGTGTGTGTGTATATATATATATATATATATATATATATATATATATATATATATATATATATATATATAATGTGTCATACCTGGAACTGTAATGAAAGTCCTGCGACGCACGCACACACACACACACACACACACACACAGAGGAAAATAATGAAGATGATAAAAACTGGAGATGATATTAAGGTTTTCCAAGGGTTCTTATGGCAATCAGTGGCAAATGTGCAGACTTGATGTCTACACGATCAGGTCGGGCCACAGACAGACTAACGAGTGTATGCATTACCCATGATTCCCTGAATAAACACAGCAAGCCCAGCAGAGGTGTTGACAAGCATCTGTTTTATCATGAATCAATGTCCATATAATGATTAGGATGCGATTCAGGAGTAAAAATGGAGGAAATAAAGAGTTGTCACAGGTCATGGACATGCACAGGAATATGTCAACAAATGACCATGAAACCTCAGTTTATTCTGTTGCTTTGCAGACAAAATAATGACTCATATACTGACACCCAGATCAAGAGTTAACATTGTGTTTATGTGCTCCTACTGGCTTCATTCACTATTGGCTTCATTCACAGTGAACTTACTCAGACTCAGGACTAACAAATTATTGGTGTTTATTAAGGATATGTTTTTTTGGAACATTATATTAAAATAAAAATTATTATAGAAGTTCAGTTGTTATCGTTTGACAAATATTGCGACAGCAACCAAATATACATATTATGGAGGAAAAAAAAAACATGCAAATATTGTCTGTTTATATTGTATTGGCAAAAGGCGTAATATCATCACTTGAGCCCTGACCTGTGATTTCCCCATCTCACACATATGAGAGAAGCCGCTCTGAGTAGTAAACAAGTTAGAGGGGAAAATGCTTGTAATCCAAGTCCCATGTTTGGAAATGAGAGGGTCTTTTGTGGAGCTCAGGCGTGTGTGATGCACTGCTTTGTAATTTACATATGGCTGTGCTTTTTGTAACTATACAGGGAGGACTCAGACAGCTGCCAAAACACACAAGCGCTCTCTGAGAATACAATGGCTGGCCTCTTGTTCAACATCTTTGCAATGAATAAATGAATAATGTTGCACCAGAAGAAGTCTGTAACAGGCATGTGGGACTGTGATATTCAGAGTCTGAATATGCATAACACGGAAATATTTTGTGTTGTGGAGGAGATAGAATGTTAGCCTCGGAACACATACTGTAAACATCTTTCACTAAATCATTTCAACCGTTGAAACAAACAGTTGTAAAATGATGAACATCAACTGACACATACTATACAGTTAATTTCAATATACATATTATATATATATATATATATATATATATATATATATATATATATATATATATATATACAGTACAGACCAAAAGTTTGGAAACATTACTATTTTTAATGTTTTTGAAAGAAGTTTCTTCTGCTCATCAAGCCTGCATTTATTTGATCAAAAATATAGAAAAAAAAAATTAATATTGTGATATTATTACAATTTAAAATATTTCACAATATTACTGTTTTTTCTGTATTTTTGATCAAATAAATGCAGGCTTCATGAGCAGAAGAAACTTCTTTCAAAAACATTAAAAATAGTAATGTTTCCAAATTTTTGGTCTGTACTGTATATATAAATATATATTTCATAACTGCATATTATATTATATATACAATCTTTTTACACCACAGACTGAACAAAATCAAGCATTGCTTGGTAATTGGTTGACTTAAATTGGTATTGTTTAAATGTGTATCTAAATTTAACAACCAACCTATTCAACCTTATTCATTACATACTTTTCTGTCAAAATTATCTGACATTATCAAGATGAATTTGTTCTGATAAGTTTAACTCTGAGTCATATTTTATTACCATTTTCTAAATTAAAATGAATAAACTGATAATTTGAGAAATGTTGAAGGTGACTGAATACATCTTGGTTTGAATATATATATATACACACACACACACACACACACACACACATATATATTACTAAGTTCTTAAAATGCAGCAGGGTTACAGTTTAACCAGGACCCCTGATCACCTTTACATCATTCACTCATAATGTCAGCTCTATTTCTGAAAGCGTCCAAGCGCTCGTAAAAATTCAGGCCTCTGCTTAAATGCTTTTTCAAATGTATTTAAAGAGTTATGAAACATGACATGTTTACTGCGGTTGCCATAGTGTTGTTTCCAGTGTAAGAAACAATTAAATACGAATATTGTATTATGCAGAGTCTCAACCTCAATTCGCGGCGGTCCCAGTGGAACTTGCGCTGGAAGTAAATTAAGAGAACGATTTAGGTTTTGGCCTTGATTCCCTCGTGTAGACATTATGAAGAAAAGCAAATCCAAACTGCTTTACATTAATATTTACAGTAATGCTCTTAGCAGACACTTTCTGACCAAAGAGACTTTCAAGAAGTTTCTGCTCTTCCCTAGAAGTAAAGACAGATTTCAAAAGTCAATAAATCAGTGTCAAAAGTGACATTTTAATGAATTATGTGTTGAGAACTGCTCACTACTACTTGACACTTGGTCAAACTTTAAGCACAAATATGCATATATAAATGTACTGCTCTATTTTTGGTGCATTTAAAGGAATAGTTCACCCAAAAATGACAATTTGCGGAAAATGTACTCACCTTCGGCCATTTAAGATGCAGGTTTCCTGTTCAGAACAGAATTGGATAAATTTAGCATTACATCACGCAACATTACATCACACAGGTACTGTGATACAAATAGTCCGCATATAAACACTTATTATAGGGGTACCATAGTGATTCAGGATAAGACAAAAACGGTTTGGAAAACCATTTTCAACACAAAACAACTCTTTGACAGCCCTGCGCTGATTGGACCAGAAGAGCCGGGGGGTTGGATTTTTGCAACACGAGTAACAGGTAGAAGTGCGCTGAGCCATAACGATCTTTTATTTAAAAAAAAAAAAAAGACTGTATTCTCTGTGTTACAACTAGGTCACGTGAAGGTCACAGTTTTTATGCCAGTCGTATCATTTTATTTTGTTGTATTTATCCATCACACAATGTTCTTCCGCCAGACGCGAGTGCCAAAAGTTACCAGCTTTAACCCCTTTTAACACAAGAAAAAAATCTGCAGTGTTTGTAATAAACAAAATCATTTAGATGTTTTTAATGTCAAACCAGTGCTACTGCCTAAAATATGAGCTGACTATTGTGATATTGCTTTCTTAAGTGAAAAGTCGCCTTGTCTGAATCAGGAGAGAAATATGCACACATCAGACACTATTTACAAGCAAAAACAATCCAGATCAGTTTTAAACTAATATATTGGTTGGTTTTGATGTGAAAACCTACAGGGACTTTTTCACTGGAGGAAGCTTTATTATGGACTCATAGCTAGAAGTGAACTTGCGTTCTGACGGCACCCATTCACTGCAGAGGATCCATCGGTGAGCAACTGATGTAATGCTAAATTTCTACAGATTTGCTTTGACAAACTAATTCACATCTTGGCCGGTTGCATATTTTCAGCCATTTTTGGGTGAACTATTCTTTTTAAACTTTGATCTGTCCTTCTAAATAATGAAAGCAGAACAAAGAGCAATTCATGCACAAAAAATAAATAAATCGAAAAATCTGATTGTAATATTTTGCTTTAGTCACCATCCAGACTTTTATGACATCATAAATGTCACATGCTAGGTTTGTAAACAAAATGCTCAAAATGAGATTAGCAAATACTCATCTCTAGTGAATGTTTACGTTGCAGTTGTTATGATTATATAACAATGGACATTTGTTTTTGCATCTCACTGTCTATGTATCCCGAACAGATTTTGCGTAATTCAAACAGGCTTCATATTTGACGGCTTTGACAAAGCATCTGCTATTTCAGCCTGCCCTCCCTTACACAGCTGAAATATCCACAAGCGTTTCTTGATTTAAGAAACATAAAAGCTGGAAGTTATAAAAGCCGCTTTTCTATTCAGCCATCTGAGGAGTTCAACTTTGAGGAAGAAAATACATGCAGTCTGAAGCATAACACAGGCATTTTATGTAACAAAACCTGGAACTTTATGCACAATTCAGAAAGCGAACAAAAAATAAATTGATGTGTTTTTTTTGTATTATCAAATCTACAAACGCCTCGCTGTGCTTTAAACGTCGTCAATGCCTCAGGTGTTCAACAATTCATTGTGTTTCTTCAGATGTATGGCCTCAACTAGAATTCACTGAACATCAACAGAGAAGTATTGTTTTGTTAGGGAGAAAGAAATAAGACATTTCTCTGTGAGGGATGCTATCATACAACTAGTTTTATCTGTCTTAAGCAATAGTGTCTCCCAACCTTCATCTCAAACCATCTGGGAGGAGTGGTTTTCTGAGCATATCAGAAAACAGAACAGAACAATCTGCCTGGGAAGTCCCAGTTGATTCGAAACAACATTTTTATTTATTTTATTATTTTGTGTGTGTGAGGATTTGTTTCAAAGGTGCAGCTCTCTGGCTTATTTAGATATCTCTCAGGTCTCTTTACTCTCCCATTCCTTAGATATTTGTGTTTGTTGAGCACATCGCCTACATGGATATTGGCAATGTTAGGAGCTTAAAATGGATCCTTTCAACTTTGCTCCATATTTCTTCTTTTGCTAGGAACACTGTATATCGTATTTACTGTTAGTCTGGATGAGGTTTCTCTTATCACCTGTAATCCTGTTTTTATCTGGCTTTTTTTGCATTAATGCGACAGGACAGTATAGAGCAGAAACAATGTATTGGGAGAGTAAAAGCGAAATGGATTCGGACTCAAACCTGAATCCTTGTGAGAACTCTCTAACTCGATATTGTTGCAAATATGCTGCTTAACATCAAACCATGTGGATAATAAGCTCCTTTGTGATGTAATAACATAATTATAATATATGTATATATTTTGAATTTAACACTGCTCAAGTCAAACACAAATGCACTACTGATACTGTATATGCAAATTGGAATTGGAGAATTGATCTATGTCTGTGTCACAAATGCAGAAATGTTCTATTAATAAAAGGCCTCTACAGTCATGGCAAGCATAAATTATTAGCAATTTTGTCTCGAACACATCTGGCGGAACTGCTCAGGTGCGCGTGGTAAATGAAGCACAGGTGTGGGGAACAGAGCAAGTTTATGAATCAAAGAACAAACTAAAATAGCTTTTGTGATCACCGGTGAGAGGAGGAGATTAAAAAAATTGGAAAGATTAAAGAAGGACATAAAACAGAAATCTAGGAAATGAATAGTGGATAAAATAGTATAAAAAATATAAAATAATATATATATACTGGACTGATGCATTTTTGTTCTGGATAATATAATACTTGCCACAGTAAATTAGGGATTGTGCAGGAATGATATATTCCCATGTGCAGAATTTAAATAGAATTGAATCTGTTTCAAATGAAAGACCTGAGTTCAGGGACCAAATACAGGAATTAGTATTCCACACTTGGGATTTCAGTGGCAAGAGAGACAACGATCCAATTACTTTTTATTCAGTTTACTGTCCCCAGATCCAACAAATGGCTTGAGAAAATATCAACCATAAATGTGTCAATAAACATTAGCATACAAAACATCAGCTGCATCTCTTTGACTGTGTAAGTACTGCCATTAAATGACAAGCATCCCATATGGACAGATTTACTTGATGCAATAATCAATTCCCAAGTATTTCAAGTCATTTTCGATCATCTTCAAATATCTAAAAATACAGTATTCGTTATTAGTGCAAATCTGTGGATTAATATCAGACCTCTCTCACTCCACAGCAAAACAATAGAACAATTCACCAAGATCATATGGCATAAGATATGTACAGAGCTTGGTCCCTGAGTCTTAAATGTCAGCAAACAACTGTGGAAAGATAGAGAGAAGGTGTAGGGAGAGGGCAGAACCGAAATGCCTTCTTCTATTGTTCTCCCAAAGGTTAAACCCTATCCAATCACAGAATAGTGTGACCCTCAAGATACAGGAGAAATAACAGGGATGACGAAGCAATTTGGATGTGCCGAGTAAAGCTTTCTTACACAAATCACAAAACGCTGGACTTTTGGTAGTTCCTAGGATAGCAAAGTCCACTAAAGGAGGTAGAGCTTTTTCACATTTGGCTCCCAAACTCTGGAATAGCCTTCCTGATAATGTTCGGGGTTCAGACACACTCTCTCTGTTTAAATCTAGATTAAAAACGCATCTCTTTCGCCAAGCATTCGAATAATGTATCTCTTAAATTGTGAGTGTAGTTGCATCTGCATTTTTATTCTTTAGCTTGGGTTAAACTAATTTTACTTTGTTGGATCAGCAGCTATGCTAATGATGTCTCTATTTTGTTTCTATGTTTTGCCACGGGATTTACATCCCGTGGTAACTAGGATTTACACAAGCTCCAGTCTGGATCCAGAACACCTGAGAAGAGATGATGCTGACCCTCAGAGGACCCCAGATGATGCTAACCTTGAATCAACAAACAGAACTAACAATTATTGCTACATGTGTGACTGCATCCTATAATTACTATTAATTAATAATATTGATAGTTCATCATCTAGCTGACTACGTCTTGTATTATTATTATTATTTTTATTTTTCTAAAATCCTGTCAAACGTGCACAAACTACTAGCTACTACTAAATATTGTAGAAACATAATTTTCTGTAAAGTTGCTTTGTAACGATTTGTATTGTAAAAAGCGCTATACAAATAAACTTGAATTGAATTCTTAGCTGATCAAAGATGTCCAAACTGCGATAAATACCTTGGAGAAAACATTTCTAGCCACTAACGGGAATGGGAAGAGTTAGTCGCATTTGGACCATGAAGAGGAATTACTGGATGAAATGTGATAGACTTTACTAAGTTGTCTGGTTTGTTTTAAAAGCAAGCGATTTACCACAATTTTGTGTGCGAGTTTTAAAAATGACTAGTGATTAGAAGCGCAAGGTCCTTTTTCTCTGCCGAATAGCAGTTAAAACTCGCGGCTGGATGATCTGCTTGGTAGATTGATGAATAATCTATTATCTCTTCCAGGGGAGAAGCTTAGACAAATACCTGCAGAAAGGCTCTTGAGATTGACACTTCTACAGATAATCCATTGCATCTGGATAAAGCCAGATTACAACCAAATAACATGTAAAGGCATACCATGTGAAATTAAAAATGTTCTCAGTGTGGATTTAGGGATAATGTGACCTCTTCTCTAGCTCATTGGCAGCATGAGCTCAGGGTAGGGATGGAATGGATGGGCTCCTTGAATTTGTGTATTTTCCGTGTGATGTTATTCAATAGTATTGATAGCTAAAATGAACAAAGCATGTGAAAGGATAAAGAAACATTCAGTTATGCCAGGCACTGAAGTGGTTTGCAGATACAGTTTTTAATGTATCACAACAATGAGCAACAAACATACTTGATGAACTATTTCCAGAAGAAGTTGTTCAAATACCATCTACAATAAACGTCATTTCAACTATGACAACAGGTCTGTGACAAAATAAAAAAAGTTTCAAAACCATGTTATTACCGTAATACGGTACAGCTGAGACCTCAAACATTACAGTAACAAAAACTAATGAGACTACTCTCTATATATAAAACATCAATAACATTTTTGGTTTAGTTTATTTAAAGTTTTCGCCATAGGGGCATCTTTTTTTATTAAAACCTTGGGGTGCATTTCCTATGTTACCCAGGCGTTGAAAGTACGTATTGTGTAGAATATGATTACGCCTTGAACATCCCTTTGATATCCAGAAGAACAATCCTAATATCAACCTTTAGAAGGTTGTCCTCCTATGCTTGACACTATCCATCCGTAGAAAGGTTTTTTGGCTGCTGTGCAGTTGCAACATTTATGTACAATTACATTATTGGACCAACCTTTGTTTTTTGTATTTTCCTTTTTTTTTTTTTTTTTTGCTTTTTTTTTTTTTTTTTTTTTGCTTTACCAGTCCTTTGTGTGGGAAGCATTCTGGTCCAGGCTAACACCTTAGCGCACGGTGCTAGCTGACAGCTCAGTCTCTAAATGCTGTTCCACATTCAGGGAAAGGCATAAGCAGAGTTCTAAAAGCCTTTGGAATCAGGACAGTCGCTCATGTTTTGGACAGAGGCAGGATTGCACCTTAGGAGGCAAAGATGTCTCTTGTGTAACACAATCAAAAAGTGTCTTCAGGATTAAAATAAGCGTTAAAATATTAAAAATCCAAATAAGAACATTAAAAAGTCCACAAAAAAGAGAATTAAAAACTGTGACATTTTACCTCAAACAGAAAAAAACACCTGTACAGCAATATAAAGTAAAATGAAATGTTACTTAATTTCATCGTTTGAAACAATTTTTAAGCATGATTTGATTTAACCTGTCAAACAGTTGCATTACATGCTACTTGTTCATCTCAGAATAGGTATACCAAAAGCAATACATTTTTGAATTTCTTCATATTAATAAGTTTGTACCATGCACAGCCAACTACGAATATGTACAACAGCTTAGCTTTCTTTGTTCACGAGCCTTTTTCTTTCATACATTAAGCCTTCTGTTACTTTGGAATGAATCACATTGTCCAACTGTATCAAACCAGAACGTGATTTGTAAAAATTAAACACCCTTAACAGCGTTCATTCTTTAAGTTACACAGCCAAAAATGAAAGAAAATGAAATAAAAACAGTAAAGCAATGTAATTTGTGATGAATCATTATTCTGTCTAGTAGAAAGCTGAAAATATATGGCAAGAAATTAAAAAAACAAAAACAAAAAAAACAAAAACAAAGCTAAAACAAAAAACATTACACAGTAGCAGCATAACGTTGTAAGATAATACTTTGTAATCCAAGTATCACTAAATATGATGGAAAATGGTCTATGTTCATGACATTAACAGAAGTGCCCAGAGTAGAATGGAAGAAACAGCCTATCCACTATATGGCAGTGTATAGGGGTAACACTGTGTTCAGTCCTACAGAAGTAAAGAAAAAATAATAATAATAATAATAATTGTATATTAAAAAAATGTTTTGTCCCCCTTTTAAAAAGCAGCTTTCTTGTTTTAAAGAAGCAAATGTTCATACCATTTTTCAACACATTTTGTCCAACTTGCACTTTTTCAAGTATACAGTACTACTTTCATGGATGCACCAATTGTTAAATGTCTCTGGATTGTTTGGTGTGAAACGTCTAACAAATGTGGACCAATCCGCTGCTGAACTACACACAAATAATAATTAAAACAAAAGAACAAACAAACACAAAAAATGATGTCTATTAAATTAAGACATGGCCTACCTCAAATAATAATTAAAAAAATGAAATCAAATAAGTGCACTATAGTCCAGACACAAGCAAGTACCATAACAGTATAGCAATTCACAAATGAAAAAATGTCCTATTCACATAATGTTCAAGAGTCTATCAAAACTAGAATTATTACCTCTTCATAAAAGGGTGTGATGAGAGGTAAAAGAAAGAAGGTAAGAGTTGGCACAGATTATCAATATATTCTACAAGAAAAAAAGGGTGTTGTATATAAATACAGCTTGTGGCAATACAAACACAGGGGCATACACATGACTTCACCATTCTAAATTCCCTCAGTGGTAAAAGCATACTCTCTTGTAGGGCAAACTAAAAGGATATGCGCGTTGTCCTGTAACAGTTATATTGTCTCTTGGTACACTACACACATCAAGGAAATGCCTCCAATAAAGCTTGACATGTTTTGGTAAAAGCCATTTATAAGCAGGCTTGGTTGCTGTTTCAACAAATGAGAAATGTTATGTTCTGACCTGAGAATTTAAAGCTACTGAATTACACCTAACTAAACTAAGAGAAATTCTCTTTGAAAGTTCTGGATCATTATCCCATACAGTACATGCTAGCATTTGGAAATCAATCCAGCTGAGGTGCAATTTGCTATCGTGAGAATTTTTGGCTTGAATCAAGCTCCAAAAGAACTTGTGAGAGTTTTCCTATTCCATGTTTTTTTTTCTTTTGTATACAATATAAGCTCAGTCAAGCATCTGCAACAGTTCTGTCCATAACAAAAATCAATCATTTTCTTGCCAGCATATCAATATGGGAAAAACAATCCTGAGTCAATCTTTTGGTACTGTAATTTTTTGGGTTAGAGTAACTTTGGAACTGCAGTTAAAAGTCTTTATTCGTTTAAGCAAGGGATCCGTTTTTCACACCTATACACTGAACATGTCCATTCTGATACTACTGAAATTGCCATCTAGGCCGGACGCCGCCTTAGCCTTGACTTCCAACGCGTTATCTAAGTCATCCAGCTTCTGGCTTAACTCACTGTCAGACTCGTCTGAACAACTTTCGGTGGGTAGTGAGGTTTGAACCCCTGAGGTGCTGCACGAAGTTGAGGTAACCGTTGAAGGCAAGGAAAGGGGAGAAGGAGAAGCAGATGGGCAGGAAGCAGCTTTCCTGGCTGAGGCCTGGAAAAGAATATTTGGCCAGGACTTCATGGACAAGTGAGAGAGATGAGGCAAGGTGTTATTAGAAGAAGCTGCAGACTGCGAGGTAGATGTGGTGTTAGGACAAGGGGAGCAGACTGAGTGAGGTAATAATCTAGCATGCTCTTTGGCATTTCTCATTGCTTGTTTGATTGTTTTCTCTTTGTGCAAGCTCGACTGAAGGTGTTGGCCAAGTGCTTCGTTCCCGCTGACGGACACGTTGCAGGCTATGCAATTGTACTTGCTCACGGCTTTGCGAAGCACTGTCTCTTGTGGATCGATAAATGGGTGACCAAAGTAACAGAAGGACTTCTGGTGGCGAGCTGCTGAGTCTTCATCAGCAAAAATCATCTGGCACTTTCTGCATATAAACTCGTGTTTGATGGACGGAACGATAAATGCATCTGGAAAGCCTGAACTTTTGGTATTCGTTTGGGGTTCTTCATTTGTGCTTTCTGTTGAAGAGCCTTTATCATCCTTAGTTTCAATAGCCTCTTTTGGTTTAAGAGAGTTGCTCTGTGCACTCGTTAACTTCATAGGGGGAGTTTTCTGCTGTGGTTCAATTTGTTTCTGCTGCTGCTGATGCTGCTTCTGTAAGGAATCCTGGAGAGACTGCTGGTACTGTTGGTACTGCTGCAGCAGGGCAGTTGGAGAAAGCCCAGCAATAGCCTGTGGCATTGCAGGGCCGTAGGGGAACAGGTTCTCCATTCCACACAGAGGAGGGAAGTATCCCCCCTGCACTCCGCCAGGAAGTTGGGGTGAGAAGCAAGATGCAAAGCCAGGGATGAAATAAGGCAAGAACTGTCCCCCTAGGAAGGAGCCTGGGTCACCAGCGATGGCATTCTGAAGTGCTTGCAGTTGTGCTGGGTCCATCAGTGCCTCACTTCCCAATTTTCCTAGCACTGAAAGTGGCGGCGAGGGCTTTTCCCTTTTCTTCACAATTGGAGTCTCGGGACGGGCAGTGTCAGCTTCTCTTTCTTTCACCTTAGGCTTCTCTAACTTCTTGTCTTTCTCTGAATCTTTTATGTGCTGCTCAGTCTGGTTTGCTGCCAAAGGAGTGGGAGGAAGAGGAAGTGCAGCGGGTTGGGGAGGAGGAGGAGGAGGAGGAGGTGTCTGAAGAAGAGTCTTGGTTGGGGTACTGCTGAGAGACATGGCAGGAGAAGGGGTGGCTGGAGTAGGGAACCCAAGCATGCCAGCACCAGGAGACGCTAAAGCTGAAATACAGTGGTACAGATTATATTGAAATATTTGACTGCAAAATCACTTGTCTACTTTTCAAGACATTATTTTGGGGCTATCGCTCTGTTATAGAACCAAACTGTGACAAGCCCTTTATCAAAGAAAGAATACAACAAAAAGATAAAACAATAAAAACAAGCACAAAGGCATGAAATCAACCCAACTTTAGGGGTCACAGTCAAACTCAAAGTATTCCACATTGTTATAGTCAATGCATGCATTAGGTCTTTAGGAAATAAGTGAATGCCACAGTTCTTCAAAGGAAGCAAATGGGCCAGTAGCATTTAATGCATCAACTGTTCATTAATCTACTGCACTGTGGTTGTCATACTAACTCACCAGGTGTATTTGGTGGAAAACCTGGAAGGGACGATGGCCCATTGACACCAGGAAGAAGCACTGGTGGGAGACCAGATATTCCTGGGTAGGCAGTTGGCAGGCTAAGGCCATGAAGTGCATTATTGTCCACTGCAGGTTGCTGCTGGGCTGACAAGTTGAGTACATCAGTTGCCTTCTTCAAACGGTCAAGTTCTTGTTGAGCCATGAGCTGGCGGACAGTGGTAGGTGCAAGATAGTCTTTTTCTCGATCAACCTGGTTGCCCAGGGTTTCTTGCACTTTTGCAATGTGCTGCTTTGAGAAGATATGATCACGAATCGAAAGTCTGGCTGTATACTTCACGCAACATAATGTACACTCAGGCCTCGGCCCATCTGGGGAGCCCTGGCTTATCATGAATGGCTTTCCAATGTTTATTTTGAACTTCTTTTCTTTTGCACGGGCATTCTGGAACCAGACTTGCACAACACGTTTCGGGAGTCCTATTTCATTGCCCAGCATTTCACACTCTTGCATAGTAGGTGTGCGGTAGTCACTGAAGCAAGCCTTTAGAACTTTTAGCTGTAAGTTGCTCATTTGGGTTCTAAAACGTTTGTGGCCTGGTCTCTCTCCACCGGCTTTTGCAGACTTGAAGGGATTTGTACCTCCAAATGGACTGGGTGAACTTGGATCAGCCAAACTTGAAGTCTCGCTCTTGTCTGCACTATCATCTAGGTCATCATCTCTGGAATAGAAGTAGTCACTGTCTTTGCCAGAGAAACTTAATGATGGGCTAACCATGTTGAAAGGGATTCTGTCCTCATTTATGTCAGAGATATGTGCTAGGCTCATTCTGTTCTCAATCATTTTTTCACCTCCATTTACTGTGAGATTCTCTACTTCATTATTGGTCTCATCTCCAGTTGTAGCATCACTCACAGCTGTGTTAATTGAGGAGGTCTCATCAAAGTCAATTTTGTTGGCATCAAAAGAGGCCTCTGCTGAGCTCAAGTTAAACCCCTCAAATTCATCACTATGTTCTGCTTTTACGGATGGTAAGCTCAATACATTTTTTAATGCCATCTCAGAAGGTTTAACTGGAGTGGAAGATGCAGTTGGAGGCTCACTGTCATTCATCTCAGTCTTTGTGGTCATTTGTAGGTAGTCAGCAAAATTATACTTATTGGGACTTTGGCCTCCTTCATCTTGAGGCATCACTGGACTTGGGGGCAAACTAAAGCCTGCTTGTTTTGCCTCATGCCAGTGTCTTGAGCGAATGTGGCTATCAAGAGCTGACTTGGCCTTGAACAATGCTCTGCAGAAGGGACACTTTTTGTGAGTCTGAGAGTGCCCAACTGCTCTAAATTGTCCCTTCCTCTCTCTGGCTCGGGTGTTCTGAAACCATACTTGGACAACTCTTTTCTTCAGGCCAACTTCACGAGCAATATGATCTAACATCTTTCTTGTTGGGTTTGAATCAAGCAAATATTTATCATATAGGATCTCAAGTTGTTCTGGAGTAATGGTAGTCCTAAGACGTTTATCTCTGTGCTGATCGTCTGCACTATTAACACCATCTTTTTCATGAGATCCATCCTCTTTTTCCTCTAATTTACGTTTCACAGAGTTAGAGTTCACAGCAAGGCCAGAGTTGCTTGGAGTTGGCATTTGGGATAGGGCTCCAGACAGGAGTTGCCCAGTCATAAGAGGGTTATTTGGATCAAAGATCATATAGGGCATATCCAGTGGCCTTTCTAAAAACTGTGAGTGTAAGAATTGGTTCTGGGCAGCCAGGAAATGCATGTGCTGGTGCTCCTGCCACAGCTCTACTGTTGGGAAAGCAATTTTGCACTGATCGCAGTGGAACTGTAACATTTGAGGTGGTAGGCTATTGTTAAGAGAGGACAGGGCAATTGAAAGAGGACTCGATGGGACAGTCGTAGACTGGGGCTGGGAATGGGGTCTTGACAATTGTGGTTGAGGTAATTTTTGCGGTGGAGGTTGTGGGGTTGAAGCCTTGGAAGATTTTAACTCATTTAGGTTCTTGGAGGTTTGTAAAGAGGCAATCTCTCCCAATTTAATTTTTTCATGGAGGAACTCAGGTTTGGGTGATGACTTCCCTACATCAGTTCGAGGTGAAGGCATTAAGGGAGAGCTGGAGCCAGAGCTACTTGCTGTTACAACAGAGTTTATTGCTGACTCAGTTGGCCTTACTGAAATTAGCTCATTGTTCTCTGTGAATTCCTCTGAGTGGTTTTCATCTCCAGCTTCATCATCCTCATCTTTGTAGCACTGCTTCTTCTGGTGAGTAATGAGGTCAAAAATTCGGGGGAAAATGACACTGCATTTCTTACATTGGTACTGCATGTTGTTGGTCCTAATGTATCGTTCATTTGTCAGTTCTTTCTTTTCACTGTCTTTCGTATCTGTTTGGTTCTCATAGCTCTTGCGTGCCTTCTGACGGGCGTTTTGGAACCACACTACAATCACTCGTGTTGGTAGGTTTAGTACCGTTGAGAGCTGCTCAATTTCATCATCCTTGGGGTAAGCATTGGTATCAAAGAAATCTTGGAGTACTCGCAGTTGATAATCTGTGAAACGTGTTCTTGATGACCTTCTGTTCGTCGTAGCATCAGTTCTGTAGTACTCCAGCATGTTCACTTGGGATTCAAGTCTGATATCTTCCAGTGTGGTCATGGGTGGAATGTTAAAATTGTAAGGGGAATCTTTGCTTCTTTGACGTTCTTTGAAGAGTGTATTTCGGAACCAGTGCTTTATGACTTTCTGAGGAAGGCCAGATTTATCTGCCATTTCTTGAATCTGTTCTTCATTTGGAGAATTATTGATGTCAAAATGAGCACGGAGGATTTTAAGCTGATCGTCTGTGATTCTGGTGCGAGGACGCTTGAACTGAGACTGCCGCAGGAAGTTTGGATCCAGTCCCAGTTGTTGTTGACATAACTGTGTGAGGTCAGAAGATAAAGAGTCCATTGTTGGAAGCTGCAGTGCAAGCTGTGGGGGTAGCCCAGGGTGCTGCACTGATTGCATCATCAGTGGTGGGAAAATTGGCAGGTCAAGAGAAACAGGGAGCTGCACTTGAGGTGGTGCAGTGGGAGGTGGAGGCGGCGGTGGTGGTGGTGGAGGAGGCGGTGGTGGCGCTTGTTGAGGAGTTTGTAGAGGTGCAGGAGATGGTGTCTGCGATTTTCCTACAGACGTAGTGGCAGGGACAATGGTCACTGGGGCAGGAGGAGGAGGAGGAGGTGGTGGGGGTGTTTCTGGAGATGCTGGGTTTATGGGATACAACTTGTCATATGCCTCCCTGTACTGCTGTGCAAACTTTTCCAGCTCCACGTATGGAAAGAACTGCCCATGCACATGTTCCTGATGGCTTTTGAGAATAAGCATGTTGGAGAAGAACTTTCCACACAGCCCACACTCCAGTTTGTCAGTCAACTCTTCCTCTCTATTCTTTTTCTGGGTTTTCTGTCTATTTTCATTGTACTGTATAACCAATTCAAAGCCAAAGTTCTCAAGTAGTGCTTTAGCAGCATTACCTCTAGCTCCTGAGATGATGCGTGGTGGAGGAATTAGAGGTTCTGAAAATTTAGGCTTTCTTGAATCTTTAGTGTCTTTTGCACTGTCAATATCTTTAGCTATATCCAGCTTTGCTTTGCTCTCCTGCTTTTCTAGGTGCTCTTCAGCATCTCTGGACATTTGAATCTCAGACAGGGCAATGTGGTTTGACTCAATTTTTGGCTTGTGACTCTGCTGCTGTACTTTGTGCTGCTGCATTTGAGACTGGGAGGCCTGCTGCTGAGCTTGCTGCTGAGAAAGTTGAAACTGTTGCTGTTGGCCCAGCTGATGCTGTTGCTGCATCTGCTGCTTCAGATCTTCCAGGAATGATCCAGTCATACCAGGCATCCCAAATGCAGCTGAATGCAATGCTAGTTCAGGGCTGATGTTAAATTCAGCACCAGGGATATAGAATGGGAAGAGGAACTGGGGCTGCTGGAATTGTAGTAGGGCCTCTGGTGTCACTGGGAAGTGTGGGAAGAAAGCTGGATTCAGAAACTGTGGCTGAAAGAATGCAGCTTGCTGTTGGAGCTCATGCTGCAGTTGCATCTGAAGCTGTGCTGGTGACTGGGTTGGTGGGTGGGTAGACTGCACATGGATGTGATCAGTAGTTTGTTTCATGGCAACTTCTTTGGCATCTACAGTGTTTTCTTTGTTAGAGGGTACTGGTGCATTTGCAGAATCTGCATTTCCCTGATTGAGCGGAACAGGGCTTTTAGATGTAGTACTTCCACTGCTACCACCCCCAGTACTAGTACTACTCTCCATTTTGGCGGTTCTTGCTTTTGTCTGATGAAGTACAGACCTCATGTGAATCTCCAGGGTTGAGCTTTGGCTATAAGCAACATTACATATATTGCATTTGTATGGTTTGTTGTCAACACTGTTGCTGGTCTCCTGGGGAACTGGACTTGAGGCCTCTTGGATTACTTTCTTTAGCTTATGCAAATGTGAGACAGAATTGTAGTGAACAAGTAGAATGTTCTTTTGGGTGAATGACTCCTTGCATACTGTGCATTTGTATGGACGAGAGGGATCTAAAAACTTTTCCATGGTGAAATTTGGACCTTTCCTAAAAGGCAAGGTCCGCTTTGGCTCTGAGCCCATGTCATCAACCAAGGAGCTGCTGTCACTTCCAGTTGGACTGGCCTTCCCTTCTTGGTCAAGTTCCTCATCTCTGTCTAACTCATGCTCAAAGGCTTGTGCATCTTCCAGAGCCCGCATCTCACTTTCAGCAATGTCTCCATTTAGGGGCAGGTTCCCACAGATTTGCTGTACTTCTGATTCAGTCAGCTCAGGGTGACCAGTCTCCAAATGCTTTCGAAGGGCAAGGAACGTCCTGAAGCTGCGCTGGCACAGACTGCACATTGTGGCTGCACGGATGGCATGGTACTGGGAATGTATCTCAAGCTTCTGCATAGTCTTGAAAGCCAGGCTACAATGGTTGCATCTGTATTTATAGACGTGGCGATCAGAGACTGAGAGCTGCTGCCGCTTCTGTAGATCACTTAGATGCTCCTGCATGGAATCTGGGCTCTTCCTGTCTTGACCACTTGCTTTCTTCCAGTCAAGGGCTTCAGCAGCCTCTTTTGGTGGTTTGAGCTCCTCACTGGCAAGGTCAACCTCACTTTTGTCTTGGCCTATGCTGTTTTTCAAATCCTTAGAGCTGTTTCCTGTTGAAATTCAGAAAAATGAAAGATTTCAGAAGTTTATTCATAAAAGACTATTATTATTACTTTTCTAAGCTATCCTCTGAAATGCCATTCATACATTTCAGATGACACTGTGGCTGCATAAATATGCTTACCCATTGGTTTTCCAGATCCCTCAGGGATAACAGCTGAAGAATCCATCAAAGATGGGACTTTGTCTTGTAATGATGTAGACAGCAAGGAATTGGGCACTGTAACATCTGGGCCCGCAACCTGAAGAAAAAAAAATACATCAGTCTCTTAACAGATTCCAATGACCATAAGATAAACAATAACCATAAATATTAACCAAAAAGTAGATTATTAAGTAGATTTATACTTTCTAAAGATATTTTTCAAAACTGCTCTTTTTTGGTTTTATAGGAGGAGAACTTTCAAGTTTATAACACGCTTTGGAGAATACGCTAGGCCTGGGAAATGCTTATTCAAGTTATTTCCTACCAGCCCTGACAGAGTATGATCTAGTTAGAAAAGGCTGAGAGCTTAGGCATGTTTTTTTATTATTTGTATTTAAAGGAAATGAATGCTGCACATACTGTCATAATTAACTTCTCCACACAGTCTGGAGCCACGCTATGGAGGTGGGTGAGATGCAGCTGCAAATGAATCTTGTTGCTGAGGACATCCTGACATAAGGGGCAGCTGATAATGGGCTGCATGGAATGCTGCGACATGATGTGCAGCTGTAAACGGTTTGCATCCTTGTTACTGTAATTACAGTATGGGCACTGCTGCACCTGAAAAGACAGAATTCATCATAGTATTGCCATGCATTACAGCACTGCTTCGACTGACTATACATGAGTGACATTGCAACATGATGCCAAAAGAAAATCTAATTCCAAACAAAACAAGACTCCAAATGTCTATAAAATCGAATTTCCTCCAATTCACTTTAGTTTTCATTTCATGTAACTTAATTAAAAACCTAACGAAGTAAATTAACTAACGTGAATGTCTGGAATTTCTAATCAGAAAATTACAAAGGATGTTGATATTAACCATTTCAGACTATGCTTGGTCCTCATTACATGAAGTACATTTAAACTGCAACTTCTCACTGCCTGTTTTAATATAGTCCTTTCAGAAAAGGTTCAGGTATCAGGCAGACAGTGCTTTTTATATAATTAAAAAGTGAATTAATATAATCTAAGCCAAGAATTTAATTAATACATAAGTATCAGTCTTGTTATTAAGTCCCATTTTTGCAAACAGATCAAAGTAACTAACCTGTTCATTGGACAGCGTCTTCTCTTCCGCTGATTTGGGCCTCTTGGGTGGAGTGTCATTTTCTTTCTCCAGCTGAAGCGACCGCTTCCCTGCTGTAGCAGTCCCCAGGGTTTCCTTAGCCAGTGTATTAATTCCTGTGAATAAACAGATAGGATATCTTCTGTCACAAGCTTATTCTGGACTCCTGCTGCTGAAAATCTCCTGACAGACCCTCACTTTAATAAGACTGCACATTTAAGTAACATAAGCTTATTGTTAGGAATGTAGATCTGATAAAAGGTTATTGGGGCGACCCACATTATGTGAGACTGAGATTATGTAGCAAATGAAATGGACATATATTTAATAAGAAAAAAAGTCTTCAAAAAGCAGAAATTATAGAATAATTTAAATTGAATTACACCGCAGACAAATTGTGTTTATTGATTTTGAGCATGAATACTAGAGGATCCAGCAAAAAAAAAAAAAAAATCTATTTTCACAAAAGCAACCGAATGAAGATATTCGCAAATAAATAGAGGTTTGTATTCATTGTTATTGCTTTGCAGGTCACGGTACCATTATGCAGTTCATTTGGGGGATACAGACAGCCAAATCACCATTCCCAGCATCCCCCTGAATATCCATGCCACACACTCTGTATTAGAGGGGGTTGCCATGTTATTTCCATTTCAGCTGAGCTCAGTTCAGCAAATCAGCCCCCAGATGTATTTAGAGTATGCTGCACAGAGTGATAAATCTTTTATTACCCCTGTATCCTCAGATACAGACAGTGTCCCAGCCTCCTCAGTCAATGCAATTTATCCTCCCGCTGCATATGCAGTGTACAAAGAAAGCACTGCTCGCTGTTCTTCACTCTAATCTGGTCACTCTAGGCTAAATGTGTGTATTACTCTTATGAATCAAAGCTTAGCAAAGCAGTCATCCAAAATGGATGGTGAAAAAGATGTTGGAAAAAAAGGGAAAGAGTATTTTTTTAGCTCTGTATTTATTCAAAGTACTGTATATTTCAATATCTCCTGCGTGTTGATGCATTTTAATTCTTGGCATTACAAGGCATTCTACTTATTTTAATGTGGTCTTACATATCAGGAGCCTGACATATTAGCCTGCCAAAGAAAGTGACACAAGAGGGGGGAAAAAACACAAGGGCACAATACAAATTTCCAAGAGTATCAAGAGTAAGGTCTGCAGTCTCAAATAGCTAGGTAATCTTTTTTTCTCTCCTTGATATCCTTGCTGCTTTTTTTCTGGGGTTGATGTCACATGCATTTCATGACAAACAGAAAACCTAATTTGCAAGGCTCCCCAATCTCATTGCTGTACTGTTTTCTCGCCCCTCTGTTTATTACGAGGATTTCTAATTTTAACTTTCAATTTTCGCCATCTTCCAGTCAATCTGCAACTAAATTGTTTCCCGGGTGAGGAGGCGACTCCTGGACAACCGGGTGCAGATACATTTCACAATGCAATGAGGCCCCTTCCATTGATTGCCATCATATTGAATGTAAATGTATGGTCTGGGGGCTAATCTGCTCTACATGAGGATGATTTATTTTCTTAATCAACTCTCAGCTTTCATAAACATTTAAAGTGCATTGCAGATGGACACACTAGACTCTCAGAAAATAAATAAGGAAATAAATTTATGAAATGCCTTTGCAGCATTTAATATTACCAAACACATTTTCTGCTGTGCACAAGGCTTTGCTGAGTAGTCAACTGAATTAACTATTAAAAAATTCTAAAGATATATATACATACTCTCTCTCTATAAAATGTCTACACACAATTGTCTTTATGTTTTTGTAATATTGTGTCAGGACTCAATGGCTAGACTCTTTGTGTAGTCTGTATCTCACAGTAAATGAGAATGCCCTTTTTCTTTGTCTACAGACACACACACAGTGCAATGAAGCAATAGAGAAAATAATTGTGACACTACAGCCCCCCTTCTCATCCAAATGACAAATGTCTTTGAGAAGCAGGACCTTGCTTGATTAGATAAATCAAACGGTGATTTATGACAGTCAAGCTGTTTGCATTACAGGGACCAGAGCCGTAGACTGGCCACCCATCTTTATTTACAACTGTCAATTGGATTTTGAAAATCATGCATCCTACGCAAGCCTTCTTTAAACACCTCTTATAATTCAACCAAACAACAAAAACCTTGCTAATGTTATATATCTAATGTCCCTCACTAAGAGAGAGGCCATTTCTCGTCCTGTTAATTTTCAATGGTCTCAAAATGCAATCTAACACTACTAAAATTTCATACACACAAAAACAGCAGTAGCTCAGCCTTCCTTCGAAAAATCAGCAAAATAGTACTGTGCTTATATATGACAAGCTATTTTATTTAAAAATGTATTTCCCCTGCAAACGCCAATTACACAGGACTTGTTTGATAAAGGCGTCATAAATTTACTTTTCAATTTACTGGTCTTCAGTCCAGCCAGTCTGGCTGAGGTGACAGGGCAATAAATAAAGCAGGACCCTGGGACGCTCCGAGAACTTTAGTGATTTACAAGGACAAGAGGTTAAGGTTACGCATTAGTGTGACCTACAGTTCAGCAGATAACATTTGAATACCACACTCTAAATTCTCGGCTTGCACAGAGCAGCCCCGCTTTCTCTGTGCTCTAGCAAAAAATAAGGCATTTGAGTCCATCAGCTTTGCCATCGCACTTCAGACGAGGCGTAAACCGACAGATGTCATATTTGGCAAATCCTACAGGACTCTCTGAATTGATTAAGTCAGTAACAGAAATCATAGCTGTAGGGCTTCAATGAAATATGCAAATACTTTTAATTTATTTTAATCAAATATCTAGAAAGACAGAAATTGAATAAATGTTCATTTCTGAGCTGGAAACATGCAAATGCTAATGGTAAATATGCAGAATTTGATCTGCCTTGCATTTTATTTAATTCAGCTGCATTATTTTAAATTTCATAAGGAGCTGATTTGAAAACAATATTTAATTTCCCTGCTAATTTACAGCAGGTATGCAGAAAATGTTCTTAGCAATAATGACAGCTAATTTTCATCTTTGCTTGTGTTTGCTGAATTATCCCTTTAGCCTAAAGCCAACACACTGACATGCTTCCATGCTACATCTAAACAGAGCACAAAGTAATCTGGAGTTGATCCAGATTAAGACATTTGCATGGAAAATGCAGTTTGGATTATAATTAATCCACAGTGACACTAGATTAAAATGACAAAATAAATGGGATGTTTTGAAAGATGCCTGTGACGATGAATATTGTGAATATCTCTATGTATAATCTTTAACATGCAGGTGTCTGGTGTTTTAAATTCAAACCCACATTAGGGATTTATTCCTTTGGCTCCAAATCACATTTAACATGTGGGTTCAACAGAGCAACCCATCCTGACCGCTTCTCAAAGTAATGGATTAGAATTGATATATATATATATATATATATATATATATATATATATTTTCCAAGTTAAATACTGCAGCCTTGAAAAAATAAAACACACCATCCATCACAAAAGTTAGCATGTGTATATTCATATAAAGGTTTAAGAATGCTAGTTTAAGTAGGATCTGCATCTTGACCGCAGCGTTGAATGACGCCGCATGTAAAAGGTCATGTAAATGCATTGAGTACGAGCTGCCTCAGACAAGCCTGTCATGGCTATATGGATAAAAGATAAACGACTGGCTAAACTAATAGGCTCTGTCCTGTTTCAGCATTTCCTCTGCTCCATTGAACCCAACATTATGTAGCTAGGTATGGTGTGCATGAAAAGACGCCTAATGTAATATTCATTTCGACCATATATTTCCATCTCATACATAAAAAAGCACATATGAATTCTTATTTGGCAAATCAAATATAACAGAGCCTTAGGTAGTGATGCCAGATGCTAGCTCCAGGGGCTGTTTCCTGATCTCAACACAACGCTGTTTTGTAAGGATTGTTGCCCTTGCTAATGTGCTACCAGTCAGACGTGTACACAGATCTGCAGTTCGAGGACAATGAGCTCTGATAGGTGGTGCACTGCTTGAATTAAAAAGAAAGGTTACAAAACTATACACTTGAGCGCTATCTAATCCTATGCTTATACAAAATTAATATGTCATCAGAGGAATCGCAAGAACAGCAAAGATTAATGAAAGGCGCTTAAAAATTACAAGCGCACAAACTGATTTGATTAAAAAAATAATCTTGGTGGTCATTGCGGAATATTCTTTGCCTTTATCCACATCTCTGCCATCAGATGGCTATGATTAAAATGGGTCAGCGGGAGGCTACTGATAGCATTCACATGCAACCCACACATGCAGCTGTTAGTAACAGGGAAAGTCCCATTGGAAGAGAACAGAAGAGCAAAACAGGTAGGAGCAGTGTGTGTTAGTGACTAAGTGACACAGGAGAGAGGGTACCAGGGAAAAAGAAAAGACCAAAACTAAAGGTCTTACTGGAGTCCTTCTCTGTTGTGTTGCCTTCTATGGCGTCCCTCTTGCTCGAGACTTTGTCCTCGGCCGCGGCCAATGAGGAGGCTTGTGGTGATTCCTCGCTGTCTTCACCTGGTTCTTCTACAATTGAACACAGGAAGGGCACTTGGTTACCCACTAGAGGTTAGGGCGACTGCTTTTGAATCGTCTGCCATGTATGGTGTGTGTGTGTGTGTGTGTTAACAAAATATACCACAAGACACTGGTGCAGTGGGGTCCATCTGGTTTCATTGAACCCGGGACACTCTGAAATATGAATGTTCCTCACACACCTCTCCAGATTGTTAGCACTGGGCAGATTACATGGACATTTTTCTGTAAGCTCAATCAATCCCCCCCCCCCCCAGTGTTTAATAATTCTGTGTATCTTTGCAGTACTGCCAGTGGATTAATCGGTTTATGCTGTTAGGTGATAGGTCGAGGCCGTGTGCCTCTAATCCCTGAAAGGCCTACTGTTCCCTTTCATCCAGAGAGCATTTGTCTCTCACTGCGGTGATGTCACATTTTAATGAATTTTTAGCAGGCTGAGTAATGCCAGATAACCACTCCTGTCTTTCCTCCTCCACCCCATGCAGCTTCCATCACACGGCACACGACAGGGAAAGAAAGAAAGAGAGAGAGAGAGAGAGAGACAGAGAGCGAGGGGAAGAAATAAACATATTTCGGAAGACCCTGCGAGAAATGAAATAAATTAGGACAACATGAGGCAGGAAAATGGCGTTCAAAGTGCTGCGCTCATCCATTTTATAAAACCTTAATAACCATATAAATTGACCACGGGGAGGCAAAAAGGTCACTGGTATATTTGCATACAATCACTCAAGTCATTGTTTGGTAAGCAGAGCGACTCTGCAGATACGTGATATAATTAACCCTTTAAAACTGCCCACACGGCGCTGGCACCGATGTTTTAAGTGCAATACATTAAGTGGAAATTATATACAGCATGAAATTTTTATGGCAGATGCTGGGAGTGATTGAAAGGAAAAATTGTGCTGCACTCTAGTCCTGATGTTTTATTAATAATATTCTGACAACAGGATGAAATATCTCCTGTCACTGCTGGCAGTCGGCTGCAAAAATTGCTATTTTGGCGCACATGCGGTGACGGTGTGTTCTAATACATCCTGTAACAAAGGCACTGTCTGTGTGTGAGTGTGTGTGTATGTTAAGACAGTTGGGGGGTATCTTTAGATGTACATGCCGCATTTCTACAAAAATAAATGGCATAAATTGCAGAGTTTGTGCTTCAGGGTAGAAAATGCGGTGGTGTCTTTTCCATGAATATACAGATTTTGTTTTTATGTATACACAACTACTACTAAATTCGATAATTATAACAAATTATAAAGTATTATAAAAAATTATTTTAAATATATATAAATGACTATGCAGAAATGCATCCTCAAAAAATGACATAAAAAGACGTCTTTGACTACACTTACAGTAGTCTATTCCATGTTTTTTGTCTGACAATATAATGTAATTTTGTTTTTAGAAAATATTAAATATAATTACAAAACACAATTAATTAGCTAATCTTACAGTGAATTTGATTGCAATTTGAATCAACGGACAGCCCCAATACTATAGGCATTAGACATATATTTATTCAACCACAATTATCTTGACGCTAAATTAAAAAACTTATTCTAAGTAAAATAAAAATAATATAAAAAATACAGCCATTAAAAATAATTTAACAACATATCACTAAGCTACACTTCAAATGTATACATTTCATTGCATGAAGTATGTCTCTCGCTCTGTGTGCCTCACTTCCTTTCATTTGCAGTGGAGACAGGACTAGGGGTGAGTGTTATGAGGGAAGGTGGCATTGTGGGGCAAAGGCGCTCTGGACAGAGCTTAAGCCAGTGTCAGGACAGAGGGCTAATCAGAGAGAGAGAGAGAGAGAGAGAGAGAGAGAGTGCTCTGCTTCAGTAGGCAGATAGGACCAGCTGGATGTCTGTGATCATGACCAGATTTCAGGTCGGTTAATAAAAGAGACAACACAAACACACACGCACACTCATACACAAACACCACAGCACAATGTCACACCCTAAGGGTACAGGGGCCAGGCTTTGGCACCTCCCCCTTCTCTCGCCCCCTCTCCTCCTCCCTACTGCAGCATGAGGCACTCTCTTCAGTCGGCTAGATTTACTGACCCAGTCCCCCTAGCTGGGAAATGAAGTGTCAAAGTGCTAGTGAGCATCTATACCTCGAGGGGGCATCAAATTTTTAAGGCGATCGTGGAATGCATTAATAAAACATGGAGTGTCACGAAAAAGAAAAGGGCGAATTATGAAGGTAGTAACAGAAGGAATAAGAGAAGAAAAGGATGGGTCGCTATCATCTGGGTCTCATCAGACGGCATTTTTTTCTCTCTTTCCTTCCACTGTCCTTCTCTCTCTCCCTCGTCTTTTAGCAGGGTGTTCTGCAGTTTTTCTGGTATACATTTCAAGAGCGAGAGAAACTCCCAGACATGCTTTCCTATACATCATAGCGGTGTCTGCCCCGCGCCTGACCCTGGCAACAGTTTGAGTAATCTGAATGCTTTACAGAGGCAGCATGTCAGCAGCATTGGAGGGGTGCGAGGGGGGTTCGGCATACTTTCTGCCCATCAAACTTAATCGCAAACAGCAGAGCCATAGACAACTTTTACTGCCCCCGCCATCCCTTTCAAGCGAAACCCACAAACACATCAACCACACATCTCCGACGACTCTCTGTTCGCCAGTCTCCCGTGAGACCTGCTCTGATGTGGGATGATCGGCATGCTGGAGGAAGACCGGGGTCAAGAAGGCGTCGCAATTAAAGCAATGCTGAGTTTTGGCCTCATCAAAATGTACCAGTTCTCTTTGCATAACTACCATACCTACAAAAAGAAAAACAGAAAAGAAACCCATGGAAATATATACATTTGATGGCCAACACCTTCTTTTCATTAAAGTGCCGGGCCTGTCTGGTATAGAGAGAGCGTAATGATGGACGTGGAGGGCAGGCTGCTCCCTCTCTCTCCTCCTGGGGACTATAACACCTCAGTCCGGTCATTATCCAGCCAGTAAAAGAGACACCCACCGTACACAACTGTGGATACCCCCAAAAATTATTGTTCTCATTAAAATGTGTCCCTCACCTCCACCTTAAGACTCACGGTTTATTTATGGATCTCAACAAAGAATAACAAAGAACTAATTGAAGCTAGGCTATCATAAAAGGTAGTGTTACTTTAAAATAATTACAACCAGATTGCATTTTTGCAAACTTACAATTATATATATATATATATATATATATATATATATATATATATATAATTAAATAATAATAATAATAATAATAATAATAATAATAAACTATTAATTTTAAACTAAAAATTAAACTGTTATTATTCGTAATAAAAATAAAAACAGTTTTTCATATTATTGTCATTTCTTATAATTTTACTGATCTTAGCATTTGTAAAAAAGAAATCTGGATATAATTATGATCTCTGGACTGTCTCTTCTTGTTGAGGTGTAAGGAACACTAATTTCCCAGCACACCACAGGTTGGCTCTGAGCTGCCCACGGTTTTCATGATGTCACATTCTTTTGCCCCGTGGTTTTCATTTGAGCCGCTCCGTTTTAAAGGAATCTTTGAAACTCGAAACCCTGTACTACTTTGTTAAGGGCCAGTTGTAATACTTTCAGGATAATAAGCTTTACTGACTTGTTGATCCACCTTCCCCCCTACTCAAATCTTTTTTTTAGCTCCCTTCTTTTTCCAAATTTCAGTGTATTTAACAAGCATTTAGATCTTAACCAGATGGCGTTAATGTACCATGTCTAAAATACTAAACATCCACGCGGAGAGCGGGTCCGTTTCCCTTCACAGCGCTGCTGCTGCTGCTGGGAGACACAAGAAAGCTGCTCTGCACATTCACACTGTTGCTGCAGGGACCTGTGGAGACGTCCAAGTAGACTGGGTATTAACCAAAAGGTTTTGTGATAATTGGTGAAAAATGTTCTTGTCTTATATTTTACACTATGTCATTTTTAAAATCCTGATTCCTTTAGAATTTTCTTGAATTACACTGCAAAAAGCCCATTTGTAAGAACATCAAGCAACCATGTATAATAGTGGTCCTTTGGCACTTGTTTGCTAATAATGAAAAGAATACTTCATATAGAATTTTTGACTAAATACTAAAAGAGTGTTCATTACTTCATACGGTCACTTTTCTCTGAGACAACCAAACTTCCACTGCAGTACACCTTATGCATCAGCAATCAGAAAATGTCTTTTGTTGCTGTCAGTTACTTTCAACCAAGAAAGTTTTCCTATGCCACCAGCACTCAAAACCATTAATCACCTCCATCAAATGAATAAACATGATGAAGATTAAAGCTTCTGCTTTTGCTGCACCAACACAAATTTCCCCCTTCATTTCTGCAGACTTCTGTTTCTGCACTCGCCCGCATAAGGGATAATAATGGTTCCAAATAACTAGCATTAAATCTTTTAAAGAATGCATCTTCAAAGGTTTCTACAGACAAACCCCAAACACCTGCATCGTACACAAAAAGGCTTTTTGTGTCCGTGCCATTCGGATCACCTAAGGCATTCGGAGAAAGGAGGCACCGCGGCCGGGATTACTTTAATATTTGAAAATAATATAAAAAGATTCCTCCTCGTATCGTTCTCCCCCCTCCCTCCTTGCTTTCTCTCCCTCTCACTCTCTCTCCTTTTTTTATCATTCTCCATCCAATATTTATTCAAGACATGATTATAAACATCTGCCCGGGTAGTCATTTCATCTACACAGGAGCCAAAAGGGCTGGAAATTTCACACACGGCCGCCAACATGACCTCGGTTCAGACGGAGCATGGCGTTTTTTTTCCTCCCTCGCACCGCACGGCTTCCTGTCTGTGACGTCTGAAAAGCACTGGGGGCCAGGGTTAATGGCCTTTCCAATCTCTGTGATAAGAATTCATTTTGTTCTATTACCAGCAGTTATCAGAGGAGGCTGCAGCATCACTTCAGCAGGAGGTTCAATCAATGAGAGAACCTAATGAAGTAACCAGCTCTAGATCTATTTTCTTGCTCAACTCTATCAGACGAATAAGACCTATCTGTCACCCCTGTGCAGGTCTGCTCTGGAAACCCAGAAAGCCTCAGCCAAACCCCTGACCGCATAGCGAGGAGACACAGACGACTGAAAAAGCGGTCTGGCATGCATGCAGATTTTTCAAATATACACAGAGAGCTGCATCATCCTTCGAAAAGAAAAGACAGAGGGAAAAACGTGGACTGGAAAGTACCAAAACTGACTACAATAGCAAATTCCATAAGCAAGTAATTATGATCGATCAAAACAGGGGTCATTTACAGGTTACAGTGGCCATGCTAACGTTTGGTGAATTCCTACAGGATAGAAACAAAGTTCTCTGTGGCCACATCTAATTAGGCAAAATCTCAGACCACATTTCTGAATGGTAACGGGCCTGACAATAGCCGTGCAGCTCGATCTGCAGCGATGGCTAGGAAATGGCATCCATCGAGGGAAATGAATGAGTATGTGCACTCCCTTCCAACTCTATGAAAACATGCAAAAAATGTCCATTTCATTACTTGCTAAACAATGTCATATGGGCTGCACTGCCCCCTAATAGACCCTGACAAAGGAGTACCAGCAGACATATGCTTTAAATAAATAAGATTACCCTGATAGACAGAGGCCTCTGACAATGTTCCCTGTTCTCTCTCTCTCCCTATTTTTTTCCCATTCCAGTGCCTGTCATTCGTGCCTCCATTTGCCGGATACAGAGAAAATCAGAAGTACAGCAGATGCCCTGCTTTCGGGGGCCCATAAGTCTCTTTAATTGCCTTGAACCACAGGAAGGCATTCAAACATGAAGTTTTTGCATTAGAGAGATCTTCTGTTTGATTTTACGATGACCCAACACAATTAAAACACCATAAATGTTCTTTGTAATTAAGGAGACACTGTTTCTGCATCACAAAAGACAATGAAATTGCCTGTAGGCCTTTAGGAAGTGTCAATGGCAGTTTCACAACATACTAATTGTGGCTTATTGATTGAATTTGAACAAAGTTGTTTTAAAAAAAGAGGAATGATGGGCGAATTATGCTGGGCCCGGGCGGTCCACATACAATTTGAGTCAAAAGAGCGTGATCAATATTTAAATGACTTTCTGCATTGATTTAAAATTAACTTTCAATTAAGACATCTGTTGGACTTTTAACTACAACACTTGGCCATTGAGGAGGAAATAAAGGAACATTTATTGATACTCTTAAACAGCAGTGGCCATTCCGCCATCGATTGAGTCATTTGTGCTGGCATTGGTATGCAGGAGGTTCTAACTCTCTCCTCCCAGGCTCCACGCTAACAGCCCCTGGCCCTGGCCTTAGCGGAGGACTTAAATAAATATATAAAGCCCAGACCCATCTCGCTGGACAGACAGAGGAAGATTAACCTTTATCCGGAGCTAAGTCAAAGGCATGTTATCTGCGGAACTGTTTGGTGCTGTAATTACATGGGCTCCATGTTTGAAGCCGATCGAATGGAACTCCTTGTGCTGCGTCGACAGTCCGGAGGGGGAGAGACATTCTGGCCGACCTAATCAGGTAACAGACACCTTTTGTTTTGGGAGCTCATTGATGGATGAAATCTTTATCTGTAATATTGATCAGCCAGGACTCTAAACTGTCTATCTTGGCTACTGGAAGCTCTAACAAGATTGCCAACTGGAGTATATCAGTTAACATTTAATCAATGACAGTTTAAGACACAGATGCTTTAAAAAGGCAGTGTGTTTTCCTCCTGCTCTGAACGATTAGCGGAGGGATTGCTCAGAATTTATAATCCACCATCCAAGACCAAGGCTTGTGTCCTTGAATGTCAGAATGTCAAAAAAGTAAAGGGTACATGAATAATGAAAAAGAAACAAAACGTTCAAAACAATACCTTCATCCATTTCTATTACACAAACACGCACCTGATTTCGTCGCCATACATCAAACAATGGGGTGGCTAACCACAACCCACACCCTGACTGAGAGAAAAATACATGCATGCATGCATCGTCTTAGTAAATGTATAATTTTTGCCACCCTTGCAAAATTTTGCAATGTTAGCTGCAATGAGGTGTCAGCAAGCTGAGCATGCAATCCATTAGAATTCCTGTTTAGCTTGTCTGCTGTTTGTGACGTCCACCCCCCAGGCCCTCCCTTTCCGATTCGTCCATTTTCCTTCACCAACAGACTCAGGCCCAATTAGAGTCTGAGCTCGTCACAATGGCTATGGCGGCTGTCACTCACACTCTGACTTCACCGCCCCTGGCCTTTGCGATCATTAGCTATTCATCTTCTTGCCTTAGCTGTCCCTTAAAGGAAAATGTGAGTGGACTAATTATGTAAAACATCAGTGTCAGACAAGACTGAAATTTCTCAGAGAAGGTCTTTTTCATCTCCTGCCTTCTTTAATAACTAATTTTGCCTGGAAATGTACAAGCAAGATTATCTTGTGTAATGTATAGAGCACAAATCAAGCATGTGCATGTTTACAGTTTTAACAATCTGTAATCTGTGATGCAAAAAGTAACCGTGGTTACCTCTGATTTGCATCTGATAAGTTGCTTTCTTTCAAATGACTAAAAGAGTCCTTCCTGGGGCTCAGATCAAAGGCACTTCAGTGTGAATGTGGCACCAGAGATCTTTGCTTCCCTCCATGTCGAGTCAGGAAACACAATCGTCAGGCACATATTATGACAGCAGCAATTACACAGAGGTGCATGACACTATTATTGCCATTTGCCGGAGAGTGATTATGCTAATGGTGAGATGTATAGCAGGTGGCACACATGCTGGCAGCTGCCAGCCAGAAACACGCACACACGCGTGGAGCCCTCCCCTTACACACGCTCTCGCTGCCACCCGTCTTTCTAACAGTATGAACAATGCCTTACAACCAGCCGGTCCCAAGATATGTAATTAGGCCTCACTTTGATTTAACACTTCCTTATCACATCAAAGGCACAGGAATTAATACTGAAGGAGAGGGAGAAAGAGACAGAAAGAAATAAAGAAAAAGGGAGAATGAAGGAAATTATAAAAGCCTGTTTCCACCTCTGAGAAAACAAAAATTGTGAGATAAAGTTTAAATTAACAAATAATATTCTGAAATATTTTGAATACATGGAGCAACTTGGAGATACAAAATCAAAATTATGAGTAAAAAGTCACAACTCTGAAATATTAAGACATATTATGAGATATAGTTGATATATAAACACAAACTGTAAGATATTACACCAGATTACAAGATACAAATTCAAATTGTAAAAAGTACTGTAAATTCAAACTGTGAGATAATGTCAGACTGAGAAAAAAACAAAAAAAAATTTTTAATATAAATTTAAATTGCGAGATGTTAAGTCAGATTGAGAGATATAAATTCAAATTGTTCTATATAAATTCAAATCGCAAGATATAAAGCTAGATTGCTAGACAAATTTAAATTGTGAGATATACAGTCACAAATATGAAGAAGTCACTCTTCTAAGATATTAAGACATATTGTTTTAAGTCTGGGTTGGAAACAAATTTCCACAGGAAACAGATCTGCTTAGATGCTAAGAAGAAGTTTCTCTTCTTCTCTCCAATCTTGCAAGCTTTTTACAATATTTTACTACAATACTGTATATGCAGTTTTTGGATATAAAAGGTGTTGAAGTATGTGTGTGTTTAGCAGGCTTTAGCATAACAGGGTGCTGTGGCTCTAGTAGCCCTGTGTGTTTTAAATTCCTTCGGCCGGGTTACTGAAACGGAATCCCCCCCGCTCTGCCGGCACACTCTGGTGAAGGGGGATGCCCTCTCCTCATCCCTGCATGGATCCTGCCTCTACATGAAAGCCCCGGAGATCCCCGCCAACAAAAATCAATGTATGGATGTTCAGAGCAGTTTTCAAGGTTTTGTAAGACAAATCTTCTGAGCATGAGCTGGTTTAGTGCTATCGAGCCGAGCTTCGATCAGCCTGCCCCGGTGAATAATACGAGAGGGCCTTGCTCACTTTACCAGCCTGTGAAATGAAGACAGGGTGCCAGCCGGCCAGCCACTTCCCTTAAAGGAATGTAACCTGAGTAACTCCCCCCTCCACAAATAACCTCCCTTAATCTAATGTCAGATACCGCCTCCAAAAGCAGATCCCAGATCAGGCTGCGGTGAGGCATGGGAGTTATCGCTTGCTCGGGGCTGCATCCTCACAGAGCCCTTTGTATCTAGTGCACATTCTTCCCCTAATTAGAAGAGATGGGTGATTATACCTTTAAAAGGAGGCTACTGTTTGCAATTGTCATTGGAGGCAGGAAGTTGGTCATCACATGGCTCGCTTGACGAGCAAATAAATTAGATTAATAAAAAGCACCCAAATAACATTTTATAACCTGGGGTAAAAGAAAAAAAAAAGTTTAAGCAAAATTACACTGACAAACAGTAATTAAAATAATACAACATGACATACTTCATAAGGAGCTCTCTTAGCGGCTTTGCTGACATAGCTACAGGGAAGTCGGCACTGCATATGTTTGTCTTTTCTCTCATTTTTAGGTAATTAACTCTGCCATTGTTTTTAAGGCAATTAAACATCAGTTTCTATTAGTGTGTCTCAATGATTTGGTCATGCAAGGACTATATAGTGTGGAGTAACCTAGTATAGGTTGCATATATTGAGAACTGGGAAGGTGGACAAACAAGTCTAAAAAGTTTTTTGTAGTTTACAAAGCGCTTTTCATTGAGAATCACATATGAACGCAAAGGCAGACTTTTTTGTTGGGGTAAAGGACAGCATTGCTAGCTGACAGGTTTCAATTTCACATCCTCGATTATCTAACCCCCAATTCCATGCATGCCTAAATCTAAAAAATCTCATCCAGTGACTCCATACCAACTCGTTCCCCTCCAAACGCCTTTTACACACACACACGCTTCCCAAGAAGCCCCATCTCTCCAAGCTTAAATAGCAGAAAATTGTTCTGCTTTTCCGTGGTCTACCTCCTCATTGCTATCAGCCCAAGTGGGAACAAAAGGCTCGAATTCACTGGCCTGTGAGACCTGCTGATGGGTCGGGAGATGGGTTGCAGTTTGGTGCCGTTGATGCACTGCTGACGGACAAGCCGGATGATGGAAGACGGGGATTTGCGAGCCTACCAGGTCGCCATTTTGTCCCCAACGCACAAATCAGACACCACACTCGCACCCGCTGAGACTATTAGGCTCAAAATAACATGTGAGGCAGGAAACAATGCTTGATTTCATTATGGAAAACAGAACAATGGCTATAAATGTCTTGGTGTAATATATCTTGGTTTAAGCCCAGGCCAAAGACAAGACCGCTAATATAAGAGGAACTGCTCCAGTGACAGCAAAAGGGCCTTGTGTAAATTTACAGTGATGGCAGAGAAAGAACAGACCTCTCTTAGCCTCTTTTTCTTCCATTCTCCCTCCCATTTTTTGCAGGAGAGTTATTATAGGATGATAAAAGCAACAACAATGTTGTGACATGAAACCGTTAGCATTAGGGTGGAAGAATGGAAGATGAAAGAATGTTCTTGGGAATTGATGATTGCTCACAAGGCCCTGATTTCAGCCTTTAATCTCATAGCACACTCAAATTTCCCTCTGTACGCTGCTGGTTTTGGCAGCAGAGAGAGGGGGGCCAAATAAGTGAGGCTAGAGAGAAATTAGATGTGTATTATAAACTATAGTAATGGCATACATTCAGCTGTAATACACACTAGGTGGTAGTATACACCCAGCTGTTAAGTTTATTCAGTTGCAATGTACTTTGAGAATTATCTCGGGCTCTACTGTAGTACATAAAGGTTATGCATTATACATCAAGACTGGAATCATTGTATATCTTTGGGATGCCCAGTTTATCAGTAAAAGTTTTTTTTTTTTTTTTTAGAATAGGCTGATGTATATTTTTCTGTGCATGCTCATTACCCATATTTTAGATTTGCATAAAACACTAATAATTTAATTAATTAAAAAAGCATAATAATGAAATAATAATTAAATATCTGTTCAATTTATTTCCAAGCGAATTTCAAAATATTTTTTTGTAAATTTTGTATGGCCTAAATACACAAAAATGTATTTGAATGATTTCATTTTTAATATACTTAGACAAAACAGCAATGAATTTTAATGTGGGTTATTTATCCATAATTGCCATGACATTTTATATTTGAAGGGTTCATTTGCAAAAACAGATAACTCTGTTTTTAACTATTTTCAAAATCTTGTTTTTTCACTGTGCATTCCAGTTAATGTCAATCAAACTGCATTTGGGTTATTTTGTTTAGGTTAAAAAAATACGTTTAAACTAACACAGCAAACTAACACAAAACACAATGAAAACATGATAACATAAAAAAATGTTTTTTTTTTTTTTATTATTGTAAAAAAAAACAGTTATGTGTTTTTGCAAATTAACTCTATATAGATTTATATATAGATATTTATATAACTCCTGGAATTCTATAATATTTAAGAATATTTATTTATAATAATATTTAATATTTCCATATACTGATATATTTGTATTGTGACATAGCTGGCAATACCCAGCCCATTTTCATCTTCCTCTAATGGAAAATCGCAAAGTGGATAGTTCTTGGTGTGTGCTTTGTAAACAATGCACTCCGTTTTTATAAATTGGGTCCCTTTTATTAAGCATGAATATGTTATTCATAACATGGCCTGGGCTGATGAAGACTGGCCTATTAAGAACCTCCAGAAGCAATTAAAGTGACAAGGAGGCAAGGCCCTGATGTGAACATTTACTATGACGAGCGCTCTCCAAAGTGAATGCCCTTATTAAGAGCCACTGTTCACCTCTACAGCCAGCCACGATGAGACACACAGAGAGAGAGAGAGAGAGAGAGAGAGAGAGAGAGAGAGAGAGAGAGAAGAACAACATGTCAGAGGCAAACGCCTGGAGAAATACCTATTCCTGGAGTGAGGGCGATTTGGTAATGAACCTTTCAATTCACTCCTGGGGTAATACATTCTGACTAGTGCATTAATTACTCGATAACATCCCATCAAAATGCAAATGCAGCACTTGACCCACAAGAGTGTCTCATTGGCTCTGCACTCACTGGAGTTTCCGCACAAATCGTCTGTTTTCCTTTATCAAACAGAGCAGCGGTGTCATATCGGGGAGGGCAGGGTTGCTCGCTTCCAGCCATGTGTGTGTTCGGTCACACAGGCCTGACGACCCCCCTGTCCCCTCACAGTCAGACAGGACCGTGGCCGCATGCTAACACTCTTAATTGCAGCACTTGAAGACAATGTGCCGCTCAGATGGAATATTTCCCCTCTGCCTGGCCATGATCTGACAAGCTTGAGACAACGCCTTTATGGCTTTTCCAGTAGGGTGGGGCAAGAGGAGAGAAGAGGAGGAAGAAAGAAACATGGAGGAAATGAGGAAGGTGGTCAGAATCTTTTAAAGGCCTCGAGAAAAAAAAATAAGATTTCAAAAATAAGGTTTCCAAACTCTTCAAGATAAACAGACTGAAATATTCATGATGCTATGTCATAATGTCAACTTATCAAAATAAATGGTTATAGCTAACCAAAAGAATCCTTTCTTAGCCATTCTGTGCTATTATAAAGGTAGCAGGCTAAGCTGTTAGCTTGTTAACTGAAGACTAACAAAAAACCTGGGACTGACTAGCAAATCACAGGTCAGGGCTGTGACATCAACATGTTAACATAAAAAAAAATTATAAAATAAGTTATTCAACACCTCATGTGTCAAGCAACCTTACTGTTTCTACTGGAAATACCTTAATACAGGATGTCGCTGAGCGATTTCTTGGGGCCTTTCAGACAGCTTTTCTCGAAAAATGGCCAAGGTTGTCCGAGAGATGTCTTTCTATCAACAGGGCTGGATTACGAGCTTCAGCTGTTAGATGATCCTTTCACGCAGGAATGTCAGACAGTCTCACGCCACATCAATCCACCCATTTTCTCATCCCTCTATGTCCTTTCTTGACTCCTTGTTCATTCAAAATTATGACTAATTAAGTCATAAGCGAATAGTTTCTGTGAAGAATGGTGAGATTCTAAAAGCGGAGCTGTAGCTTTAAGCAGTGGCCGTGGAGAGGAAGCCCTGATGAAGTGACTGTATTGTGCCGATCTCTCGAGCAGGTCATGGGAAAGCGAGCTGACTGAGGCATGAGGTGTATTATAGTGGAGAGAATCAGTGTGTACGGTATGAGGCATTATCAGAAACACAAGCATGTGACAACGAGAGAGATGAAAATGACCTTCTGTGGCACAGATCCTTCATGCATCCTGAAGGTTTGGAGGTGTCTGTGCTGTCCTATTTCGTCATACATACTGGGATCTGGATCTTATTATCAGTTTGTTCCTTTTTGGACCACGGTCGCCCCTGAATGATGAATTATTCAGACCGAGTTAATTGGTTTGTGAGAGGGTGTCCACAGAAGAAGATATTCCTTAGCAGCGGCTAATGAAAGAAAAATACCCACATTTTTTTTGCCGTTTTAACCCCTACGCTTACACACAAAGGAGCTGGTCGAGCCCTGGAGGGGATGCTTGTTTCAGGTATCCTTGGTTGTAATTGTGAGGGCTGAAGAGCTATAAATGAGCTCGAAATCACCAGGGTTTTTTGGCCCATGTATTATGCAAATGCCACAGAAACACTCCAGCACATCTAGACACAGTCAATGAACAATCAACAGGCCTTCGCCTCAATGACAGTACTTAACGCTACCTATTGTCGCTTCTGCAAGTCTCCTAAGAGTACGTACGGCATTAAATTCCCATCAGAAATAATAGCTGCTCCTCCTATTTAAAACTAAACTTCACTGTTGATACGTTCACTGACAGGTGCGTGCATAAAGTTTATGCACCGTAAAACATAATGGGGAACACACACGCTCATACACACCTGCCCTGGATGCCCCCACCTTCACACAAACAAATTAAATTAAAATCCTGCATGACCGCAGAGTGGAGCACTCTACTTAAGCAAGCCCACTGTCTTCTGATTAAGGAAAAAAGCCTTTGCCCTAGAGAGCGAAATTTCATAAAATACTAGTGCCTGTGCTTGATGAATCATGTCTCTTTAATACAGTGCAGTATGATGGAAGAGAGGAATCATCAACTGCTGCTGCGGCTCCCTCTGATAACACCCCATCTGCAGATTGCCTTGATCAGATTCGCATTTTATTTAAAACAGGACCAATCCCGAGGCCCGACTCCTTTTAATTTGCATATATTAACAGGGTTCAAATGCAGCAATAGCTAGGAGCACTTCCCAGTCAACTTCCCAATCTGCCTGCATAATGGCAGCCTATTAAATAGAGTTACTCATCAGTGCAGGAAGCAGACATGGGGAAAAAAGATGGGAAAAGGCAGCCTAATGTGAGCGTTTGCATTTATACATTTGGAATGAAACGGACGTGTTTGAATATTCCTGTTGTGTTGCTGTGAACATATTAAAAACTAACATTCAATACAACGTGAACAAATTGAGCCTATTCACATTCGGTTTTATTTCACATAATTCATTGCATTGAAAAAAAATAATTCTCCACATTTTCTTTTCCTGCCAATGTAAACAAAGCTATGAAGGAAGTAATCTATTAACCAAATAATCCATCTCTAACTTATACATTTTCCCACCTGAACGTTCAGGGAATGTGTCACGTTACAGGAGTTAAATGCATTGCGAATGGTGTTTCAGGTTGTCCTTAAGTCATTTCCTTGGTCCAGAGGGGATGCTGTCTAACACGCAGTGGTCAGTCGCTGTAAGAGAACATGATGACAGCATTAAGCCTAAATTCCCAGCTGCATTATCACTGGCCCTGGCCGACGCTGGCTAAATCTGCAAAGCTTCCTACAGTTAGCCACGATTAGGCACTGCTATAGATAATCAATACTGCCTATCAATTCCATACTTTGTTGTGATGGATGAGGTGGATGGTGAAAAGGAAAGGGGGAAACAAGGAAAGCAGTCTCTATCAGAGAACAAGACAGGGAGCAGAGGAGAGAGAGAATATGATAAACAGACCAATGCACCATCTACGCTAAACCAAAAAGACAAAAATTAAACATGTTAACATTAAAACATGAGTTAATAGAGTTAATAAAAGCTTGTTCATTAGACAGTGATTTTATTTTTCTAATTGTTCATTATACAGTGATTTATTTAGTTATTTTTGAAAATCACATTAAGCAAAAATAAATGCTGTATTATTCATTATGTTCACTATTAAACATACTGCCATTTGAAACTTGTGGTCAGTAAGATTTATTTTTCCTAACATTACAAAAGATTTGTATTTAAAATAACTGTTTTAAACACTGTTCTATTAAATGTTTTATCGATCAAGGAATCCTGATGAAAATGTATCACTGCTTCTACATTAATATTATGCTGCTCAACCGTTTTTAACATTGAAACAAACAAATATGAATATGAATACATGTATATTCATATAATTTATATTGTTTATAAATATATTTAATATATAAACATAACATCTTTTTCTTAAATATATATATATATGCATGTGTGTGTGTGTGTATTTATATATACATAATAAATATACACACTACACACACATATATTATGCAAGGTCAGACAGACAGCGAGAGATGGAGTGGGGAGGAGAGAGAGAGAAACGGAGGGCTGATGGTTGGAGGGGTGATGGTTGGAGTCAGGACTAATTACTTGCAGGCAAGATGCAGTGGGGAGGAAGGGGTCACCAACTTGACCCTGACACCTGGACGCCTCAGTCATCAGTGGTCTGCCGTCTAATCAGAAGTGAAGGGATTCAGGCCCCAGCGCTCTCTTGGAGATGATAGCTAATGACAAGGGTGTTGGATGCGCAGCCACACACGTCACACTATTGCAGTCTCATCACAAGTTTAACCCAGTGGAAGTATCTGTGTGTGAGAGATCCATCCATATTATCACACATTAATAATAACACTAGTCTGCTGTTGTACTGCTTGAGGCAATTAGTTAATTGCTGCTTTATCAGAGCTCTATGCTGCATGTCTTTGTGACGTCCTCCAAGCTTTGACAATGCCTTGTTTCCCCTAATGCCCTGTGACAGAGAGCATTGTACTATCTCCTATGGTTAGTGTCAGTGGAGTCACCACACAATGAGGAAGCCGCAGAGCAATTTCCCTTTCCCTGTTTGAATTAAGACCAGATCAAGTCTCTGTAGGCTGTCAGCTAACACCTTTAGCGGTCATGTGTACTGTACATTTACTAAAACACGGCCCCTTTAGCCGCCTGCTCTCTATGCAGGGCTTATTAGCATTGTTGAGCACAAACAAAAGAGGGCCTACTTTTTCAAGCGTATGTAAATCGAAACTGTCATGCTTTTCTTAAGGTATCACATTCCTGGTTGTTTACTACCTGTCACGGCCACTGACGAAATAAATAAAAAAACTCCATATGAAGTGAAATAATACATTAGTATGCAAAGAACACGTCCCTCTGACTTTAAATAAGCGTAATGGTTTAAAGTCAGGTATGTTAATGCGAATAATCATTGCAATTTCTGCTAATTTTAACTGTCAGTGGCCACAACAGCCTGTGAAAACACGAGGTAACAATTTAGCTTTTGTATCACTGCTTTCTAAAGGACCATCTCGTTGAAAGAAAAACAACCGGGGACGCTGGTTCTAAAGCATGTCTTTTCAAAAGCACTAACTGGCTATTTTCGAAAATAATTTTGGACTTTCTGCACGCAGAAACCGCAGAATAATTATGATAGCATTGGATGGAATTATTCAGAAATTACTCAATCTTGAGGGCCTGCCATCTGAAAAATGGTTTTGAGCTTTTCTGGTAAAATCACTGCTCTTTGCAAAAATAATAACACACATACGCATAACTGACTTATTATGACATGAAAAAAAAATGATTCGAGCATCGAGTATTGTCTCCATTTAATGATACAGCAATATAAACTCGGGGTCGGGCTATGGATCTCCTGAGACAATTTATGTCCATCAACAAAAAGCCTCTCTTGGTGAAGATCGTGTTTCATGAGGGATGGCCTATTTTCTGTGAAAAAGCATTCCTTTGCAATCACTGCGATGGCACCGCTTACTGTAGAAATGATTTTTACACCAAAAACTTGGTAATCTTACAAACAAACATCTGCTGTTCTATCTTGTTGGGAATTTGTTTTTTTCTAACACTTTCCTCAGGTACGATAGCAGGGGAGTGAAAAAACACCGCAGGCTTGTGTTCCTGCAGCCTGGCCCGTCTCCGTCTAATCACAGTGGAATGTGGCCGCCTCTGTGCCTCCTGCTTTGTGTAAGGAATCAAAGGAAAAATGGATGGCCTTGCATTAGTACATCACCCATGGCTAACAGAATGATGAGACCGATTTGGCTGTATGTCATATCTTTCACTTCACTGCTTTCCCATTTCAGTTTATGTAATGGCTACAAATTATGGCCACAAACCCTGGAAACACTGTCTTGGGATGCGATCTTAAAAAGTAACGGTTTATGTTTTTAGTTGTTTTTTTTTACCTTGAGGGCACACGAGCAATTATAACAGTTAAAACAACTTGTCATGGCGCTGAAATGCAGATGGATGAGAATGGGACCACAGGGAAAAACAGAGCAGCTTTGAGGATCACATTCAGAGTGTAACCGAACAAAGCCCGCAGTCCTCTTCATATACACGCTTGCGTCAGGCTAAAACAAAACGCGTCTTTCTTTTGCTCTCTTTTGTATGCCAATCTATATCAGAAAGAGACAGAGAGCATGTCCATTAGTGCATGTTGTTGGCCTACAGCTGCCATGAAAATGGTTCTCACTGCATTGGTGGTAATTTGGCCCTGGTTGCAAACCTCCTGGAGGATTATCACTCAGATGAAACAAAAGAGTGGGACATGCGGGGCTCTCTCAGGTCCCATCCGGCAGCAGCATTTAAAGACGTGTTCATCTCTAAAGTCAGCAAGGCCTTTTGTTTAAGCCCCTGCCAGACAAAGGTCTCCTCTTCTTGTCTAGTTTTAATACACATGGAAGGGGGGGGGGGTAAGTGTGGTGGGGGAGACTCTTAGAAATAATTACCTCCATAAGATCCCATCTCCTCTCCGAGAGCCACGACAAAATGGAGAAGTAATCCAAGGATGCAAAAAACCCCTTTATGCATCAACAAGCCCATCAGGCATTTTACAGGCCAAGGTACAAGGCAGAGAAATAGGTCCCACTCCACACACAAGCAATAATAGTGCTTTCTTCTTTTGTCTTTCTTTAAGGGCTAAAATACATGCGAATACACACGCGGACACACACACACACACACACACACACACACACACACACAAAGACATTGTTGCTGTTATTTAACCTTTTTATCACAAATACGAATGTGTTAAATATTTATTTATAAATATCACATAATACAATGCAAAAAAGAGTCATACAATAGATAATTTCTTAATCAATAATCAAATAGCCTTACTTAAGCTATAGATTATAGATTAAGCTTTATGAGAAAATTCCAAGCAGTAGTTAATCCAGAATGGAAATCATATATGTAAATATAATTAAGAAGCTAATAAACAAACCCCTGTCGCATTTTACACATTCTTGCGTATTGCACATCTGTGTAAAATATGAGTTTGTAGGGGCCACATATACGCCGCACTGTGATTTACAAATGAGGGGCGCCACTTCAAAAACATGCTTAACCACACAACCCCACTGCCTTTCCAAAGTCTCAGCTTCATGATGTTTACCTTGAGTAAATGATGAGCCTTCTGGGTCCGGAGCGCAGGGAATTACAGTCGCCCTGGGAGAGTTGGCAGTCTGATTCTCAGGGAGGATGGGCTCATATAGACTCTTTAGGAGGGTATATTACTGTTAGCGCACTGCGAGAGATCTGCCATACTTTGTCTCGTTTGGCTAATTTAGCACGTTGGGCCCGTAGAGGTCGGATTCATTATCACGCACCGCAGCAATCCTGCCACTAAAACCGGAATATACACAACGCAAGTCTAAACTGTGTGCAAGGCCATGTTTTAATGCTTTGTGTTTATCAACAAAAACAACGCTGGTGAATTTCTGCAGCGCAAACCCTTTTCGGCATGCTTTTGTAGTCTAATTAAACAATAAGCAGTCGGATATATGGCCCTCGTGCTACAGCATGGCTGTAGTTTGCTGAGTGTGGCTTTTGGCACTAATGCATTTCTCCTTTATTTAACCAACATAAGCGCCACAAAATCTCCCCTTAATTACATCTTAAAAATGGCATCAGAATTGTTTAACGAAATCCATTCACATGTACATGAAGTCAATGGGATTCTAACCTTTATTTCCAAATGGTTTTATAATTATTTGGCGAGTTTCCACGGAGCTGCTTTTAAAAGAAAGATACAGGTCAGCAGTTAAATAAATCTTTTTTTTCTTCCTTCCTTTTCTCCCTCTCTTCATGAAACTGACTAATGACCAGAAAATGCTAAACTAAGGAGTTATACCCACGAAAACCAACCGGCTCCCTTTAACATAGAGCTGTAATTCAGCGAGGGCTGAAATGTTGCTTACTCCAGGACCTTTTCTCTGGAGCAGAGACACAAATTATTACCATCACATACACGCAGGCACCCGGCCGGTCCTGAGAACGCACTGGGCACTGTGTCACGGGGAGGGCAGACTCCCCCTGGCCCTGCCAATTTATCCTCCCCTCCCTCCTGCGGTGGCATTTGGAAAACTTTTTATTTATTTATTTACCGCTTACACTTGCCAGGTGGAACAATTAACAAAAATAAGTTGCGATTTATCTGGTGCCAGCGATCCATTTCCTTAACCTCGCCAGTGTTGGGTCTGTTTGAAAGCACTTCATACATTAGGATTACAGGGTTAAACTACCTGAATAATCTCTCTCCTACTAAGATCTGGAGCTGTAAAGAAAAAACAAAGTTTAACGGCACCCTCTAACTCTCCCTACTCGCTGCGCTTTAGGCTCGAACCTATTAAAGCTAGTTACTCTTTAACTGAAATAAGAGTAGTTGTGTATAATCAAAACATTAGCTGCTCTGGAGTCCACCTAGAGCACCAAAAAACAACGACAAAGGGTTTATCTTTTCCGTAATGTACTCTGTCTGCAGTCCGCCCACCTCGTCTGCTTGGTCTGACGTTCATACAAGTGGAAAAAAAAACTACGGTCGTTAAACGGCAAGCATAAATTCTGAATGAGTCTGTTAGTTTATACACATTAGCGCTGTTCTGAAGGACTGGGGTAAATATAAAAGCCATGAGCTATAGCTGGAAACGCTAGGAGGAGAAGGTGAGACTTCATAAAAACCTTTATAATAACCTTTGAATTTGAATATGTTGAAACGAAAATACACATGATATGGTGTTTACTAGCAGGGGTCCAAAAATAAAGCAGTCTGTGGGATACAAATGTTGTTTTCTGGTACTTAAAGCACAAATAATGTTAACATTAATATATTCACATGCAAAGACAGAAGGTTAGAAAAGTGAGGCTGTATGTGTGTGTGTGTGTGTGTGTGTGTGTGTGTGTGTGTGTGTGTGCAACAGAGGTAGGTTGTCTTTCTAAAAGCAAAATAATGATTTAAAGGTTAGAAAAGTGAGGCTGTGTGTGTGTGTGTGTGTGTGTGTGTGTGTGTGTGTGTGTGTGTGTGTGCGCAACAGAGGTAGGTTGTCTTTCTAAAAGTAAAATAATGATTTATCTAACTGGTCCTTTGGTGCACCCGACTCCGAAGCACCTTTGATCCAGATATAATTAATGCCAAATGTAAAACACACTCGTTTATTTCCAATATGGGTAGTTTTGGAGCTGAAGTTTCACATATGGTTCTCCGTTTAATCCCATCTGGTTCTGGAGTTCATATATAAACAGGACACTTTGGGGAACAGAGATTAATTCAGCTTTGGAATGCCATTGAAAACGTGTTAGTCGTTTCCCTCGGCCAGGTCAGGCAAAGCAAAAACAAGTTAAGTGCTCATTTGGTCGTGTGGCATTAACGTAGGCATTATTATACATTGGACCCTGACTCGCTCTTATGTTTTAAATTACAAGTCCCTCTCAAATAAAACTATTAATCTTTTTTTTTTTTTTGGTTTGCGTCTCTGAATGTTTTACAGTCCTGTTACACTTATTAGCTTCTGGCAGCTCCAAAACTTTTAAATGAAAGCCAAATTGCTTTGGTCATGAGAAAGGAAATTAAAGCTCACTCCAGGGGGAAGAATTTCACTGTGAGATCCTCCCAAGGTAGAGTTTCATAACCTTCTGCATGCCTGCTAAAGATGTCACTGCGTATGGGGCCGAGTGTGGTACTGATATAAAAAGACGGTCCGTAATGGGAACAACATGTTCATTTTAGGGAGATTAGGCAGCTGGCATGTTTTACATCTGGAGAAGAGGTGCTCCAGGTTTGGGTTTGAGGGAGGAGGTATGTGCTATGGGAGTGGGCTAAATGGTGCACTCACCGGATTCGTTCGGAGGGTAGTCCTTGACGAAGAAAATATCAGCGAGGTTGTCTTCGTCAGGAGGAAGGCCCTGCTGGTGCAGCTGCAGCTTGCGGAGGCCTTCGCTCTGCTGGTGCTTGACCGACCGGAGGTGCTGCAGCAGGTTCAGCTTGGCTCGGCTGGAGTAGTCGCACAACGCGCAGTAGTAGTAGCAGGACTCCGAGTTACACGCACTCTCTTGTTTTAGCAAGTGCTGCAGGAGGGGAGGAGGTGCAAGCACAGATGGAAAGAGAGAGGGAGAGAGGGAGAGAGAGAGAGAGAGAGAGAGAGAGAGAGAGAGAGAGGGGAAAGGGGAAAAACTCATTAGGGGCTATACGCTTCACATGAAATTACAGCCTTCGTTTGTTTCACGGGTTGAGACAGCACCTACATGAAACAGATACTTCCTTTCCCCCATAATAATCTCCCGACATGAAATGCATTCCTTCCAGCTTTGTCCCAAACATAAATACTGATAACAAAGAGAGATTGTCAAAGCCGAGTGCTTTAGAGGGGCTGCCCGATGAGGAAAGACAGACGAGGGAGAGCGGGCGAGGTGCAGAGGGAGAGACGAGCCAACGCGTCTCCGCCTGGCATCGCGTAATCCAGGACATACGAGTAATTTACCGCGACAAAAAGTCCAGCTTAACTTTAAGTCTGGACTGTCCAACTTTAGAAAGGGATAAGGGGATGAAAGAAGATGGGATCTGGTGGGGGTAATTTACTATCTGTGCAGTGATAAAGATAAGAAAACAAATCTGCCAGGCCTTGGCTATAAAACTACCACAGGTCTGCAGCTTCATTCGGTAGGAGAGAGGCACCTCGACTTCGATCCTCCTCATAAAGGCCTACGGAGGGCTGTGAAACAGTTTAAACACACACATACACGCAACTTCAGGTTTATGTAGTATAAATATTCACATGCTGCTTTCTGTATGTATAGAGAGGCTTATGAAGGCCTGTGGTGCATTAGTGGACGAGAGTGGAAGCTAAACCCCCGCGTGGCCTCTCTCTCTCTTCTCCACTGACACAAAGACCCCTGTTACTCAGGCCCCACTGTATGTGTGTGAGAGAATCGCACAGTGGTTTTACTGCCACCATGCAGTTAATGTTTTGAAGGCAGATTCTAACATTTTAAAAACTTTAAAAAAAAAAATTTTTAAATGCTAAATTCTATAAATCTATAAATCTGTTTTTTAAATAACTGCTAAAATACAGATAGGCAATTTAGAATATTAACAGTATTTTAGTTCTGTCACCCAGCTTTAATATGCACACACACACAAAGGTAAAGATTAAGAGGAAATCCTGGCTACTTTCTCATGCTAATTCCACCACTATTTACAGCTATTAAACTGCACCTAAATGCTTTATTTCTCTTGGCGTTCTGGCTAGCAGTGGGTCAACTGGTACGAATAAGGTGAACTGCCTCTTTCCCCCTCTGCTTTTAACAAAACCCAAACTGGATTGGTCTTTTTAGGGGACAAGCACGCACGCACACACACTGAGCTGGTGGGGCTTCCTAAGCTTGTTAATTCTGACAAGAGACTCCAAGCGGAGGCTAGACACAGAAGGAGAGAGAAAGTATTTAAAACAGTGCTTTGTAGGCGAAATCCGAACTGTCCAGCTTTGCGTATTGTTCTATTCAACTCTAATGTGTTTCAAACAGCAGGGCTCCTGCATTCAGCCCTGCCTGACAATTCTGCACTTTAATTTGGGTTTTAAGTTTTGCATTAAAATTGTGCAGCAGTGCACCATGCAAGGCCATAGTAGGCCTCCCCTCCATCTAACACACATACAAAGCCCCCAGTCCTGCAAACAGTCCCTCTTCCCTCCCCATTCCCCAGGCAAGCCAAGCATATCAAGTGTGCCTACAGTACTCCCAGACTAATGAACAATGCGTAAAAACAAAAGGCCGAGTGAGGCCTCCATTATCGGATCTTCCGCTAAAACACAAAACCGGCCCTCTACGAGCCTGAAGGAAGTACCAGCGTGCCTGCAGGTGTGAGCCGGCTAAAAGAAAACCTTTTGACAAAACAGATTCTTGGACTGTCAGGGATTAGAGTCATGGCACCAGTGGTAGCACACATCTTTTCTTTCATAAACTCGGCAAAATTTTCTCACGAGTCTGCAGGGTAAGGGGCTCTCTGTGGCCATTGAAACGTCTTAAGCTTTAATTAAGTTGAAGTTGTCAGAGGAAAGCCTTTTTGGCACAGATTCAAGGTCATTAATTACAGCTATCTTTGTTTCTCTCCAAAGGGAAGCCCTTTCGATGACATGCAGGACTACTTGTATGAACTGCCTCCATGTAAACAGACTCAAACCCGGCTTAACTTACACTTTAGGACATCCGCTACATGTAGCAGTTTAGGCCTCATCTGTGTGGAAATTAAGAGGAGAGTGTGCTCAACCTTTCCCAAAAAAACTAAATGAGATCAATCTAATTCCTCATTTAGAGCCAGATGTCTTGGGAACCTTTGCATCATAAATTCATCTTAGGTAGTCATACGGGTAGTGAAACAAAAGACAAAACATTCCATTTAGACTTAAGATGGTTTCTGGGAAAAACAGCAATATAATTTGTTTTCTCTGCATGATGACTAAACCTCATTAGGATGAATAACTATCACTAATAAACAAGCATTTGCTCAAGGGCTATTGGCTAGCTATTGTTGCATTCATATCCTCATATTGCATTTATGTGCATCTTTTCCTGAGTTGTAGCCTCTTTTAGTAGCCTCCATTACTAATAGTTTCATTCTAATACGAAATAGATTTGTGTTGTATGTGAACGAGGCTGACCACACATCTTAAATTATTCTGAATCGCAATCGCAGCCGAGTATCCATTTTTATGGTCCTAATAAAATACAATGCGAGCAGACATGCCTAACATTTAAAGGCCGAAAGAGTGCGTAACTCTAGAAAATATTAATTTATTCACTATCAGCATTCCTGCTTTGTTTGTTTAAGACCTATATTGAAATCAAGTATTTTTCTTCCTTCTTTTATAGACCCCTGTGGCACCGGGGCAAGCTGTTCAGAGACTTGAGCCTGGGGTTTTTGATTTATGAGGTTTAAGCTTACCATTTTTAGGACCGCCAAACTCACAAAGCCGTTATATACTACCTGCAAAGTTCAAAATGTTTGTGGCACCCCGTAGCAGATTTTGCCCACCGAAAAGTCAGGATGCTGCTAGCAAAGAAAAGAAGGCCTATTTATTACTAAAATAAATAAATAAAAAGAATAAGACTTTGGTTTTTCTCACCTCGACTTGGTTTAGAAGAAAACTGGAGGATAAATTGCGCGGTGGTTCTGTCAAGCGCTAAGAAAATCTCTGAAACTGTTCCAAGTGCTGTTCTTGTGGGTGGCGAAGAGGCTATCTATGACAATATAGCGGCACGCTCTCGCCTTTGATGGGTAATTGTTCTAGATTAGCATTTGGCAGACAACCAAGAGTCAAAAACCCCATGGGGTCCAATCATTTTAGCTAACTTATCATTCCGGGGTGCCCCTCAGCATGCCAAAGAGCTCATCCAGCCGAACAGGATCCCTGGCACAGGGGTCTGAGGAGGAACACCCACCTCTTGCTCTCTCTGGGCTCTCAGGACCTAATCAGGCATGAGCTGGGCGACTCTAAACCAAAGACGCCATCGTACCGTGCTGCCAAAACAATGCAAATCAAAGCACCAGGGACTCCCCATCACCTGTCAAACTAGGCCCCAATTCCCAGGGAGCGTGTTTTTTCCGTAACCTGACGAGACTTATTTATTTATGCTGACTTCAATGATTACAAAACAACTCTCGTTGCCTTCCCCTCTGCCCGTCTGCTGTTGGCAGTAGGAGACTGGTTTCATTTGTACTGCCTGCAGTCACAAAACAGACTCATTAGTGGCATTCAGAATATGGATAAGGGCTGTTTGAGACTGGATGTTTATTCGCTCCGTTCTACTTGACAAGATGACAAGACTCCTTTAGACAAGAAAAGAAAAAAAATGAAGGGTTAAAAAATATGCTGTTCCTAAACGAAAACAAATTAGGGCAATCAAAGACATTTTTTTAGGTCATTAGTGAAGAAAAAAATCCAACAAAAATAAAACATGTACTAATGGTTTTTGAGTATTTTTTTATAAATCCTATCAGCACATTTTTTTTTTAATTCTTGTTTGTATGCTTTCGAAGAGGAACTTATTTCCAGACCCCGAGCGAGAAAAAAATCAAATAAAATAAACAAAAGCTTGTTTTGTTCCTCAAAGCATTTTAAACACATTCCAGTCTTACTTGGAGACTGGCCAGGTATACGATTCCATCAATGCTGACACCCTCCAAACACATATTACCAGTAACTGCTATTCAGCCTGGAGACATAGATGTAATGTTATATCATGGGTACAGCAGGAGCTGGCAACCTGAGCGAAATTCTTCTGCAAGAGGTATGCCCCCTACATTCCATTCAGAGATTGCACACAAGGCCACCGTCTTTTCCGCTACAGGCACAAAACAACAGCGAAAAACCATCTCTTTTCTACTTTCCCTCTTCCCTACCTCAACAAATCCCAAGGAATGCATCAAAGAGCCCCAAATTACCTCCCCTATTTATTTTTTTCCTCCGAATCCGTCTGGTTTATCATATGTAATTATGGCTTAGGACATTCCGCTAGCGCATGGCTGTATGGTTAGCTGCTTAGGTCATATAATAATAATAATAATCATCCTTGCAAATGGATGCCAAGTTAAATAAGTGAATTAGCACAATGTGTCTTTCAGCAGCACACTCTCATCTGAGGTGGCTTGTGGAGACGCAGTAAAGAGAGCGGGACACACCCCGGGGACCCTCCAAAATGACTAAACCCACAACTGCTGTAGCGTCCATCCACAGCATTTCATTTACTGTAATCACACTCGGAATGGACAGGGCGACATACGCCCCATTTTTCCAAGGACACTCGTTCTGCGAAGCTACAATGTACTGTGACTACTGCAGTTCGCAATCAGGCCTTCAACAAGTCAGTGCAGTCTGTGCCATAACTTTGGAACAGTTCATATAAATGTTGGCCAGCCAAGCGTGGTCCAAACAGAAATCCACCAAAAACACATAAATCTGTGAATTGACAGCCAGTTTGCGGAAAGTTTTAAAAGAACATCTGTGTGTTTCTTTGGAAATATTGTTTTTCTTCTCATGTACATTTACATTCGTATTAATCATGTCAAAGTCTGAGTGTGTGTGTTTTACCAGACTTTTAATATGTGGATTGATCCGCGATACAATATTTCACTGATCGCTGTAAGAACCAATTCCTATTGGCTCACTATAAAAGCAAACAGCACGCGGGGCTTTAGGAACCAATCATGCTTCATACGTTTCTTGCTGAATTGTAAAGAGATGAAGAGGGACACGTGAAAATAAATATTTCCATGTGGTGCTGATATTGTTGATCTGGCATATATCAGGCCTACAATAATGTTAATTTGACAGAAATGAATGAACGAAAAACATTAAGACGCTACAGGGTTCATGCAACGGTATTCCTAAATCACATACTCTTCCCACTGGACTTTCAGACTCTGTTGAGGGTCAAGCAGAGTTCCTGATGCAGAAGAACAATGTGGGTTAACTGGCACCCTGAATACACAAAAACAAAAGTCATAATGCTCATATTTCAAAGATTTTCAATATAGCGAGCTGCCTCTGTAGACAGGACTACACATTTATAATGTTTAAGAATGCTGCTTAGCTAGGTTTTTGAAACAAATCCAGAGACTCTGGTGATGACATCCTGTTGTTGCTGATTGGTAGCCGGATAAATGAACCTCTTGTCTATATAATAGAATCACTGGACTTAAACATGAAGCAGGAGCAATGGAAAAATCCATTTGCATATCACCTCTCACCTCTGTAGTTGATATGGAAGATTAAGAACTAGTCCTTAATCTTCACTCCTCTAATCCTTCCGATTGCTAAGACAGGCACGAGTGTTCGTCTGCTCCTCAAATTGCCTTAAAAGAATGCAAACTCCCTATGAAAATGGAGGTGTATTTATATTATGGTGATTTAAAATCTGTCGCCTGGACACTTCACTCCCATTAAATCCACTGACCTTACCATTACCCTTAAAAGCTTTGCCTGTCTCCATCAGAAGGTGAAAAATACCAGAGGCTTCACCATCATCTCTATGCCACACTATCATGAAAAATTAGCTTTTTTTGCAATTGAGCATAATGGTAAGCCTAAAATTGGTTCAAAATCTGGTCCAAGTGGCATCACTTTATTTTGAGTAAGACTTTTGTGACATGTCTCACTAGAGACTAACTAAATACAACACATCATGTACAGCTAATAATATATATATTTTTTAATTTAACAGTATACACTTTTAATAATTAATGGATAATATCTTACTATATTAACTAATATTAATACTTTACTGTTACAAACATTTAGAAAACTATTTAACTACAATAAAATAATTCTGTATGTTACACCAAATGAACAATGTGCAACGAAATAAGTAAAAATGTTTACATATTATAACCCCACCACCCACATCTCAGCATATGTTTTTAATGCAAACAAAAAGTTATGAGTTCATAGTCTCAGGTGGGAAGCACAAGAAACGATGATCCATGCATGTGACCCTCTGCTGGTACAGTACAAGACTGTGGCATTCCGACTAATTATGATGCATGGTCTACAGGCTGAAATCTTTCCTTTAAAATAATCCCATGCAAAGATGAGACAATCTCCCACCTTGTGTATCTGATAAGAGCAGAATGAGCTCCGGCTCACCGCCGTGTGTTTTCCCTATTCATACTTTTAAACATTAAACCCTTTCATGTTCCATCTGCCTTCTCTCCTTCCACAACAACATAGAGGAGGGTCCCTGATTTGCATCCTATTATAGGAGGGAGGGAAAGAGGGAGGGAGGAAGAGAGCGCAGGGATCACGGAGAGGAGCTTGTTTAAAGAGCCCTGCCTCTTGCTTTGCTGCTCTCACTCCTCAATGTGAGCACTTCTTAGCCCAACGCTTTGCATATTGTCTACAAAGATCTTCAGGGGTCGAGCCTGTAGGGGTGAATGCTTTTAACCTGTGCTGTATCAAAAGAGTCTAAGTAAATAACACCTTACCCACCCACTAACCCACACATCAAGAGCCAGTGGGGATATATTGAGAATCTTAAATACATACAGACAAATCGAAATGTTCTAGTGCTTCTAATGCACATAAACACATCAATTCAAACTGCGGTATTGTAAGCTGATACAACTGATACAGCTAATGCCTCAACCACAGTTTATGCAGTTACAACCCATAAAAGGAAAGCCATTGTTTTTTCGCTGAAAATCCCTAGCCATAGCTTGCATTCCACGGTCCACTCGACATACCACTGGCCACTTTGAAGATTACTGAAATGTTTGCCTTTGTTCTCTGAGAATCACAAAAACCAAGCAGCCTTCTTTTTAAACACACTGCACCTTTAGGTGAACAATTAGGCTTGACAGCATATAGTTAAGCATGATATTAAGGGGAAACTAAGGTGAGCATTCGAACACTGGAAATGTTTAATTACAGTACACTACATTAAACAAAAAGGCCATCCAGATCTCACTGAAAGGTTTTTAACTAGGGATGTCAATTTTCGATCATTTCCATTATCGTTCGTCATTTAAAAAAAACATCAATTAATTGATTGATCGTTAACCTTAATACTGCAAAATGTGTCTATTCCAGCGGCACGAAGTCACCGGCATGACAGGATGTGCAAAAGCCACTCAAAAAATTTAATTAAAAAAATGCTTTATCACACGAATTAAAGCGATTTTAGTCTGAATAAATTGCCAACAGCAGGATTGTAAAATGAATAGATGTGATTATGATAATTTTATCAAATTAAGAAAGCGCAACGTACGTTTGAGATCATTTTACTTTGTTGACTGTTTCCTATTATTATTTCTAATGTACACTAGAGTTGTACTTTACACGCATTCGCATATAGACGGAAAAGATCATCCTCTTCACATGAGCAAAAATGTCCTTGGCATAACAGCAGAGTGGACCGGTATACTCAGTATATTTAAACTGATCAGTGTAACATTTTATATATTTGGTTGACAATTTTATTTTGATAATGAACAGACTGCAGTGTAAGTTTGAATTGCTAAAATAGGTGGGGTGTGTGTTTGCGAGACGCCGGCGCAATCGAACAGATGAAACATAAAAAAATATATTTTTGGAACAAGATATAATCCGCAAAATTTTTTACTTTTATTTTTGCACACTCACAATAAAAACAGATGATTTGTGCTTTTGTAAAATAAAGCAAACAAACAGAATGCACAGTGTCATCCTTTCCTTTCTGTGAACTTGTTGTGCTGTGCCACACTTCTGTTTTAAATCTTAAGTCAGATATATTTCTCTTTTATTTTTTTATTTTTTTTATGAAAACAAATTGTTATTTTTATTTTAGGCCTATTACTTATATAGGATATATATTTTTCTTAAAGCATCCCATTTTGTCCCAGGGCTTGAAAACCTGTGCCCTTGGCTAGTTGGGTCCATGCAGAAACTTGTGAATGATGCTCTTAGCTGTGGCATCACCACTTTGTTCTGGTTTTCCGGTTGGTAACAAATTTACACAAATTCAATAATATTTAGGCATTGTTTCTTTTCCTAAATCCTCACTGTCTAACCCTCTAATTACACAGGTTTATTTTATTCCCATTCACTTTATTATCACTGTTTTCGCATCTCTTACTGGAGTAAACATTTGAGAAGGGAAATGAAAGATTTCATGGCCATGAATTAAGAATTTGTTCAATTTATTAATTTGTTCCCTAATTTTAGTTTAATCATGGGTTATTTAAGGAACAAAATTAATGAAACATGGACAGTGGCCACAAATTAATAAGTCATAGGAAGGAACATATTAACAAGTTGTAGGAATGAATAGCCTAGCCAATCTGTCCTGTGTCCCACAGACCTGCGCAGAGCCCGATATGAAACAATTATCTGGGTAAATGACATAGCTACTACATTTCTATTGCTTTCCATGTTGAAGAACTTTGTGTTGTTTATATTTTAAATGTACTTTTAAAGTTTAAAATCACATTAAAAGCTTAATTTGTACATTATGAATGATGATGGATTTATATAATGTCACTCACAGCCACTCGCATGTGAGTCGCACACAGCCCAAAATGAAATAGCTTAATCGACCATCGATAGCTTTAATTATCGATAGTTCTTATCGACAATTAATCGACCATGGATTCATCGTTGACATCACTATTTTTAACAATTATAAAAATGAGAATTTAATGGGTTAATTTAACTAAATGTGGAAAAAAGCATTTGTAATCCCAAACAAGTGAGTGGGACTTCTATCAGATCTATTTCAAAGCATTAAGGATTACTAGTAGCAGTCTAATCCTGCTGAACCTAAGGGGAGGTAAGTCATAGTGTGTTGGAAATCCTGGCCAGGAAAGAACAGGAGGTTAAATGAGTTCTTTGCTCTGTAATCGAATATCACACTCTACTTATCTATTCAGTGAGCACCTAATGTTTAAAATCAATTACTTGAGGAATGCTTTCTTGCATTCAGGTCTGTTAATGTGAACAAAAACTGCCACCCATGACTGCTGCTCTGTCTTCACTCGGGCATCCGTTCTGGGCCGCAGCTCTTATTAAACGACACACGTCAATATTGATCTTAATTCCAATCTTTTCTGCAAACTCTCTCTCTTTCTTTGCCGTTAATTGTTGACTGACCTAATAATCTTTGGGACGATACTTCTTTTTTTAAACATGCAGCCTGCGTGTAGCTACTTAAAATAACTGGGAAAATAAAGGTTAGCAGTGAAAGAAAAATCTCAGCTGAGTTACAAGGGAGACCTCAGGGGAACATGTGATGTTCAGGCATACATTTATTGTCCAATAATGCTTTCCAGACAAAGTCGTATGTTTGCTCTCCGTCTGTGTCTGGAGAGTTAAAACAAAGCTAATTACCTTCAGCCAGCTATTTCACCAAGAATATCATATTATTGCTATTCAAGTCCTTCCACGGCTGGCCTTATCAGAGAACTGTGAGTCATCCTTTGTTAAGCCGAGCCCCAAATCTCATGAGAAATGGACGGGTGAAGGGGGCGAGTGAAAAAAGGAGGATGGAAAAAAGAGAAAAGGATGAGGAAAAGAAAGGAAAGGGCTAAAAATTACAAACTCCTGCCACTCTTTGTTTTTGGGAGTGCCAAGCTCTCCTTCAGGGCTCGGTAAGTCTTATTTCCCCTGTTATGGTTCCCATACCTGTCAGCCTCAATAGCCTTCACAGTGCCTGCACAGAGACAAACGGCCTGACCTGGCCGGCCTCTCTGACCCAGGGCCAACAGGAAGATCACATATGGTTATTAATATCAGAGCATCCTCATATGGCGGCCCCCCACTCATCTCGCAAGACAGAAAGAAAAGAAAACAGCAAAGAAGGAAAGAACCAAACAGAGAGGGGTGTCTGGGGCACCACACTTTAACACAATGCTTTAAGTTGTCCGTCAGCAAACGTTAGTCCTGTGGGGCCAGTGTGGAGATGACCATCTGCTTACGAGCGGGGAGGGCATGATGGGAGAAATACCTATTAATATCTATGAGGATTAATGACAGCAGGGCCTAGCTGAAGCCTGGGCTTTGTGTTTGCACCCACACTCGTCTGTCTGTATGCTTTAATTATATCCCCTCCCCCACACGCCCTCCCCTGAAAGATTCCCATTGTAATCTGTATGCAGGTGAAAGACGAGAGCGTCTGAATAATCTGGCCCTGATGTCGGGTCAGAGTGGGAGGCTGAGAGAGTGCTGACATACTTTTATGCCTGCAGAGAGTAAGTGGATAAACGGACGCATTTGTGAGCCTCTGGTTATGTTTGCATTTGGAAAGTAAAGCGAGGGCTTGTGTAAGGTCGTTTGGACCTGTGCAAAGTCCTCTGGTACTGCAGCGCACTGACTCTTATTAGCAAACAGCTGAGACCAGGCAATGTCTCCTTTTCTGTTTTTTTTTTCCTCATATCCTCCCAGGTTTGGATGCTTTCTAGGGGCATCATGTCTAATAATGAAGACAGCGTGACAATAAATGCAAAAAATACTGTTAAACCAAATCTATAAAAATGCAGTATTTTAAAGCACTTAGAGCAATAGTTCACCCAAAAATGTGTCATTTTTTTAATCACCCTCACATTGTTTCAAACCTGTAGGAGTTTCCTTTAACGGAACACACAAAAAAAACATTTTTGGACCCCACTGACTTTTTCACTACATTGACTAAACCAGCTGATACATTCTTCAAAATATTATGTTTGTGTGTGTGTGTTTCAATGTTCTGCAGAAGAAAGTAAGTAATACAGGTTTGAAATTACATGAGAATGAGTAAATGTCAGAATTTCAATTTTTGGTGCTCACTGGTCTGTATTTATTAAATTTTTTTTGGAAAAAAGCCCCAAAATAAAATACAATGTGTGCTAAGGGACAACACCAATGATGATGATGATGCTACATGAAGGCGCATGCAAAACAGATCCTCCTCATTCCTCTATAGCACAATGGCTTTTTATGCAAATACTCTCAACTCAATCTCCTGTCCATTTTACCATCAGATCGGGGGAAATGACAGACAATAATTTGAGCTGCATATATATGGGGAATTTGATTTTCAAATGAGAAGGAGCGAGGCTGACCTTCAGTAATGAATGTGCTGTAATATAATGTGCCCATCAACCGGCAGCCATCTTGGTTTAGAAAGATAGAGCAAAAGGCAGAGAGTAAAAAGAGGGAAAATGAGGAGGAAATACTGACCTTCTGCATGAGAATAAAAGAGAAAAAAAAACGTCAGAAAAGGGGTTGGGAAAAGTCTTTGATAAATCTGAAATTCCAGTCTCCTCACTCTCGCATTCTCTCCTCCTCCCTCTTTTCTCTGCTCCCCTCTTTTAATTTCCCTTCTCATTTCCCTGCCCCGACCAATGGTGTTGCCATCCGTATCATGGATAATGAGATGGGCTATCTGCCTCTCCCTGGGGACAAGGCCACGGAAAGCCAGTCGCTGCAGCTCCATCTCCCCGCCTGCCTCCACCAGAGAGAGGTGCATTATGTGTGCCATGGCCCCTGTGGCTCAAAACGAGGAGAAAAGAGACGAGGAGGGAAAAAAGAGAGGAGGAAAACACAAATATGGAAATGGAGCCTTGGACTCCAGACAGACAGAAAATTCTGCTTGACTGATGACGGATGCTCGGGGAGTGGGGTGGCTGCTGTAATTAAGCAGTTCATAGCTCCTGACGCGCAACTGGGGATACATACTGGACATCCTTATGTGCTGCACACAAGCCTCCAGAGAGAGGAAGTAGAGAGAGAAGGGAATAGACAAACAGAGGGGGAGGGAAAAAAGTGGGAGATACAACAGAAGAGCATGGCGAGGACCACCTGGTGAACAGGTGCGGGTCGGTATCTGGCTTTCCCCCCGCTTCCAACACACTGACCATGAACATTCTTGGCTTCAAATGACCCAAGTGCCCAGCACAAATCGGCTCTTTGGAGCAACATACATTTCTCACCATTTCTTAATCAAGCGTTACGTTGCCTTTGAAAGGCCTTGACAGATTTACACTCAACTACATCTGCGTTTATTTGAGTGGTTATTAACAATAATTGTATAACGACAATATATCATTACTGTAAGCTAATTCCAAACACTAAGGGGTCAAGAATTTGCATTGTATTTATTTTAACAGCCAAATTACTTCATAATAGTGGAAAAATATCCAAGACTGTTTTAGGTGTGGGCTTGGGAGTTTTAAAACCACCTAGCCTTTCACAAAAAAAAAAAAAAGAAAAGAAAGAAACATAGCACTGTTAATGTAATTGAGGCCTTTTTTAATGTATGGCAAATCTCAAAAACCTAAATCGTAGGTACAAAGCTGTAATAAAAATACTGAATATGCTTTTTGTTTGTATCCTCAATCATTCTGGGCTATAAAGATACTTTGTGTTCTGGGGCTCATATGGAAAGGTCATCAATACTTTGTTCTTTAGCGCGCTACCCTTTCACCTTTGAACATAAAAGATGAGGTGTTTTTCTGGTCAAATAAAGAAACCTTTTTCTTTTTTCCCAACATTTACTACCAAATATACATGAGCGAAACGGCCCGGTTCCTGCCAAAAGCATTAGAAGCCGCATCTGTAGAACAGATTTCCCTCTCCCTGGGTAAAGGTGGGGGCGCAAGGAGATGAGAGAGCCAGAGCGAACCCCCTCACCCCCTTTGTGTCAAGTGGACAGCCTTCTCTCCCCATCAAAATTCAGCCCCATCACCTGTTCTAACACTTCTTAAAGTGTGCGCCAATAAAACTCAAAGGGGTAGGCGTCTATTTGAGTGCTAAAATATCGGGAGTATTTTCTACATGCTCTACATAGCCACCTGCTGTTCTAAAAAAGAAAGTGTAAATGGTAAAGATGCTCCTCGGCTGCTAAAAATTCAGGTAAACTACTTAAACATTTCAGGATAAACGCAAACAATCACATCAATAATCAGGCAGTGACCCAACCACACGTGCACGTGAAGAAACAAATCTACTGCTAGACTTACTAAGATCATAGCTAAACTAGGCCTTTCTCTTCTTCTAATCTCCAATCTATTTGTCTTTCGATGTGATCTGAAATGCTCTCTGTTGCCATGGAGCCTTTTTATTTGCTTAGAGAATTAGCCAAGCCCCCTGACCCCCCAGCCCTTTCTAAACTGCTAAGGATTTCAAAACATTCCCATGGACTGCATCTTTAATGCCAGGCCTCCAAATACCACATGCGATTCTTTCAGCCCTTTATTTGCCTCATGCTGACTTCACCCATTGGAGGATTTGCTCTTTGTTGTTTAGTTACTTGCTCTGTATTTCTAACACTGTCTGAATGTATTAAAAACACGAAGCAGCTCAAATTCCCATTTCTTAAAAGTACTAGAAACTCACCATTTCTTATTCTCAGAAGGTCTTTTTTTTCAGCATTTGGTTCTGACTTAACTATTTTTCAGGAGGTTCTCGGTGTGAAAGTGACAGTAGTTGTATTTTCCTTTTAAAACCCCCTTTTGAATGACTATGTGTGTAATTAGGTCAGAGTAATGAATTGTTCGCATTATTGCTATCATTACAAGACTGCCAATTTTGTTTGCAGTCTAGCCATTGTCAGCTGCTAAATTCACTTTTCTAAATATACAGCTGAGTCCAGCTTACGAGCACACACAAGTCAAAAGTGACTAATGCTGGTCAATAGATCCTCATTAAGTTAATACAGTTTATCCAGAGGAGTCCACTAATGTGTCTGGGATGTGATGCTGGTCTATGATTTCAGGATGTTAGTATTATTGTTTCAGGCAATCACACAAGTCCAGTAAGTCAACACCCAAATGCACTTAAGAACAGGATGAGGCTGCAGAGGCCTCTGTTCAACCCCCACCGCTGTGGATCAGTTATCTGCCTTAGGCCTTGAGCAAAACAGTCAAAAATGACCCGCAAATCAGAAAAAGGAATGTCTAAATTTAATGTTGGTAATTTGTATGTTAAAAAAATAGTAAAGACAGGGGGATCTAAAAAATAATTTTAATGTTTCCCTTTCATATGCGTGCATGTTGACAAGCATACAAAGTCGCGTGTTCAAAATTTGTCAGCTGTTCTAATGATGTTTGTTGTTATACACTGGCTGATGGGGCAGCTTTCCTCAGAGGCAAATATTCAATGGAGTGCTACAACAGTGGCCAACTGTTAAAAATATTGATATTTCTGGCATAAATTCAGTTAGGTTTGATTTCTGAAAGGCATCGTGTAAACAGGCTGACTGGCACAATCCTGTCTTTACAGGAAAGAGAGCAGAGGAAACTGGGAAAAGGGCGAGCATAGAAGGCCAAAACAAATTTAAAGCTGGACTAATCTGACATCATAAAAAAAAAACAAGGTGCTATAAAAAAAATGTTCACTGTTTGTATTCTCCTGACTATGGCCTGACTCTTTCAAATACAGTGATAAAATCGATATAATGCAATAAAATGAAGTAAAAGTTAAACAAAACAAAGTAAATATTAACCCAGGCGACACAGAGAACACATAGAACTAGGACAGTGGGTCATAACACAGTTCAACACAAAGTAAAGCATAGCTGACCTTGTAGACCTTCAGCGCAGCTTCGTGCCTCTGGTTGGTGGCATGCAGTCTCAGCTTCTCCACACTGTTGCTGTAGTAGTCGCAGGCGTTACACTTCAGGTGCACCGGGTTGCCGATGGCAATGCACTTGAGACGCCACTGGTTGGCTTTGCCACCTTCCTTGATGTGGGCCACCAGCTGATACTTCTGCATGTGCTTGTCGGTCTTGCAGTGGAGCTGGAAATTGGCCTTGAGCTGCGTGTTGTAGTTGCACAGCTTGCATTGGTAGACGTCTCCCATCACGGCCCTCCACTCCTCTTCCGGAAGCGATCGCTCTGCCGCCACGTGCCCGCTGAGGGCTTCCAGGCTGTCAGAGCTGAATTTGTTGCACACCGCGCACTGGAAGAGCTTCAGCAGTGGGTCGTTGATGCAAGGTGACAGCTCCCCAGCAGAGAGGACGGACAGGTCATCACCCATTAGCTGACCACTCGCAAGACGCAGCTCCGCAGGCAGCTCATTATTTACTGCAGGGGGAGAAAGATAGAGAAAGAGAGAGAGAGAGAGAGAGAGAGAGAGAGAGAGAAAGAAATGTGGGGGGGATGTTGAAGGGAAGAGGTGGGGCACACAGGGAGGAGAAAAAGAGAAAAGGTTTTTTTTTAATTATTATTAAATGAAATTTAAAAAGAGCTGAGAGACTGGTGTAGGGCACCCATACAAAAGGATTTGATAAAATAAAGCCCCAGTAAGGAGTATGGCTTTTATAAAGCCTTAACTATAAAAAGCTATAATAGGATTGAATCAGGATCAATTACAATCATCCCTTTCAAGTTCTAAACTCCCTCATCAGATAGCTTTAATTATTCCTACCAGGCATTCCTTAGTTTGTACTCAGGGATGTTTTTTTCTCTCTCTCTCTATAAAGACACTAAACTGATCAATATAAAACGAGCCTGCCTCAACAGTAGTCCTAAAAATTAAAATGATAAAAAACAGATCATCTTACATCTAATTGTAATTTAGTTCTTTGATCTCTGCACTTTTAGAAGCAAACTAGATCATTTCACATACTCTAAACCCCCTAGAAAAAAAGCTTTGAATTTAATAATTACACAAGATCAAGACAAGGTACAAATATAGCATTTTGTTAGACGAGAGTTTCTGAGTTGCTGGATGAAAGATAATGTTTTTTTTTGTGGAAACAATATTTCTTGACAGGCTAATGTATATGTGTCAGTCTATACTACGTATGGAGGTAAAGATCCAAGAGATTAATGCACAAGGGTATCGGCTTTCAGAAACAGATGCAGAAAGGGTTTTTTTGGTCTTGACTGACAAAGTGAAAGAATAAAACTGCTGCTGTATGTTTTTGTATGCCATCTGCTCACTACAGCCAATGTTAAGACGAGGGCTAATCTTAAGAAAATTAGGAAACAGATTCTCACATGGCAGCTCAAATCACAGAACAAGTCGAGAGCAGGATACAATAATGACAAGAGTAATAGGACCAGAGTCAGTGAAGGAGACAGAGAACAAAAGAAAGTGAGTGACAAGCATATCCAAGGGGGAAAACTACTCACCGTGACCGGGAGCCAGAGCTGCGGCAGTGCTAGGGTCAAGCTGGAATGGGTTGATCATCATTTGTGGGTCTGAAGGGTTCTCCAGTTTCATACCAGTGAGCCCGATGTTCTGGGCCAGGTAGTACTGGTAGAGCTCTGCCTCGGCCGGTGCCAAGCCCAGGTGCAAGTTGTGCTGGATCTGCTTCATGTTCTGCTGAAGAAGCATCATGTTGTGCATGTGTTTCTCACTTGTCATGTGGATGCGCAAATTGCGAGCCACATTGGTCTCATAGTCGCAGACCTCGCATCGCCATGTGGGTTTCTGTTTGGGCTTGGAGGGTGAGGGCGTCCCGCACCCGCTAAGGCTGGCGTTGGACACAGGAGCAGCATGGTTGTAGATGGCTTCCGTTCCTCCGTTCTGCAGCGTCTGCACATTGTTAAGGTGCTTGTCCGACTGCATGTGTATGCTAAGGTTGCCTTTGGTGGTTGTGGAGTAGTTACACACCTCGCAGCGGAAAGGTTTGTAACCGCACGTATAGCTCTCACCCCGGGCGAGTCGAGGGTGAGGCTGGCCCGTGCGGCAATAGACACAAGAGCCTTCAGACTCTGGGTGCTTCTCCTTCATGTGAGCATCCAGGGTCTGCTGGTACTTGTAGTGCCAATTGCATTTGGGGCATTTCAGCGTCTTGCAGGAGTTCCGTGAATGCATCATGGTCATGTGACCACCAAGTGAACGCGAGGAACCTAAGACAGTGTCACACTTGGGGCATTCGATTCCACTTCCAGGAGAGCCCTCTCCCGGGCCGGGTGTGCCAGGGGTGCTGGGCGTGGCAGCATGCTGGTGCAGTGGGCCAGGGCTTTCGTCGTCTCGTCGCATCATGTCAAGAGGAAGAGATGACGGACTGCCATCCCTGCCGCCGTTGGAGTCACAGCCATCTTTGCTGCCTCCGCTAGTGTAGTCATTGCTGTAGTCCAAGCTGGCAGCAGCTTGCTTTGTCTTCTCTAGGTCATTGGCAACAGTCACAGAGGAATTAGTGCCCCTTTCAGTAAATTTTAGCACACTGGACGATAAAGGAGAAATGCTTTGGTTTAAGAGAGGGAAATCTTTGCTACTGGTACTATCCCCAAGTTCACAAACGCCATCGTCGTCGAGCTCATTCAAATACATGTCTTCATCCTCCTCAGCGTCGGCCATGTCTCTGGGCTCACTTTTGATGGGGAGCTCACCATTGGCATGCAAAGTGCTTATGTCCTTCTGCCGTTCACAGTTGCTCTCCTGATCCCTGCACCCAGCTCCTGGCGACGAGCGCTGGAGAGACACAGAGCTGACGGGGGATTTGAGTGCCGAGGTGGTCGCAACCCCGAGGTTCAGTTCAGCCTTTGGCATCTGGGCACTCCTGGGCGACTGGTCTGCAGAAGATGCCAAACTGGCACTTCCTTTTAGGAAGGCAAAACCAGCCTGCAGGGAATCACCATTTTCTATGTGAAAGGTGTTCCACAGGTTGCGAATGCCTGGATCAGGGCCCATGAAGTTTGCAGTAGAAAAGTGTGGTAACACAGAATTGTTTTTTTTTGGTTCCAGAAAGCTTATAAGAGGTTCTTTGTCTTTACCAATGCCCTGTATGATGGCAGAGACATATTTATTACTAAGGAGCTTTTGCTCCTGTTCATTGAGGGTCATCCGATGATCATGCACAGCATGGGTTACAAATGACCTACTATAACCAAAAGACAACTTGCACAAGAAACACATCAGAATAGGTTTCCTTTTCCCATCACTAATGCAACCATCAAATTTAGACAAGTCCACATTGTTTGGAACATCTTTGGACACACAGGAGTTTTTGGCTGCGCCATCAATGGTAAGATAGTCTTTATCACTCTTGTGTCGGAGATCGTACACACGGAAACTGTGCAACACAGGACCATCTCCTGCTAATGCTGAGGTATTTGGGAAAGCCTGATCGGCCGTAAATGGTTTCCCGAGGGATGAAGTGATGTGAAAGGTATTGATCACTTGTGGATAAAAGGACATGGGGGCTGTGGCCGACTGCTCAGTCTTGTCCCCAGCAGCAGTTTGGGAGTTTGAAAACAGTGCTGGGGAAAAGAGGCTTTTGACCCCTGACTGGCCACCTTCTTTGGAGTCCTCAAGAATAAAAGCTGAGCCATCTGGCTGGTAAACTATCTCTCCTGTCAGGTTCTCTACATCGCTGTCCTCAAGGTCACTGACCTCGCTCTCATTCTCGTCCTTCAAAAGAGGAAGGCGAGCGTTCGGGCAGTGGTGCTCCATGTATTTCTGTAAACTCGAGAAGGAAGTGGCACATTCGTTGCAGGGGATCTCTTTAGTGGCCGCACCTATCGCATTTTCTGCACTCAATCCCAACGCAATCGCTCGACGGCTCTCCTCCGTCCTCAGGTTGTCATCCGCAGGGCTGTTTTCCTTGTCAGGCTCCATCCCAGGGACTTTCTCTGGCACCTCATTATCAAGATGTGTCGTCTCACGTAGCTTTGATATCTGCTGCCCATTTTCCTGCCTTGAGAGAGAAGGGGAATCACAAGTTTCCATGGTAATCACTACATGGGGATCTCATTTCATCCAGCCTGTCAGGGACCTGCATAAATAAAATAAAAAAGAGAGAGCAAATACATATTAGAACGTGTATAACGATAAGGCACCTGATCTTCAGCATGTGTTATCCTTGATGATATAGAGAGCATTACTGAGCTGCAATTATTTGTGAATTAGCTCAAAAATTAGCAGAGGTTAAAAAGAGGTTTCAATTGTCAAAAAAAGAGGTTTAAGTATGAGACTTTTTCAATAACACGTTCAGCACTCCCCTTAAGATCAGACAACTCCCACATAGATGTGCCGGTATTCGGTAATGCGATATCACGGTAATGAATATGCACAATATTGTTATCATGGGCACTTCTAAATACCGTGATTAATTATATATTACAAATTATTCCGAATTTAGAATGCATTTTAAGAATACTTTTTCCATCAACTAGTCAAAATGCACAACACCGCTGTATGCTGCTTGAAAGAGTGTGTGCTCTGATGTAAACGAGCACGCATGAGAAGCACAAGGGGGAACACGTGAGAGAGATCGCTGAATGAAAGCACATTCACCATCTGACAGCAGATGGCCTAAACTGCTGAAAATGCAGCCGTGATATTGTCTGAAAGTGTTTTGATTCTTTATTGTTCATTCAGACTTTACATTAGGGCTTCATTTGTTAACATTAGTTAATGCATTAGTTAACAAACTGCCAATGAAAAATTCTTCTCAACATTCATTAATCTTAGGTATTCCATTATTTAATAACACGTTGTTAAAATCGAGAGTTGCAACTGTTATTTAATGAGCTAACATGAACTAAGACTTGTATTTTTTAACAAAGATTGATAACTTCTGTAGCAAATGTGGCTATTGCTCATTGTGAATGTTAATGCCTTAACAAATGAGGTCTCATTGTAAAGACACCTATTGATACCTATTGGTATTTATAGTTCTTTTGCACTTTAATCTGTGTTTTCTGTATTGCTCTATTGTATTTAAATCTTCAGTTATTTTTGTAATAAGAAATATTTAACCTGTAATACTGTATTATGAACACCATTGAAAATAAATTTCTATACCGTGATAATATTGTATACCGTGATAAAAGCATTAGCAATTAATTGCAACAGGAAAAGTTGATACCGGCATATCCCTACTCCCACACAAATTTTTCTGTGAGCCCCTTTATCAATGCAACATAATTACAATAAGCAAAGAAAAGCGGGGTGGACCACCACATTCAAATCATGACCACTTTGGCAGAGAGAGGCAGTATCTCTAGGCAGTTCCTATGTTACTCAGTAAATCAGCTTATACCAAATCTTCCCTCTGAGAGATCCCCCAGCAGGTATCTAACAAGCCCTGATTAAGCAGCCATCCAAATTCTAGCCCACGCTTTGGCCTCTCCGACAATCAACTCAAACTCAAATTAATATTTAGCACACCCAGTCCAGTCACCCCGGGAGGGCCATCTCACAATTTCTTTTCACTTTTTTTGTTTTTCATTTTTCATCCTTGGCAGCCCACAAAAACCCAAGCGCATAAAGCACACCATTTGAAATACCATTGCGATGTTATCTATCCTGGATGGCTGCCCATCTCCCAACCGTCACTGTCTCAATCAGGGTCTCTCCTGGCTTTCACAAATCTTATGTGCACCTTGCTGATGAAAACCCTTCAATCATTTTTTTTTCTTGGACAACACACAATTTATTCTCAAGGCTGGCACTGCAGATTCAAAGACTGAGACTAAGCTTGGACGCTGAAATAGAGTTGGATCCAAAGCATATGTGCCTACCTTGCCCAGGCTCGGCGAATGAGGCCCAGAGAGCAAAGAGAAACCCAGCTGCTCCAAATTTTCAGTGTGATATCAGTGTGTGCAGAAGAGGTAGAGATTTGTGGTGAAGGCCAACAATGACAGGCTTGCAACTGCTGTGTTTTCAATTAAAATTAAATGCACTCAAGACAGACCCAGAATTTTAAAACGACAGCCCTGTCTGCTGCACCAGGATTATTTTTTAATTATTCTCAAGAATATAGGAAACTTGATAATAGCTTATTGAACACAATGCAATTTGGAAAAGCACTTTAAAAAAAAATGCAAACGAGGTTAAAAGATGATGCAAAATTAAACGGCAATTGCAAACATGCCCTCTCCCCATAGCTATGTGCAAATCACTTTTTTCCAGATAATTATGTTGATACAAAGCAAATCAGGGATTCATTTAAATGAAGCCTTGGATAAATACCTTTGGAAAATCATATGAATATTACACACAGAAAAGATCAATTTTACAATTTTATTAGAATACTTCTGCTAGGAAATGCAGATAAGCTATCACATTAATTGAAGTGAAGTGAAAATTAAATTGTATAGTAAACAAATGGTGGGGGTGATCTGCACAATGCACTAGTGAAGAAAATAAAGAGATTGCTCCCAAATGCCCTGAGAGCAACACTGTTCAGCAATTAGTGCAAAATTAGCACCTTTTAGAATTATTTTCACACAAGAAAAGAAAAAGGTGTGTCTGTGTATGTGTGCAGTGGCGAAGTTTGGCGGGGGGTCATTTATGCAAGCCGAGAGGAATGTACATCTCCAAAAACACACGTTTGGCAGGGAAGCGAGGACTAGATTACAGTGTTCTCCTGTGATAATTTCTGCATCTCCCAGTGTAAGATCACAGAGCCAGCAGCTGTGCCTCCAGGGCCTGTGGGCGCTGGGTGAGTGTGTGAGCCGCACACAACATTCCAACGACGTTAACACAAAACCCACTGCACATCATAAAACAAGCAACCTTCACAAAACACACACTCTCCCTCATGTGTCTACCTTGTCAGCAGCTGCCTGTGATTTGTTTCTGTTTGAATTCAGCCTTTAAAAGGTATCAAATACAATATGGAAGCTGTAATTATACAACCGGCTTCCTCATTCTCTTTTTTCCTTCTTTCAGGTAGTAGGAAAATTGAATTTATGCAGAGATTTTGTGTGCAACTGCGCGTGTTTGTTGCTTTCCTTCGGATCCTAACACACAACATCAGTTAATGGGGGTCCGGACATAAAACACGCAGTTTGAGATGAATTATGCATTTCTTGACACTTGAAGTGCTGAGAGAGATGCCTCCTCTGGATTTGCCTGTGTCTCTACATTTTTGGCTATGCATGTGAATCATTACATGCCTATGAATTATAAAGCAAGGCACAAAAGAGCTAAACAGCTCAGAGCTACGCTTGTTTTGATATGAGGCAAGTATCCAGGGATGCTGAGAGCACCTCTAGCTTTCATATTGATATTTCGCATCAGAAGACGTTTCATTGACAATCAGCCCCGGTAACTTAAGTGTGCCCATCAATTTCTTCTCAAAAAAATAAATATAAATATCACTGTTTGTTACAGCAAGTCACTGCATATTATCCAGACATCCTCAAGCGTTCAAGATACCTGACAAGAACGACTTTAAAGGAATCACATGCAGGCGTCTTTCTTCAAACCGGCTCAATCTCAATTGTTAAAATACTCTCTTTTCCACCAAAAAAAACAGAAACTAGTCTTAAGTAAATACTTTGCTATTAAAAGGGGCTCTATGTTCTTTTTGACTGCATTTTTCCTCTGTTAACACATTTTTCTACACAACGTTTTACAATTCCTCCAACGTGTTGTAACTTAACTGTGAAACAGCTTTTCTCTCCTGTCTTACTTTCCCTCCTTCTACTCGGTCTAAAAAGCAAAGGCTACAAAAAGAAAAAAAAACAAACACTAAGCTCTTTTTCTTGGAACTGAAAGAGCGCTCTCTCAAAACAATGAGGACAGATCTCATTGCATGGAAATGGCTCCCGTTCCCATTCGAAGAAAAAGATGGCAAACAGTGTTTCAACCTCTGTTTTTTAATTAAGACTGTCTCGGCTTCGCTCTCGGTTCTCTGTGGAGACGCTGCCTGTGAAGTGATTAAAAGAATGTGATCTGATCAAGAGACGGGAATAATGGAGTAGGAATGCTAGGTTTACCCGAGTGCTAAGACTACCGCTGATCCAACACCCCCCCCAAAGAAAAAGGATTTCATCACCCTTTCTTCCCTAAATTTTTTTTTAGGTCGTCCTTTTTTTTTTTTTTTTTTTGAGACATAGACAAAAGTCAAACATTAGCATCCACATATGTGTCACGCGTTGCTGAAGTGGAACTGCAATACAAATGGGAAAGAAAAAAACAGGAAAAATAGGTAAAACGCCTCCGAATTATATCCGATTTAGGAAAGGTCACCCCAGCCTCTGCTGGGGCTTTTCTCAACACCAAATCCTCTATCAAAATGTCATAGTGAGTTAGGGAAAGACAAAGGAGAGTCACAGCATGCAAACTGCACATATATCTAATCCTAACAAAGGCATGAATAGGCCTTCACAAGTCTAATTATACTTGTTTATTTGTTGCCATGCAGAAAGAACTGATGAAAAATCCATCAAAGTGGTATTATCCAAACATCAAGAGCTTCTCTGGCCTCCAAGGACACCGGGAGGCTTAATTCTTTCTTGTTTAAGTCCAAAACAGAGAGAGAATTGCAAAGGGGAGAGAGAAAAGGAGTGTGGGGGGGGTGCGGTTTTGCATGACCTTTTTTTCACAAAGGCTTTTCCCGACCCCGTCGATGCCCAGAGGTGTAACAGTAGAAGCAGGATATCTCCCCTGTGCCATAACCACATTTAAGGGCCTCATTTTCAATACGCAACATATCATTACTGTCGGGTGTGGCATATCCACATCAGCAAAAAGACGTCTATTTAGCTGTTGTACAAATTACCTTTCTGTGGCTGGAGTTTAACAAAAGAGTCAAACAATTTGAAGCACAAAACAAATTAAGTATGAAAAATTTTCCAGTTTTTAAATCTTTAAAACCTTGTACTATTAAAAACGAAAGAAAAGAAAAAAAACGTATCACGCGACATAAGTTTTACATACAAAATTACTTCAAAAAGACCCTTTAAATGAGAGGGGGAAAAAAGAGTGCCTGGGTTTATACGACTCCCTCTCCCATTCGAAAACTTTTAACAGGAGAGGCCGGTATCAAAGGGAAACATAATCTACATAGCTAATGTCTTTTCTCAATTCAAAGCAGAGAAGGCTGCAATTTCTCCTTGCTGGCAATCTGGAAACACTCTGGAGTTAATTACGCCTGATTCGAAATGAACCGCACAAACAAAGGCCAGTCTATGTCCAGACTATTATACCGCATTAACCGGCTTTAAGCTTCCTGCGGATCATTCCGAGGCTCTTCCATTACCCAACCCTACCGTCCCGACACAGAGAAAAAATGCCTGCACACCCTGGATTAATGAAAAGGAGCGTAAAAAGAATGTGTGACGACCTCTCCCGACACAGTGCAAACTTTCAGTCCAAGTCACAGAAAAGGGGGAGAAGGTAATTAAGTTTGAAAGAAAAGGTCCTCATGACAAACAATGAGGCTGTGTCTCTGGAGGAGCGCAGGGGGGGTGAAAAAAATCATTAACATTCTTTTTCAACTGAGAAAAAGAGAAGGAGGGGAAAGGAGAACGTATGCTGGCAGGTTCCCCACTAGTCTTCCTCTTTAGCCTTTTTTTCACCCCACATCTGGTTTCACATCTTCTCTCGTGCCCGTGTCCACGTGACACAGCAGATCATCTCTTTAACCCCACCTCTCTCTCTCTCTCTCTCTTCACAGTTAACTTAGAGAGCGTCGCAGAGACAACCACGCACGTTTGCCCACCTGAGACCCATCAGGCATTTTTGCTGTGTGTTTTGCAAAGAGAAATAAGCCAGATGCAAATCAATGCGTCGCCCCTGGTGAGTCTTACGGCTTAATTAGTAAAGCAGATATGCTGTTTCCTCTTTATAGTAATGGCACACAAACAAATAAAAACATGCACAGGCACTGTCAGGGAATATGACTAAACACTAGAAACGCACATTTCTCAGAGGAGGCACTGACTAAAATTAGAGTTGTTTTCTCTGATTCACTGGCTTGACGTGAATTCATCTCGTGATCTTTCTGCTGTCCACACAAGCACAAGTGATGAATATGTTTGCTTTCTGCTTTGCTTTTTTTCTCTTCGAAGGAGGGGGGAAAAGTTCAGAGCATTTTCCTTTTGTGTGAATGATGAGTGTTTTTTTTCCCCGTTCTCAACAAGAAAAGCAGAGAATCTAATTGTAGCTTTGCCCGTCTGTGTTCAGTAATCACCCTCTTTGTCTAGTTTTTGCCGAGCTGGATTAGAGTTAAAATGATGACTGACTAATCCTTTGATTTCCCTGTGCTAAATAAATTTTAATCTACTGGTCAAACATGTTCTTGTGAAGTACAATACATACAATATGAAAGCGCTTACCAGTTACATAAATCGTAGTTTAACGCACATCTGTTTGAAAGCACTAGTCCCTTCCAATACATAAAAACAAATAAAGCAGAATTAAAAACGTCAGTCCTGCAATCGAAGTTGTCCCGATGAGTGACGCTCATATAATCACACGCTTTGTGTTCGCTGCTTTCAAATAAGGCCTACAAACATGGCTTACATTGCAATGATGGGGGTGAGGACCAAACACACACACACACACACACACACACACAAAGTCAAACACAGGCCACATATTTCACCTCCAAAAAACACATGGGAGGGGGTGAAATCAACGTTTAACAAGCCATCTAAAAATATACCCTGTTAAGCCTGTCAGACAGGTGTTATATTTCTACGGTCATCCTCTGTTAACTAACTTTAGCCTGATGAATGTTTTGACACGCTACCGCATGGGCCAGGAGCAGTGAGCAGGCGCCATTTGGAACGAGAGCCCGTTTTTCGCTGCAGATTTTGACCTTTCCGTGCTGTCATTTTCCCAGAGAAACAATAAAAGTTTAAAGTTCAAGTTGCTCAGTAAAGACGAAGCATCCAGCCTGCCGGTCCTGTAATTATCTAGTATTATAAACATAATCACAGGCCAGGTATCCCTGCATGCATTCCAGCGCCGCTAGCTATGCGCTAACTGGAGCGTTCTTCACGCAGGAATTTCACAAAACATGTCAAACAATCTATTAAAGCATGAATTACTGCTAACTAAGTTCTCCCGTGCAGGCCCTAATGCCTTTATATGGCAGCACGAGAGATCGTGCTCCTGATCTCCCTAATTTCTGGAGCCAGAGAATTACTAATTAACTTAAGGTCTGGGCCTATATTTAATTAGAGAGTTCTCCAAATGAACTTTAGACCAAAGGCATTTGCTTTTTAAACAAACTCTGTTCTGACAGCTGTTGCGAGTTTACCCTTGTATGCCCACAAAAAACATTTATTTTCAGAGCCATCATGGGGTCATTATTTCTTTAAGGAGGAACCGGAGTATTCCGCTTGAAAAGTGTACAGTTTAATTGGATTTCACTCCAAACAAACAACTGTCAGATGTAATTGGAATGAGCTGAAATTAGGGCCACAATATTCCATTATCAAATAAACGGAATGTCACGCAAACTACCGATTCAATTTTCAAAGTTAATTTCGACGAATCTGGCAGTAACGTCACTTCGTCCGCTTTCTACAATCACCAGACAAAATCACGTACGTAGTAAAATGATTCATCCTTTTTTTGACTCATTAAAAAAATCATTCATTTAATGGCATATTATAAGGGAGCCAAAAATTGTTTCTTTGCAGATGAAAAGGGCAAGAGACCGAAGAAATATCTGTGAGCAGTGCTAATGAAGAGAAACATTAAACGAGTCTGTGGTTATTGCCACTTACGCCATTTGAAAGCCTATATGGGCTGCTTTGGCCCGGCTGTAACATTATCAGTGCGCTGCAGTGGGGAAGGCCACATTGTGTTATGCTTTTCAGATCGCTAAGGCCTCAACAAGACACTGGGGGTATTTTAAGGTCAATGACAACCTAGATGAGAAAACAAACTCTGGATCAGCATAACCGCCAACTAATTAAAGCAAAGAAAACACATTATACCTACAGCTCTGAATGGTAATAGTCAGGGGGAAGAATGATTTGTTTTGCTATCAAATGCCATGCAGTAATAAGTATAAAGCTGCGGTGAGAGAGTGTTTTGAAATGCAAAGCCCAGATGCGAGCGCATGAAATGGCACATATACATTTGTTTCAACAAATCTCAGTCTCGCAGGCATTAAATGGAAAATAATCTGGCTTTCTCAAAAAAATATTGGTCGAGCCCCCATTCATCGTCAGATTTAACAACCCTCCGGTCCGTCGTTCATATGCATCGCTTGATCTTCGCAAAGGCCTCTGATTTGATTTTATATGAAACACCCCAAAGGACCTCAATTTTCCTTAATGGTTTTTTCATATGCTTTCCATAGGTCTTTTTTATTACACTTTCTTTGATTGTCCATAAATTAAATGGTTATGGGCACAGCAAGCAGGGCTCCCTATTGTCTCCACATAAAACTAAAAGAAATCTCCCTCCAAAAAAAAAAAAAAAAAGGACAAGGTGAGGCAGAAAATCGTTGTTTCTTCAAAAGCCCAAAATACAGACGACACCATTATCTTTTTTCTCTTGGCTCAATGCAATACTTTGTTCTTTTTATTTCACGACCACGATTCTCTAACATGAGCTCCGCTCGCTACGCATTTAATCTCATTCTGTTGCTACACGTCATTAAAACGAAAAAGACGACGACCCACGCCGGGACACACAAAACCAGCCTTCAGTCCATGCCACTCATCTGCCCTGATGGAAAGTCTAACCCCCTTTAAAGCAAATAATTAAAGATGATTCCAACACACATGCCAGACCAGAGCGAGACAGGATATGAGAAGTCTAGCATTAACCAAATACTTCTCCGGGGACTTCTCTTGCTCAGCCTCTGGACTAACACAAACACTGGGCCAGTGTCATGTCTGGAAAACTGCTCTTTTTCTTCATACACATACACACAGGTGGAACAGCCATGTTAATATCCTCATCACAGGGCCAGATGAACTAAGCGGCATGAATATTCATGAGGGCAGGCTCTCATTTATCTGTTTACATAAGGCACTACCGGTCATACATATTCAATTATGGCCTCATCCCTCTCTTGACGACTAATAATGGGCTTGTTATCCAGCAACGAGGGTGCGTACGATTTTTATCTGAATGGAGCACCTATAAATTTTTATCTACATATGGAGGGAGAATCAGGAAGAGGATATCAGAGTTAAGCTCAACCTTTCCCCAAATAATTGTACTTAGACATGAAATAAAGTGCTTCACAACAGCTGTGGCAATATGACAATCCCTGCATGATATTTAATGCACACTTGGTTGCTGTGATCTGGAGAGACACAAATCTTTACGAGATTATCTTGTTGCACGGTATCTCAGCTGCTTTGAAAAATGACACAGTCAAATGCTTAAATATTATTTTACAATAGATTCAAAATATTTTTATGTAAAACTCCTAAGTCTCATAGAAAAGAACAGCTTGTTTTTACATGCCACCTGATCAAAAAATATAACATATCAGGGGCCTTTCAATCTTTAGCTGCCAATAGTCTCTGCAATAATGACTGAAAACTAGAAAACCAGTGCATTCACTGGCTCAGGAATGGCTATATGGACACAGCTGCGTTTACATAAGCTAAATGCTCTGCTCTTCTTCTTCTTTAATCTGAATTGTTTCTTTAAAAAATACTCTGTGGACTTTGAACACAATATTTGGTCTATTCCGTTCATTTCTATACATGACTGCATTTTCCAGTGAAATGCCTAAACGTTTCTTTAGTTAGATTTGCCCCCCCCCCCCCCCCCTCCCATTTTTAATATCCTGTAGCAAAGGCGTCACAAAAAACCAAAGAAGGCCTGAGAATACGAAGGGGGAAAATCCCCTTCTCCGATGAGACGCAAGCTGACAGTAAAAGTAATGTAATCCTGACTGGCAGAGGACCAAGAGCAACAAAAACATTTAGATAACTGTGCTCAAAAATGAAAGTTCTCAATGAGGACAAAAATTACATTTCCTCACGATAACAAGTCCTTCTCATAACAACCCTTACGATTGTTTGAAATGTCCATGTCCTCATCAGTCATGTGTTCGTACACATCGGTAGGAACAGCATGTAAGTCGCGGAAAAGCAAGAGATGTTTTAACTACATCCAAGCTGCAGAGTAAAGAGAGCACATCTCGAGGGCCGGTGGTGGGGGAAAGGGGGACAATCCACAGCATACAAGTTTCACTTGGCAACCGGGCCCACATCAACATCTGGTTGAGCTTGTCAGTACATGCCTGATTCAACCAGACACTAAAGCATGACTTGTCTAACAGAGAGTCTTGTTTGAAATGAACAGACGTGAAGCGTCATCCACGGTGTATCCTTTTCTTTAGCGCCGGGGTTAAAAAGACTGACATCGCCACCTTTCACAATCGACTCAAAGCTACTTGCTTTTCACCCCTGGAATGGTCAGAAAAAGAAACAGAAGTGAAAAGAAGAATAATCGTTTTGTTCGTGATAACCTGTGAGCACTTATCCCGGCTACAATTCCTTTCCCTTAATCATTTGCATATGAAAGGATAGCTCTAGTCTATAAAAGGTCAGTGAAAGATGATCAAGGCCTCACAGAACACAACAAAACACGAAAAAAACGTCTCTGGCGACCACAATGTCAGTGACGCTGAGATCACGGAAGCGGCGCTCACGTCACACCGGCACCTTCCCCCCAAAACAAAAAACTAGAGCTAGAATCCGACCATCCTCCAAAACGCCTCATCTATAATATATGAGTGCCGTATTAAGCGTTTTCTTTTTCACACACGCACAAGCACACATAAAATTCAGGCTTGGAATGTTTTAACAAAAGGATTACAAACATATTCCTGGTGTTCTCGATCAAAACCGCTCCTGTTTATATTGAGAACTGTAAAAGAACAAAAATAAATAAAAAGTAAGAAGTATTTCTAGCGTTCAATCAAAACCTGTTTAAATTGAGATTGACACTGGAGGAAAAAAAAAATCCCATCTCTGCAGAATCCACTCCCTAGCTCTGCTATTGTGCCTGAACGCTACTGAATAAAGCATACGGGCTGCTATTTACCAGTTGAGAGACACCATTATCATACATATTACTTCACATGATGGCAAAATCTGCAGGCATCTTGGGAGGCTTCAGGAATATGAAGCCTGTGCCTGTTGTCTCAAGTCCTCGACAAACATCTTTGGGGACAAGCGGGGCCTGGAAAGAAAGGACAAGAAGGCACCGTTTCCATCTCGCTTTCATCTAAGTCACTCAGTCAACCATTCAGTGCCCCATTCAAAGCCGCTGTGCATTATGCAAAAAAATGCTAATCCTTTTCCGATGCTTTTTACACTTGTACAAACCCTGCATTCCCTTTCCTGAAAAGCAATTATATCAGTTTACATTTCTGTCAAAAAACAGGATTACTTAAGGAGAACTAGCACTGCAGCAGGCTTCCACCCATCTATAGCTGAAGGAAACCAGAGATTATCTGCGAGAGTATTTTTTCCCCTCCTCTTCCACTCTCTTTAAAAAAAAGTGAAGAGGCCTAAAGAATGTGATTTAATTAGCCAAAGGGAAAAGAATAGATCTTTAGTTGCTGTGGAAACTCTTTCTGACCTGACCTTCTCTTTGCAAAAAGTCCCGAACTGAACGAGCCTCAGTCTGGTCTATTAATCAGAAACAAATTATGAAAGAATGTTGTCGGCCTGAATAATGCTGCCCATTCTGTGGTGAGATCAGCAACAGCCTTCGCTCTTGCTTTCATTGTCTTTCAGCGCGTTTGACAGCCTGACATGACGAATGAGATCAGGAAGACCCCGGATTTGCATATGCAAATTCCCACATGAGGGAAACGTGTCTAAACAAGTGTTATCGTGAGGCAGATTAAGTAAGCCGTCGTGCTTTTGCTGTTTTTTGGGGGCCACCGCCATAGACAGGGCTATTAGTCAGCACAATTAACCCCATCTCCATGGCTACTAATGAAATTTTGCCATGGTACGACTTAAATTAGATAGCTGGTTATGCGTTGCCACCGTCCGACTCCGAATCCATTATTTGGCCCAGGAACAATGAGCCGTTTGTGCTCAGCTGATCTTCACCAGCTGAACAAACCTCTGAGTTAACAATTTGCATATGTTAATAAAATTATGTCCTAATTACATGAAACTTGTACATAGTCAAATGCACTTTCCCTAGGCGCTATGGAGCTTGAACCCCATCCAAGTGTTTAACCCTTCAGAAAGCCTCTAAGCAGGGGAGGCTCTTTCTGCCTCAGAAATGCCTCGGGGCTGACACAAAAAGGCCCCCCTTAATACATTAAGCCAGCTCCTGACTTCTCAGCTTTCCACCCACTGCTCTACGGACTGGGGCAAGTACTGCATCCTCCGAACCAAATTCAGTTGGGCCCACAACAAAAGCCCTATAGTTCCTCTAACAACAAAGTGACAGTTTTCCCAATGTTATCTATGAGGAGTGCACACACAAACACACACATACAGAGGTTATTAAGCGGTTAATGTGCTCAGGAAACCACAACAAGCACTGGCAACTGAGTACATAAAATACAGAGCTCAAATAAGTTCTTGATATAAAATTGAGAAGCATTTCTTCAAGAAAATGACAGCGGGAAAAAATGGACAATATCTTATCGCAACGACATTAAGCTTGTGAAATTGTAACAGACAGGGAATCTTAAAGGAAACCATACAGTCGCAGCCAGATTAAAAAGGCCTTTGTCCTGCACCATATAAAAAAAATTTCCTTCGTTGCCGGTAAAATTAAATTGGTCTGTTAAAAGGTTTAAGATGAGACCAAATGAAAAAAAAAATTCTATCACATATGAAATTCATGCCGCTCTGTGAAGCGTAGCCCAGATGGTACGAGATGAATAAAAAACAAACACCTAATGATAGACAGCAGAAAGCTCAGAGGACTCTGAAAAAAATCATTCCTGCTTCTCAGTATTGCTGACCAACAACGAATTTCCACGACTGCAATGAATTAACAAGACGTGCTCCGGTGAATTGAAGCTCTTGGTGCTCTAAATGGTTCATATCACCACATTCAAAAATAGAAACCGTATTTACCTGTCTAACCCTGTACAAAGCCTTCACGGAAAAACAAATGGTATACTGCAGCATTTTAGGGAGAAACTGATACCATCAGTGATCACTGGTCTTGTGATTTATTTTAATTTTTTAAGATGGATGCTGTCAAATGTGTGCATATATTATGAGTGTGTTTCTCTACCTGCATGTGTATGCAAACATTAGAGTGTGTGTGTGTGTGTGTGTGTGTGTGTGTGTGTGTGTGTGTGTGTGTGTGTGTGTGTGTGTGTGTGTGTGTTTGAATGGAGCTTCTCTTTTACAACTATCAATACCGGGATAACCACATATTAGCATTCAACCGAACACGCAGTCATCTCTCAGCCTTTTAGCCAAATTGGGTGTCTTAATGTCACAAAGCAGTGGCAGTCAACCTCTGCACGTTGCCATAGGAGTTTCAGTACTGAACAGCAGAACGCTGTGATAGGCTTGTAGCAAGCCACTCCGCAGAGCCAGATTTTAAATCATCCAGCCTCTTCTATTAGACTTGAGATTTATTGAGGTAGAAACCATAAAAAATGAAGAAGGGAAATTTAATCCCTGAAATATTGATTTGCACATTAATATCATATAGGCAGTGGGCAATTTGGCTTCATGGAAATGACACATTGTCGACCCTAGGAGAAGCCTCAGCCAATCTTACTGCAGAACATGTCTCAAGAGTTATTAAAGGCTCCTCTCGTTGGCTTCACAATATTCCGTGCTACCTCCAATCAATCTGTGCACTGTATGAAATTATGTGGACACAAAAACGCAAAACCCATCTGATATTAAATCAAAGCATGCTTAATAGATCCAGATGCCTTGTGGTGCCATAAAACGTCTCCATTTAAATGAACATTTCTAATTACATTAATGCAACCTGAACCACAATTTTTCTAAACCTTTCGTGTCTTTCAGTGACAGCAGATCTCAGACACAACCTTTTTAAAAAATATGATTTTTACATAACAGAACAAAATTTCTGAATGGAACACAGCCTTTTATTCAACAGAAATAAAAATTATTCAAGCTGAAAATATAGATTTAATATCAAAATAGAGATAACACTTTTACATACAATACAAAAATATGTACATAATAATAATAATAATAATCGCGTTATTACTGAAACAAAAATAATCTAAATAAAAATAAAATAAAACTATTAATGAAAAACGAATCCAATAAAAAATAGATGCAATTCCCGTGCAGTTCCAATTTGCAAACAAATCCAGGTCTCCACAAAGGATCGTATTAATACAAAAAGCGTACACATCCACAATTTCTAACGTAGAAAATCAATCGCAGCTCATTTAATACACAAGCAAGCAAACATGCTGCCAGCGGAAAAACTACTTGAAATCGTACAAAACACGGAGATCCAGACAGTGAAAATCTGCTGGTTGAGAGAGCAGAGAGCGCAGACACACCGCGGCTCTGAGCTCTGCCTCCCCACTGCCTGGGTTTTTTCTGTGCTCTCAATGGAAGCGATCGATGCCCTTGTCACTGTCGCGTTCCAATCGGAGCCAAGACTCTGCCTCACACTCACCATCAACCCAAAAGCCAAGCGCTCACACACGTCACGGTCTTCAATGCCAATGTTAACGTTTTACCACAAAAAAAAAACGAAAACTCTCAACTTTAAGAATCTGCGTTACCGACCTTACTATAAACTCGGGGACAATTCTCTAAGGAAAAACGTAAAGGGATTGAAAGGAGAAGAGAAGGAAACTTACGGGCAAGACAGAGGAGACGAGTAGTTTAAACACGGAATGGGCTATCTGATGAAAATAGGAATGATTTCGGTCCTTTTTATTCCGTTTTCCACAGACACGAAGGAGTCCGGGAAATGGCAGAAGAGACCCTCGGCTGCTGTTAGAGTTCAATCGCTCCTATCGTTACCATCATCCGAGCCGCAGCGTGGAAAGACTGTTTTACACGTTGCAGGTAACATAAATATACAAAGAAGCGTATTTTGGTTATCCGAGGAGAACTGTGCAGATTTTGAGTCTATCTCAAGATACATGACGGAAAACACCGGTCCGAAGCGACTTGCGTCGTCGTGTCAAAACGTAGCCTGCGCGTTTCTTACTGTTACAGGATATTGTTCTCGACACGTTACCTTTTCAAACAGATGTTTTATAAAATGTAATGACGTGTATTATTGTAAGATACGCAATTTGGTCAAATTTAAGGAAGCCCTGCTGTTTAGCGTCTGCTGTGATGAGGCGAGTCAACACAACAGCCGCGAGTGTACAAATCAGTCCACTTTTTACTCCGTATCAGCGAATAACGGTGGAAAATAGAGCGAAACTTAACATTTACGGCGGTTTGCTTGCAAATGAAACAAAATAGAGTCTGGAACCGGTTTACGATAGATACGGTAGGACAACATCGCCTGACAGTTCGCGGCTGTTCGGCAAAACGAATGTTTTACAAACTGAGAGGAAAATATTTAGGCTGACATTTGTAGAAATTATATCACATAAAGCCGTAATCCGACAGCAAATTAGCGCAGATTCAGCAGAGCTAGTCGCGAAATAAAATCAATAATCGACCTAAATTTAACACCAACTAACGTTACGTTAGCCTACTCACTAAAAGTTGAAGGGGAAAAAAACTTACTTTCTTCCCCCGCAGTTCCCTCCGATCCCTCTCTTGATATTTGCTTTTTCTGAAGAAAATCACATCCAATGGTCGCGCAAGTGGGTAACAAAAAGAATAAAAAGAAAAAAAGTAACAATAATCCTCCAATTTTATTGGCAAAAACGTAAATACTACAGTAAGAGGCGATCCTTTGGGTCCGGCTGTGTAAAAGATGTGTCGACGACTGCCTAGCAGTTTCGGTTGTGGAGGGGTAAGGGAAAGGAGGTAAGGAAATGAAAATCCGATATGTCTTTATTCTGCTAATTATTATCGTTTTAGCCCTGTTTAAAAAAATGGCTGATTAAGTTGAGTGCGCATGTCTTTGTGTGTCTATTCTCGATATGCACTCTGGGAATGAGAGAGAGAGAGAGAGAGGGGGGGGAGTGAGCGCGAGAGGGAGGGAGAGAGAGCGCGAGGCAGAAAGAGAGACGTAATTAGTGAGGTGATCAACAGTCTCCACATTGCAAATGACGCGCCGTTTCAACTTGGAGAGCCGAAGGGCTGTACGAGCCAGATTCCTAAAATGATCTAATAGGGGGGAAATCTTTTTCGGTGGGCAAGACGTCCTGTAACGGCCTGGAACATTTTGTGGGACAAAAAGAGATTTTTTTGTACTTTTTGAGTCATACCTGTAATCAAAGCTGTTTATTTATTTATTTTATTAACCAAAATACCAAAATAAAAATAAATAAATTAAGAAATGTTCAAGACAACGTGTTATAGTATGGCCGGTTTAAAATATTAAGTCTGCCTGCTGTTATAAAAAAAAAGATTAAATATCTACATTTTGTTTGTAATGCACTCGGCCTAAATTTCATGAAGATTTAGCAATGCTTCCTTCACGATTTTTTTTGTTAAAGACAAAAATAATGATACACTCGAGACGCTTCGGTTTATGAAAATGTAGCTACATATTTCGAAAAGCAGAAATATTTGGACACTATAGTGTTCCAATAACATCCGTTTGCATTGTAGGGAATATATATATATATATATATATATATATATATATATATATATATATATTAAATTATATTAGAAAACAACATAAGTGAAATGGTATTTTTTTTGCTATTCCCATATAGTAGTCCTACAGTAGCAAATAAAAATAAAGAGTTAAATGCAACGCAAATGAAGAGAAATCATGAGAAAAACATAAATAGCCTACTGTACAGGTGTCGATTATTATGAGCTGTTATCCGCGTGACATGTAAAATGTCAATATCTGAGCAGATTAAATGGACACATCGTCTATCAGTTGTAGATGCTATGTATTTAAAATTATTTTCAGTTACTGTATTGGTAACCTGGTGTATTGTAGGCTATTGTAAGAGAACATGCAGATGTGGATATCATTTAGCTTTTAGAGATATTTAATGACACATGTGTATGACACATTTTTAATGACACGTGTGTAACTACTCATTTCTTTTGCAAACAAAATTGATATGTAAAGTTAAATAAGATTCAAATAATAAATCACAGAATATTTATAGAGAGTTCAAAATAAACCTCAAAAAGTACACTACTTGACAGTAAATGTGCCTCGGACTTAAAGCCCATAGTAACCTATGCCTGGTTTTGGCTTATGAACTTTATTTACATCCTTCTATTTCACTCATCAGGCTTTTAGTTCATATTAAAACACGCATGCAAATGCTCCGATTTATTATAGCCAGTTTGGATCTCCTAAAATGTCGCCATTGAAATGAGACCCGATAACATGTTAATCGTGAAGAAAATCAAAAGATCGACTCTCCTTTATGAAAAAATCGAAAGTGTTGAATTGAGCGAGGCTCTGTTTCCGGAACGCACGATAAGGATGCGTATACCGGAGCTGTCTTTGCAGTAAAACACGAGCCCTTGGATTGGCATGTCTACTGTGGGTCTTTGGATGGGCGAGAGGTGGTCAACAGAGGCGTTACTTCTTCACCCCTGATCCACTGTTTCTAGTCCTCGGGGACTCATGCCTGCCAGACCCAAGTGGTGCTTCGGCAGGATGAACGAGAGAACAGAAACAAGACCGAGACGAGCTTGCATTAGGACACGGAGAGCTTCAGATTTTACCTTCATATAAACGCAAAGCAAATGCGGCGGAGTAAAGGTTATTTGCCAGCCACTGACGACTGTATTTCTGCTGCTCACCGCGGAGGACTTTAAAACTATTGATTTAAAGGTCTCACCTCTTATGCAAGTAGGCTATACTTTGACGGATACATTTAGCGTAGTTATAAGAGCTGTGCTGTCTTTTGAACTGTTTTGTGCTGTAAAATGGAGAAAGTGGAAGCTGCGTGGCTGATATAGTGCTCATCTTAGTCTGTGGCACTTTCAAATGTTATCGTGGCCACCCTCGTACTTTCTGCTCTTCTTTCTCTCAGGCTATCTGACAAACATCGCTTTGTTTGCGTATCATTTCATCTTAAATGAATTAAAGATTGTATTTTGTTGCAGTATGTTTTTGAAATGGAGATTTTTCCTTTTATATTTATTATTATTATTATTTTGTTTGGTAAAAGCCAGTATGTAGTGTAGCCTACAATACTCGCATTTATCATTGCCGATTAGCCTGTTTGTTTATTGTCATATTTCAATGTATATTCCTCATTTTCAACTATATTGATATAGCCTACAAACAATATCACAAGCTTTGCTCACTTTTTTATGACATTGTGAAGTACCTATGAGACGTAGGCTACCAAAAACTGCATGAATATTGATTTAAGTGAGATGCAATCATCATTCAATTCGCGACATGTGATTTCTTATATGCTAATTGTCTTTCTAAAAGGTACGATGTCTAAAAATGACTTCAGGGTTTCTTTTTTGGTTCTTTGCTCGTACCTAATGAGTGAATGACTGTCCTGCCCCACAAATGAAAGGCTTGTCCAAATCGCCTGGCGCCCTCTGGGGTTTGAGAGGTCACGTTTTGACAGTAACTGACCCTTTGTAGCCGCATAAAACACCTTCCAAAATGTTCTGCTAACGGAGAATTAAGTCCCATTATAAATTCTCAACTCTCTCTCTCACACACACACACTTCAAGAAAGTTTTCAATATTTGTGGAAGACGGGGAAACCTCTGTGCAATAGCCTGTAACAAACGTAGCCGAACATGCATTATCAAAACGAAAACATCTAAATGTAGGCTATTTAAAACAGAACTGATTAGCTATAAAATCGCTTTTCATGGCACTATTTAGTAAAGTCGGCCAGGCAAGTGTTCACAAAATTGATTACACTGAGAGTAAACAACAACAAAATAGCCATAAAACTACGCCACAGTATTATTTATTTCAAAGTCAAAAGATACCGATGTAATTTCCCCTAAAAGTCATACCGTTCAAAACATGTCCCACACTGAAATCTCACAGTTCTCTCTTAAAAACAAGAAAAAGCTAACATCCACCACAAAAAACAAGAAAAAATCTCCGTCATCTGTAGGCTATAGGCTACGACCAGCTCGCTTTTGTCTTTTAAAAATGACAGTTCCACTAAAGCGACATATTTCACGGCGCAAACGGTTTAAAACATATTTTTTGCGTTATATATTCCCATCTTTTGTTTATAAACGGCAGCTAAAAAGAAAATAAATCGCGTGTACCTTTGGTATAAAAGGGCATCCCGGTGTCCTGTGTCTCTCTGATGCTCCGCTTATAGCATATGGAAACTCTTTAGAAAATGCCTAGATTTGGCACATTGTCATTGAAAAGAGCGGAGCGCGGTGATGCTGGAACACAAAATGGGAAATAAGTTGGGGATTGGGTGCAGCCTCCCTCAATGCGGACTTATCTAACTTTAATTTCATATACCGCAATGACATGTCATTCTGAATGATTTGAAAAATTAGAACACTCTCGTGATTTTCAAACAGAGTAGGCTAAGAAAGTGCTTCTTCGCACAATGCTTTTGCGCGTTCGTATAGCTATATATTTAATAAGCTATTAATTTGCTTTTATGTATAACACAAACAAATACAAGATTGCGTGAACAATCTGTAAACGACGTCGTGGCAAAATCACTGGCAACGTAAAATCGAGTTTCACAAATGCTTGTTTGCAAAACACTGGACTTTCGATCAATGTATTGGGACATTTCGATCGATTATATAAACGAAAATCCATATACGACATGAGAACGGTATCAGCACGACTTTCACCTTTCATGAGAAACAAAACGAAGTGGCAAAGAGCAGTGAGAACATAAATAAGCGATTCATTTTATTAGAAAAATACAAAACAATAACATTTGCTAACAACAACATGCAATGTGTATCAAAAATTAAAAATAAGGTTTAATGTTAAAGATAGGCTATGTAATATAAATCTGAATATTTTCGCCTACCTATTTCACTATGAAATAAAGGTATAAAATAATTCATTGGCATGCTAAATGATGCACCGCGCTGAAACTACAGAGTTTAATTGACAGCCGTCAATATGATTATTCTATAATGTTTCTGTTTAGATGTGGTAAAATCACACGTGCTCCCAGCTGCTGGGTCCCGGGATCACGGATGAGGGAGGCGGCCAGGCACACGGTGCCATTCTGTTTATTTGATAAAGAAAATCAATGAGAATGACTGTGGACTATTTAGCCAGACGTTTGAGAGGGGGAAATGGTTGGTTGAAAAGTGACTTCAGTTGGCTGGTCGATCTCATCGGGAAATGTACACTAAACTACACTCTCAGAGACACACTTGGTCCTCTCTTTGAGTCCATTCACCCCCACTGCCCCCTCCCACTTGGCCCTTTGCTCCTCGTGGTGCGGAGGTTTTCATTGTTGATCCCTCTTTAATAGACAAACGGGCAGGAGTTGCGTCTCCGGCCATCTATCCTAAAGCAGGAGATTCTCCTGAGCCCCTGAATGTATAGCTGTCTGCTTTGCTTATTAATTACGTTATATCATTTGAATATGAGTTTTATCTTTGCAAGTATCATTTTCGGTGTAAAACAAAGAAATAATAATAAATGAAAACGTCATTGCTGATTTGTTTATGTAAATAATTGATCATTTTAATAATAATAATAATTATAATTATTAATGAATGTTATAATCATTATTAAATGTATACAATATATATATATATTAAATTTATTAATTATTGCTATTTTTTTAAATCTGTGGATTAAGGTGATTAAGCATGCAAAATCATTCCAGTGTCTAATCAATGACACAATCAATAATGAGGTAATTAATTATAATTACAAATGAGCCTGCTGTTTGTAACTGAAAAGCCACTGAGACCCTCCCTATTCCGTGATTTTAAGCCCGAAGGACCAGAGCACCTACTGAGCGGGCTGCACTTAAACACTAAAACCAGAATCATTCCGAACACATATCAGTTCGAGCCATCGCCCCTGTTCAGGAGAGTGTATATTTCACTGGGTTATGGCTAATGCTCTAAAGCAGAGAAGAAACTGTGCTTTTCTTCTTATGAACTTTATTAAATTATTTGTCTTTTTGTGTGCTAGATAATTGCATTTCCAGCTTTCCCTGTTCAAATGAGTCTTTAACATGGCTAGATGTTTTCTTCTGCCTCTCCTGGGGTTAGAAGCTGCCCTCTCCCCCATACGTAGTGGTGCATTCTATTTAGCGGATTACCTGGTTACCATTGGTCAGCACAGGAAAGGCAAGAGAGCAAAACCATGGCAACATGACATATTCTAAACCCATCAGCCAAACTGGATGATAATGCAGTCAACTTGGTCAAGTGGCTTGAATTTTGCCTATGAGAAAAAGGAGAAACACGGTATTGTTTCATGTCAGAATAGTGTGTCTATTACGCATTTGTGAATTAAATATCACTCTTAAATATTAATGACTCATTTATTAAATGAGTACACATATCAGTTACTGTTCATTTTAGGGAATGCATGAATCAGATGGTAAATTATTTTCAGTCATTGTTTTATTAAACAAAAACACAAATGATAATGTCAAAAGTCACAAGCCACAACATAAATTGAAATAATTAATGCATAAAGCTGCATACAACAATTATTGATATTTGTATGTGATATTTTCATCCTAGGGAAAGTGTGTATAAAATGCTTTGTGTGGATCTACATAATTAATACATAATCAGCATTCTTAAGTGAATTACATTCCAATTAGCCAAACAAATGAACTAATCTGTCAAAACAAACTCATTTGAATAATTAGACCATGTTTTTGATTGTTGTATAACATCCTTTTCACATTCTCAAATTACATGCACTCATTTAAAAAATGTCAGGATGCATCAGACATGAACAGCTTAATGTTGACTTTTTTTTATTCCTATAAAAATATACCTAAGATCAACAACAAATTATTAAGCAAGAGGAAAACGATTCAATCCCATAATGAAACAAATGAGGTCAGTGAAAATATAGTCATTTAAAAACAATCTGCATATGTCTAAGTGTCAGATAAACTGATTAGCCAGACAGATTTCTTATTGATCATAATAATCAGTAAGGCTTACTGATTGATTTATAGATCATAGTCTATTATATCATATTTAACAGGCCTGAAGCTTGTCCTACTAGGGGAAAAACTGACCTAAAACATAAATTAACCAAACTATTTATGTGTTTATCTATTTCCTGGAAAAACTAAACTATGTTTGGTGGTTATGGCAGGATCGTGTGTAGCGGTGCTGGTTTGTGAACAGTCAGCTGGCAGCTCAGAACCCCATGGACGAGAATCTCAGGCTTTTTCACATTTAAAATGCACCCGTGGGCCAGACAGCTGAGAACGACTCCTTGGTGTCTCAGAAAAAGACTGGAGTCTGTTTGCACTGATATTTCACTAGTGGCAGCACTAAGGACACTTGGAAAAAGGGGTGGTGGTGGGGGGGGGGTAATAAAATCTGCGTGTCTCCTCTTCGCGCTGGAGGTGTATGAAGGTGATTTTGGATTGGTTAAAGGGAGTCGATGGATTGTCATGCATAAGGTAAGCGCCCGTCCGTGAGCTTTGTTTGAAAGCGCTGATGTTGAGGAGGTGCTGACAGCCCTTCGCTGTGGTTTCTAAAGCGAGCAATTTCTGTGCTTTGATTTCTTCCTATGATATGTCAGATGCACAAAACACATTGTGCGATTTGAATTCATTTGCAATATGCCTCTCCTGCCAGCGCTGTCTTTCATGCGCATGTTTTTAGAATAATTTTTAAGCAACACATTTATTAGCAGAGTTGCACCTAGCCTGAGTGAATGAGAGTTAGAAAAAATATATTGTTGTATAAAATAAAAGATATTATATTCTTAATATATATATATATATATATATATATATATATATATATATATATATATATATATATATATGTGTGTGTGTGTGTGTGTGTGTGTGTGTGTGTGTGTGTGTGTAATTAAAAAATATTAAATATATATATTTTAAATACATTAAGGTACTATATAACAGCAAAGGCATTTAAATAGCGAGTGTCTGTTTTGTATCATCTTGCTCATCGACCATAAGATTACATTCATTCTCCATATGCATGCAAGCAGTCATTCATGCACTGCGAGGGGCTTCTCTCTCTTGCCGTCAGGGCTGCAGAGGAGATAATTTGAGTCTAATCTGCTGGTGCAGAAGTGTGAAGAGTGAGACTGGACAATGAGACTCCCTCTCCTCTCACCTGAGAGAGGTTTCCGCTTAAATCACGCCTGTCTCACTGGCCCCAGACCCAGATCCCCAACTTTAATGGGAAGACAGTTAATAACCTTCTTCTTCTCCTTCTTCTCCTCCTTCTTCTTCTTTTTTTATCCCCTGTGCACTATCAATCTGACCTGTCAGGGCACTGCTGAATCAAAGCAAAAGTCCTCTTCACAGATGACTGATTAGAAACGCAAAATCACAAAATCCATCTTCATGGTCACTTTTATTACAGTCATTTTTAAACTGACAGCAACCTGCTCGGGCTCAGAACAGAGCTTGTGGTGCAGATTGTGTCTCTGAGAGAAAGAGAGAGAGAAAGAGAGATGAGAGGATGCAGAGAGGTGGGGAGGGAGCCTATTGTCTGTGGGAATTGGGGTGCATTATATAGGTTGCACATATACACTTAAATGCATGCACACAGAAAATGCACATAAATCCGATATGCATGTTCAGCTGAGTTTGACTGTTACTGTTGCTATTTATGGGGTCACATGTTGTGTACATGTTAAAACAATAATAATACCTCAAAAAATTAACATAACTTCATTTAAAATATATGAATACATGTCTCAGACTGTAATCCAATATCGCAACTACCCAATATATTAGTGCTGCTGTAGAAAAATACAATGAAGGAAATCGAAATGATTGACAGGAGCGTACCTGAACAATCACAAAATCGCAGCATATGAAAGTATAGTTTATATAGTATAGTTTATATAGTATAAATATATATATATATATATATATATATATATATAGTAACTGGTCATCAAAATAACCAACTGTATGTCAAACTATTTGAGAATGCAGGAGTGGAAAGGGAAGGCGTTTTGTCGAATAGGCGACTTTTACTGTTCCATGAGCATGTCTGTCAGGGCCCAGTCCTGCTCTAATCTTTCTCGACATCATTCAGGAGGGGTTACATGTGTCTTGGTTACGTTTATACACAGAACAAAGGAAAATGGGTCACGAAAGACAGAAAACACACCAATTCACAGAAACCAGGGGAACAGACAGCCTGCCACATTTAATGTTCTTAAAACATCTGATTGAACAGCTTGTCAAAATATTAAATCTCACTTATGAAGGCCTAAGAGTCAACTCTGGAAGGAGGGGGGATTATTCTATTTAACAAATGATTTTCTGTATTATCCGGCATTTCATACAGATTCAAAAAGGCAAGGGCAAATTATAAAAATGTTTCTGTGCTTTTTATTTTTGTGCATCTACGTTCACCATCGATCCATTTATTTAATACAAGTCCTGTAAGATGCATTTAGCCAAATAAATCATTTTAAATAAGAAAAATGGCATCTGTCAGATCATAAACTTTATAACGTCACACAGTCCGACCTAGCCTTAAAATATATCAACCACATTAAAATATGTTTGGACAAGGCTTTAAAGAAGCAGGGTTTAGACTAACGCAGTCGTGTCAGAGTGTGGGAGCAGCTGCTCTCTGGAAATGAATGCCCCTGACTGTACGCCTGTCAGTGGACTGAGACCCGACTGACCTGATGGGTTTGATTACTTCCCTGACATTCAATGTCAATAAAAAACACGGCAAAAAAGACCTGGGGAAATTTCTGCAGAAATTCCACCGCGCACATCCGTATGTCCACACGTATACACCGAACGCACATGTAAACAACACTCACCCACACACGCTAACACATATGGTCCGAATAAACATAACAGATACAAGGCACAAAAGCCTTAAAATCTTCAGCTTCAACGCTCCCAAAAGAGCCAAAACGGTTTCATCTTCTGAACGGGGAGATGTTACGCCATTCGGAAATCTGGCCTCGGATACGTCCGAAACACTCATAGAACTACACCAGTATTTTACATCTGACTCCATCGATGACAAGCTCTAACTACCATGAAATTCCCTAAAGATTAAATGTCCCGGGACCGTATTCCGTCTGCTCTGCCTTTCCTCGACAGGAGGGAACAGAGGAAAGGCAGATAAATCCAAAAGAACCACCCCACAACACTCAGCGAGAGGCAAACCAAGACAAACAGCACATCAAACCTTAGTCTGCAAAGCCTCCTTTTTATCCTGCTGGCATTAAACCCCAGACACACACACACACACACACACACACTCGGTGGGAGACTGTAGATAGAGAGAGACAGACACACACTCACATACACACACCCTCACAGTACAGGGACTGAGAAACCCAGACAAACAGAAATGGCACAGAAAGCAAACCGCAGTATTCGAACACAAACACACGAGCCGTTCGCCTACCACACCTGCCTTTGTGTGTCTGCAGCGTCGACTGGCAGTCCTGTCTTTTCTGCAGGGCAACGCCGAGTCCTTTCAAGACGGGGGGAGGCGGATCAGTCCGCCAGGTTTTACTAGGGGTAAATCAGCAGGTCAGGGGCTTTCAGGTGGGTTCGGACAGGAGCGGCATATGAGAAGGCCGGAGCGGGTAACTTTTAGCAAGTCTGTGATTCCTGGGGTTCACATCCTGACTCCCCCATTTGTGCTCTTCAAAAGAGAAAAAAAAGAGGAGAGCGAGAGAGAGGGAAGGAGAGAGAGGAATAGGAAGCACAGGTCATGTAAAATGTATAAGCTGCATTTAAAAATAATTTAATTCTGGAAGCGAGCAGCAGGGATTCTTCTCTTTTTTTTCATGAATGCACCTTTTGTGACAGTCTACATTTCGGCTCAGGAGACAGCAAGAAACGAGAAAGTTGTTTATGAGCACTAGAGCAAATATTTTTTAGCAAAAAGGTCATCCAGATGAGCGTACGACAGTTATCATTGGTATTCGTGAATTACAAGTCATCCTCTGCTATTTGTTTGTGGTTTCTGCTCATTTCGCGCATGTCACACGGGTTGATTTTAAATCCACCATCGACTGAGAGGTATTTAAGCTAGTTGAACTACAGCTTTTAGTCGTGGTGGAAGGTGTAGGCTGCTCCTCACAGGTGGGCTTGTGTGTTTTGCACTCGCTGACTCACTTGTAAGCAAAACTCTCCTCGGGAGGCAGCTCAAACAAACCCAAATTACAGGGTTAATGAAAGCTGAATAAATTAAACAAACTCTCTGTTGCCTGTTTGACGTCTGTTTAACAAGATATACATCTATTTTTTCCATAAAAACAGCTTTGACCCAAAAGCAAGCACAGTTTTGCTGCTGCTGAAGGCGGTGTGTTTTGAAGCAAATGTTTCCTATAGCTCTGTTATGCAGTATAATTATGTTATACTTCTGACCTTTGCTGAAAAAAAAAATTCTTTGAAGGTTTTAATGTGAACCATTTTAAACCCCAAAGAAAGCGATGGGTGGGGGAGACACAGAATGCCATATATGGAATGTTAATTGTTATACTGTGCCAGCCGAAATGTTTTCTGCCTTTTATTTTCACTTCATATTCTTAAAATGAAACTTTCTTTGTTGTCAGTCGCCTGATTCAGCGTAATCGAAAACATTCCACGGCGCATAACGTTTTTTGCTCATGGATAACTTGGAAACCTTGTTCGGATTATATTTAGCACATCACGAACGATCCTTTTGCACACGTACACGCAGAAACATCTTATGTAAACAGACCACAACAGTGCTCTGTTATAATAACATGGAAGGGGTACAGCCTGTCTGCGTCACCATCATTTTATGAGAGACATATTGCTGAAATGTCGATTTCTGTTGCTTTTAATAACAAGCACATGACAGGGCACAAAACACTGCATTGTAGGATATTGACCTGGTTGGGGGAAGGAGGGGGCAATGATTTGGATTGAGGATAATATTCTCTTTAAAGCGCACAGTGTAAATTGTGCGTATAAAGTCATTGGAAGTGATTCCTCAGGACAGCCTGAGAGGACAGCTACCTGCTGGCTTGAAGAAGCCAATCAATAGCAGGAAATAGAGCCGTGCATGAGGCTGGGAGGCTAGCGAGCGGTTAGCGCTAATAAAAACGGCCGATGTCAATATTTGGGGATAACAGACGAGAAGGATAATAGACAAAAGACAGCATATGCCGTGGAATACTCAAACAGGGGCTCCGAATTAATGCGCAGAGTCCAGCTGCTCCCGAAGGGTAGACCCCCGCGCATTAGTTACCACAGGTAATGCCAAACTATAGTAAAATCAATGTGCTCAGAACCACTATAAAGAGAGACAACACTTCACAGGAGGCATGCCTGAGTGCACCTCTCTTCCTATCGCTCCATCGCAGGGTCACATAGCTGTTGAATGTGTAGTGCCTTAACAGACGTCCTCTAAAAAAGACTAAATAAATTATGTATATCGCAATGTGTGCGCTTCATGCAAACAGAAGCAATCACAACTGACAGCAATGATCCAATTTCATCTGTGTTGCCTTAATGGCGATTTAATACTTCTATAATGTCCATGAACTAACTGACTGATGTATTTTGTGTTCGCTTGCCGAGCCGCTCATAAAATTACTCTAATTTTCAGTTTGTTTGGCTAAATAGGACATTATACTTGAAAAGCTAATGTCATCAGATTTATATTTCCTTTTCTGGAACCTTTAAATGCTATTGTTTGTCCTTCATAAGCCATCAACTCTGTTACCACAAACCCCTAGACAAGAGAAGTGAAGTGAAGTGAAGTGACATTCAGCCAAGTAAGGTGACCCATACTCAGAATTTGTGCTCTGCATTTAACCCATCCGAAGTGCACACACACAGAGCAGTGAACACACACACACACTGTGAGCACACACCCGGAGCAGTGGGCAGCCATTTTTTATGCTGCGGTGCCCAGGGAGCAGTTGGGGGTTCGGTGCCTTGCTCAAGGGCACCTCAGTCGTGGTATTGAGGGTGGTGAGAGAACTGTACATGCACTCCCCCCACCCACAATTCCTGCCGGCCCGGGACTCGAACCCACAACCCTTCGATTAGGAGTCCGATTCTCTAACCACCAGGCCACGACTTCCCCGAACACAATGTTCTCCGAGACAATGTCTAACTACCTCAATAATGGCATAATATTTTCGTAGAGAATAGTTCAGTAATTTTTATTACATCTGAGCATTACCCAAAAAATAGAGCAGGCGAAATTCAGCAGTCCCGACCCTTCATGAAAGATGGGATTGTGGAAATAATGGCCGGATGAAATTTTCTCAGACTGTACTTGTACAAAATGGCATGTAAAAACTGAGAACGGCATTTGAGACGCTGCTATTTGGAGTATTGTGGATTCTGAACAATTGAGCTAGAAAGTTTAGTTCACTCACAATAAAAAAAAATCTGTCATTTCCACATTGCATGACAAAATGCAAATAATGTCCTGGTTGCTCTTTTCCGGTGGATCACAATGAGTTTTAGGCTTTAAAAAAAGATGCAACAGCACCAAAAAAAGTATCATAAATGCAAGTCATACAACTTGTGCGCTATATTCTAAGTCTTCCAAAGCCCTACGACAGAAGAACTGAGGTTCATTTAATAAACAAATCACTCTTTTGAATCAGATCTTTTCATTAAATCAGTTATCAGTTGAAGCTATACACAAAATCATGATTCATTCATGAATCAAAATCAACTGACTGGTCATTGCTTACAGCTTCAGTGTGTTTCTTACACAAAACCATCTATACTTCAGATAGTCTTGAACAACATTATCACAAACTTCTCCTGTAAGAAAAAGTCAACCAAATTTGGAATATGAGGATGACAGAATTTCTCATTGTGGTTTCATTGACTTTTTAAGACATAGTCGACAGCAGCTGAAATAAGGTCAGATAGTTTTCTTTGACATGTCATAAACACACTTCTGGTACCTGTCCGATCCCAACATGCCATTGTACAGGTTGATGTTGTACGTGGGTGACATGCTGTCTATATGCATAAGGACAAATTCATCACTGGTGTGAGAGGTGGACATACTTGCGGCTGAAGGGGGCAAGATGACCTCCCAACCGTCCAACAACCTGACCTAGACTGTTCGCACAATCCAGCACTGGACAAGAAACAGGAGAACTGCCACTGGATGCAGGTAGAAGCTGGACGACACATTACTTGGACTGGAAAAGACACAAAAATACAGTGTTTAGAGTAGCTAAGAATTTAATGGACACGTTATATCAAAATATTGAAATTGTACCAATTACAGTACAAATCCTTGTGACTAAAACACAAACAGAAAATTGCTTTAGACTCATTGTGGAATTGTGCGAAATGCATTTGGGTGTCTATAATGACTGGCTTCATTCCCAACACAATGCATAGCTGAGAAGTGCAGAAGTCTGTCATGTGAATTTTCCATCCACTCTTCAACACACTGTAATTTGGGCTGCATTCAAAATGGCCACCTTTTATTTTTTTTTTTGCTGTGTGTCCGTCCATTACCTCCTTATGATGCCCAGAAAACATTTCAATTGGATTGTGATGGCCTGTTTGGGCTCTTTGATCCTTCTCCCTTTTAAGACCTCCATTGTTCAAGATTCGCCATCCTGTGCTACCGAGAGTCTGACCCAAGGCAAATTTTCATAATGAGCTTCTTGTCTGATCCATTATGGATTCTTGGATGTGCCCACATCACACATGCCTCTGGTGCGTATTTCTGTTTTCCCCATCCTCAAAATGCTCATAAATGTATAAAGCAGCATCAAAATCCAGCAAAACACACTCATCAAAGTCCTCAAGGTAGCGATTGATTTAGCTCGTATGAATTTAGACATTGTGCAGCACTAATGAAAGATTAAAGACTAGTTGGGAGCATTACAATTTAAAACAAATAACTCAAGATGGTTTTCGTTTCATCTCCTCCCATACACAAATGAACAATATGCCATTCCTCGCCTACATCAGCTAGTCCCGCAGTATAGTCTGAGTTCTGCTTTGAAGTTTTACAGCATGTGTAGGTGCACATAGATAGGGGAGACCAGGGATGGTTGTAAAATGGGTGAAGTTTAAGACCCTTATTTTAACCACTTCGGTACAATGATGAAATCTTCAATGAAATTATAGATGACAATAGAAGTCTTGTGTATAAATACAAAGGATTTGGAGAATTTGAGGAGGGAAAAAAAAGTTTCCCTTTAGGTTTTAAATTTGAACTGGATTTTAAATGAACTGGAATCATTTTAATCAGTGTTTTCTCTTGTTCTGTTGTTGACTTTTGGCTTAAAACTATCACCTAAATATTAAACAAAAGAGAGAAATACCATGACCGAGCAGACGGGATTGTTGTTTTCCATTTACTTATATTGGACAGAGAAAAATTTAACAAAATGAAAGCATAAGTGAACAATTTTAAAAAGTGACACACACACACTGTCATGTCATACTGTACATTCATTACCATACACCAAAGTTTGAGGTCGGTAAGATTTACTTAATTGTTTTGAAAAGAAATTAATACTTATATTCAGCAAAGACGCATTCAGTTGATCAAAAGTGGCAACAAAGACATTTATAATGTTACAAAAGATTCCTTTTTTAAATAAATTGTTATTTTAAAATTCCTATTCATTAAAGAATCATGGAAAACAGCCCCTGTGGTAAAACAGTGTGTAACAAAAGCACTTTGTAATTGACGATTTACACAGTTTAGGGATAAGTTGTAGATCTTAAAAACAAACAGTCCTGACTTCTCCTATATACTTTGCATGTGTTCAAAGCTTCATTTCAATACTTTAGACACCTGTGCAAGAACACCTTCCAGGTTAAATTGATAAATCACTAAACCTGCTGAACGAGACCAACGGAAAAATGGAATTGCAGAGCGATTTGCATGGGTAAAAAGACTTGTGTTTGTTTTAGACAACTGCATCAAGTCGATTAATTGATACTAGCAAGGCCTACACCAGACTCTAAGGGCAAATCCATGAACTTGTTTATATTTATGTATGTACAAACAAAACCAAAACACCCCAGTTCAAATAGAATAAGTACGGTAATATGAGGTAAATAGATTTCCTCATTGTTTTCTGAACAGCAAGAGCTGAGAACCATCTAAAATGCTTTTTCACGATTGCCTCGAGAGTAAACTTTCCAGAAAAAAAAGAAAACATTAACACTCTTCGAAAACAAACAACACATAGACAGAAAAAAGCAAGGGGAGGAAAAAAAAGGAAAACATCAATTGTCCTTCTTCAGAACGACATGCTTTGTAGCTCTTCTGTCATATCTCATGGAGTAGAATGGACAGAAGGATTGCTGGCTTGACTGACTTTCTGACATCCCCAGAGACAGCGTTCTCTTTCCGGCACCTCTCGAGAGACGGCTGGACTTTATGAATTAGTTACAAGCTTTGTCCTTTTCTTATTGCATGGCAGATGAAACGCACACCAGATAAGACAGAGGTGCAGGAAAAGGAAGAACGTCAATTGGAGTGAATTGTGAATTCTGGGGGGAAAAAAGGCAAATGAAAGAAAAAGTTTTGCTCGCATTTGCAAATGAAATGCAGCTGCGTGTCATTTTTGGCCTCCGCCTGTTCTAAGATTGGAAAGATGGAGTGTGTGTGTGTGACGGTGGAAGAGTTCCGTCTCCTTTGTGACCATTTGCTTTGACCTAAAACGCGGCTGGGGGGAAACAGCACTTTTTACAGTGTGTGGCTCACTGTCGAACTTATATTTAATATATGACATTTCACACAAATCACCCGACCAAAGACATGACCCTGGGGTATTTTTGCAGATTGCTTTTTCAGTACCTCAGCAACTGTGGAATTACTCTTCCTCAAGAAAGCCTTTGAGTTGGACGAGGTGATCACCTCGGAAGGCTGTGGCCATCCTGATCTGGAACAGCTCAGAGAAAGTGATATCATGATCGTAGAGCCACACTAAATTGAAAACATCTTGGTGGCTGGAGGCTGTACAAAATACCCATATATTACATATTGTATAACACTCAATTGGCCTGCCGGACAATTATTATGTTGTGGCATCTCAGATGGTCTGGTTTTAAACTTACCTTCATATCTGCAAGCGTTCATTTTTAATAGGGTGAATGTTTTAGGACCTTAAGAATGTTGTCGTCTTTTCTGTGGCTCTAAAAGGAATTCCACTTCACCTAAAAATGAGAATTCTGTCAGTGTGTACTCACTCTAATGTCACACCAAATTCTTTCTGCTTGAGGAACACAAAAGATGAAATTAAGGTCAATGGGGTGCAATATTGCAGTTTAAAATACCTTTTTCTTTTAATTTATTTTAAAACATAATTTAAAGCTGCATTTTCAGCAGCCATTACTCCAGTCTACAACAATAAACCCCACAGAAAAAAAATACAAATTCTTCAAAATAACTTCTTTAATGTTCCTTAAAAGAAAGAAAATCATTCAGATTTGGAATGACAGAATTATTATTTTTAGATGAAGTCACACTTAAAATGTCTAAACGAAGTTACACTAAATTCAAAATATCAAGTGGAAAAGCTGTTCTGCAATGACTACCTTGGGGTCCCTAAACTTGTTTCACCGAATTTACAAAGCACCAAAAGCATCTAAAATTTGTTTTAATTTTAAACAATATATTTATTATTATTGTAATTATTTATTTTTCTATTTTAGTATAATGAAAATCCAACTTATTTCCCCACTGGCCTGGAAATCGTACTTATTTCAGTCATATGTTTTACTCACAAAAAAAAGTTCAATAGTTCATGCTTTCATGACATTCATAAGATTTGTAAATGTGGCTTGAGCATTCAAACACTTTATATAGTGATATACAAAGATCTCATAGAGGACTTCACCGGAGGAAAAAAAAGACCAATCCAAATATAATTGGTGAAAGAGCATTCCATATTCTCAAGGTTAGTGTCAGGCCTGGGTTGTATTAAATCCACAGAGCCTCTTCTACAGTTCCAGGTTTCTCCTCAGAGACGGCAGCATCCCCATTCTGTCTCTACCCACTTACTCTAATTAAGCAATTATTTTGAGCTAACACTATTAAAATTGAATAAAGAACACAAAAGATGAAAGTGTACTGTATATTAGCTGTGTACAGCTAATATACCCCCCTCTGCCACAACAGAATAATTAGCCGTTCTCCCTCAGGGCAGAAGAAAACCTGTTTTTAATTGGAATCCAGCCGGGACTTACCAGTATTAAAATACATGAGGCTTCAGCAACAATAAAATACACAGAATTTGATATGTTTGCTGAAATTGTTTACCTGGGTTCCCTCTCCCTTGCATTAAGAAACACGGGTGGCAGTTAAACTCAGTCACAATTACACACACATTTTGTGTTTATAGCTTAAGCTTTTGTATAATAGACACAAGTGTGACTAAGGAATCCTATCAAATTCAGGGCAGATGCTTTTCTGCCAATTTGCAACAAAGACCTTTGGTTTTCTTACATGGACAATTAGCCGCTGTTCTGACTGTCTTTTTCTCTGGCTATTAAAAGCAAATTCGGCTGGTCTGGGTCAGACGAGTGTGTGTTTTGGTCAGAAGGTCTTACGTAGCCACAACCCCCTCCTGGCTTAACCTACAAGATTCCCCAGCCGTTTCCCCGCGGGACTCATCCCCGACCCTGCGGAGGGAGGCCGGTGCTGAGGCTGTGGGTAGCTGCGGCCTGGTCTCCTTTGTTTTCCTCCAGCCCTGTCATTTCCCTCCCTTTCTCTGCCTCAGTCAAGTTCAAGGATATCTTCAATTGGCTGACTGCAGGTCACTTCCTAGGACCTTTGAGCGCCGTGATGCTAGTTCACCCGCAAACCTCCACTCCGCCACTGGCCTATAAATATTTGGTAAAGGGATTAAGTCACGTGCACACCTTATGAAAATAAATCCCGAGCATTACATTTGGTTATAGAAGGGGGTTCTGCTGTGCTGCAAATTTCTTCTCTGCTTAAATGGAGAAAAGGTGATTCTTTTATGCATCTTGCTGACGGCAGGCAAAAAAGTACCTGCTTGTTTTGTGTCGACCGTACTGTTGATGGATCAACATCATGTGTCTTACTTGAGTGGATATGGAGGACAGACAATTGGCTAGCTGTGACTCTCAACCCGAATCAGTCTGCTTGGAAATGAAAAACCAACAGGAAACAAATTAAATAAATAAGAACAGAAAATATTTCCCACCCCAAGCAAAAAGATTAAATTAAACTAGTTTATTCTAGATGTGTCTGGAATGGACACAAAGCTCGAAGAACACGCAAGGAAGAAAATATTAGCTTTTTGATCCTGCACATTCAAAAACCATGCCATTCCTCAAAACAACTTTTATTAAGAAAATATAACAGGTTTGAATGAATAAAGGCAGGACTGATTTATTAATTTTTTTTTTCATTTTAGAGCAGAGAAAAATCCTACAGCATGTTATCATATAAAACTAAACTATTATGATTTCAGATGATTAATTTAAGATGTTAATGCAATATCTCTCTCGCAGTTTCTATTAATTCACTGGAAACATATTTCCGGCTTCAGCCAGTAAACAATATTTGCAATTTATGCCAATATCTGCATAAATCAAATAAACATGTTTGATCTCTGAATTTCCCTAATGCTTGAATGGATTTTAATTACAAACCCCAAATTAACTTTCTGCAAATCATTAGCATTCAGTTTTTCTTTCCTACTAATTTTTATTAACAAAAAAAATATGAAGCATCAAACCCTTAAAATCTTTGTGAACACCTGTGATGATAGAGTAAAAAAAACACAAAACCTGTACTTTTCACCCCATTAAACAGCAGATTTTCCTCCATATACACATAGATATGGAAGAAAACTGCCATTTAATAGGTCTATATATATATATATATGAGGCGTATATATATATATATATATATATATATATATATATATATATATATATATATATATATATATATATATATATATATATATATATATATATATAAGCTTATCTCGGAGGCACAGAGCAACAGTATTAGGTAAAACTATGGATTATGTTAAGGTGGATAGGGATGCTGCAGGATGACTGGGGTCTCTATAGGGGATGTATGTGGTTTGCTGTCTGTTTGTCTCTATATGTACATGTCCATCTATCATGCCATCTGTGGGTCTATCAGTTCCTTCTCGAATGTGTAGGGGGAAATAAATGTAGCCCCCCGCTTTAAAAATGCACATACATTTCCATACATTGGGTGCGAGTTAAAGGGGCTTAAACCTATTTCCCCAACAAACCCAAAACACCAACAGAGGGAAGATAAATGCATCTGTCCCTTTTTTTCAGCCGCTGCTGAAAATCCCTCCATCGCAATATTTATCTTAATAAGGGGGCGCAGTGACAGGGACCGCTATTGCACGCCGCCTCACCTGCACATTTTTAATCTCACTCTGTGTTATCATACAAGGTGGGAAACCCAAATGAAGCGGAGTCGTCACCCTTTTAGGACACAGAGTTTGTGTCTAACATCTATTCACCGTTCACTCAGCTGTCACAACATGTTACCTCATTTGCAGATATTTTATCTGTACACACACACTCTCTCTCTCTCTCCATGACTCTTTCTATACGTCTGTCTTTGTTTATTTGTTGTTTTGTCCTAAAAAAGTATCGTGGCATCTCTTCACCTAGAAAATTCCAAAAAGGCGACTAGTTAGAATAAATGAGGAGACTCGCTTTCCGGATTCGGAAAACTGTTATAAAAGACTAACAACCGATTAAAGAAAGTTTTACTCACCAGAAGTCCATTTTGTTCTCCTCAGACACGAGGCTGTTTGTGTGCTTTCTATCAGTTATGTTTACTGTATTATTTTGTTTATTAAAGATGAAACACAATGGCTTGGCTTCACAGAGCCAGCTCGTGTGTAACCCTCTCTGTCTGTCCCTCTTACATTTGAAATGCAGGGACGGGTGAGGAGAGATATGCACTTATAAAAAACTGGGTTTTTATCTTTCACCAGCATCTCTGCAGTCGAGAGAGAGAAAGAGAGAGAGCGAGAGAAATCAGAGAGGGAGAGAGCATGACAGAGTAGGTTGCCGTTCTGTCACCTCGACCTCTAAACATGGAGTGTATCAAGCTCCACTGCCTCACTTTCACACATATACACACACAAACACACTCACAGACAGCGATGACTGCATCTACATAACCGCTGAAGCATTTCACATATTAAACTTTAGTTTCACATTCAAGTCTATACCTATTCAAAGTTTTGTTAGGCTCACTTTATTGTCACATTTGTGCAATTCTAAAACTTACTGGCTGTTACCCCAAAAAGGCAAGGGTGACATGAGTTTATTTGAGACTTATGGAGATGACGAAATGAGGAATGCATTTAAAAATACACACACACACACACACAGAAAATCCAGCATTTTGCTACAGCTTCATGCAGAAATTAATTCTATCCTCTGTCAACGTAAACAAATTATGAGAAAAAAATATTCCTAATGTATAACTTTACCTAATATTCAGATTTGTATTATTAATGACATAATTTACAACGATTTAGAATTATTATCACAAACTAATGTTATAAAAATATTATAAAAATAATTCATAGAAGAATAAAATAAAATAGAAGAATAAAATAAAATAAAATTAAATTAAATTAAATTAAATTAAATTAAATTAAATTAAATTAAATTAAATTAAATTAAATTAAATATTTAATATGGTCCATCAGGTCCTTCCAGTCTGGCCAACTACAAAAGTACCCAAACCAAAAAAAAAAACCTTTATAAAAAAACCTGTTAAAACCAGCAAATCATCTTTGGGCAGGATTTTATTTTTATTTTTTATTTTTTTGCCAGCATGGTAAATAGACTCTGTGTGAAAACACCCACTGGATAATATAATACTAATTTATGAGTTAGCATACCACACACAAATACGCAACACAATCACCTCTTGTTTTGAACAGAACTCTCCATTGAAAATGAAATAAAAGATGACCTCATGTCTTTTGAACTGGTGCTGAAACTCAATCGGCCCTTGTAAGATGACCGTGGCCTAGAATTGACAGTGAGAGGAATAAAAAACACATAACTGCCCTCCTGGGGGTATCCGCATGCAAACTCATCCTTTCTTTTTCTCACCATCATCCTCGTCTTTTTCTCTCACGCTTTGCCTCTCAATCCTTCCCTCTGATTTCCCACAGCCCTCGGGGCAGACGGATTGTCAATCCGCACCATGTGCTGATAAATTAGCACAAGTGTTTCTCTGATACACTGTACTGCATCCCAACACTTCGGATAGAAATCTGTACAAAGCAGACAGATAACTCTCAGTCTCTCAGGCCAAACCGAACACAAACACACACACTATTAGAGTACAGAGAACAGCGGCGGATCCAGAAAAATTCTCAAGATTTCATTCCACTGAGAAGCTAAGAGCAAAAATAGAAATTGCTTTTCCTTTTCTTTTGGTTTTCTTTCTTCGGGGGAGCACTTTATGGTGGTGTGTTTGTGTGTGTGGATGGTACAGGGCTCTTTCATTACAAGTGGAGGCAGATCTTATTACCTGAAGTAGTATACAGACATATGTTTCTCATGAAGGGCCTTAGCGAGTCAAATGAATTCTCTGAAGTTACATGGCGACTGCTACTCTTCTCTTTGAAATTGGGCACACCGTGCTCCATAATCAATAAGTCAAGCTATCACACACACATACACATATAACAGACCCTGTGGCATTTTAGATGAAAAACTTCAATTGACTTTATAATAAATTCCGATTCACTTTGTAAATCGGAGACAAACGGAAAGCATTAAACTATGTAAAATATGAAAGTTTCCACACTGGACTTGTGGTGAAAAAAGAAAGGAAGTACACGAGGTCCCTGATATTTACATGTTCGGTGCTTTAGTGGAGGCGGCAGCTGGACATGCTCGATGAATCCTTGCTTCGGTCTGAAAATAATTACTTACATCATGGTTGGGTGCCAAGCTGTGCCACATCCCTTCTGAACTTTCAAAGCAAAGCTTGTAACTTTAAAAGCAAACTCATTTTTAAGTCAAAATAAATGTTGAGGCCTGCTGGTACATTTAATGATAATAATAATAATAAATACTGCTGCGTAATAATTTTCAGTCATACAATGTTATATTATTAAAACATTATTTATTCAATTTTGAATTGTTTCACAAGTTATATGTAAAATAGTATATCTACACTGGAATGCACAAATATTAAGTAAGAATTATTCCGTTATTTAAAATATTAAATAATATTAAATGATCTATTATATTTAGACCATGTTAATGCTGATCTAAAATAACCAAGCCAGGATCAGTGTGAATGTTTATTATTATTATTATTATTATTATTATTATTATTAAATAATTTTTTATGTATTTTTTACAAGCAAATATATAAAACAATATTTATGAAATATAAAACAATTTAATAATATAAAGAATTAAATAGAGACTGAATAAGAATTAATCAGTAACTTTCACAAATTATTTAGATAATAATAATAATAATAATAATTAATAAAATATGTTTCCAGGAACCAATAGTGTAAATTGGATAGTGGACTAAGATCTGGTCTAAAATAGATATTAATAATAATAATAATAATAATAATAATAAATCAATAAATAATAAATAAAACTATCAAATTCCATAAATGATCATCAACAGCAGAAAAAGCAATAGTAAAATAATCTGATGTAATCGTGTTATTTATAAGAAAAAAAAACTGTGACACATCCAGGACAGGTGTGTGTGTGTGTGTGTGTGTGTGTGTGTGTGTGTGTGTGTGTGTGTGTGTGTGTGTGAGTGTGAGTGTGTGTGTGTGTGTGTGTGTGTGTGTGTGTGTGTGTGTGTGTGTGTTAACACTGTGGTATTTATGGAAGTGGTTGCAACTCATGCTGAACATGGCAGTGCGGATCCCAGCCGATACAAACTCCTGGCAGCAGAGACTTTGATTCACAAATCGTCTCTTTTTGCATGACATTTATATGCTCTCCATGAAAACTGACACATGTTGCCAAGACAACTGTGATGGCTCAGCACCATGACAACAAAGCAAAACTCTGACGGTGCCAAAGAAGAGTGGGAAAGGACAAAAAAAAAAAAAAAAAGCCAGATTTGTCAGGGAAAGGCTAAACACGTGTAAACGAAATACTAAACAAAGTGAAAAGACATGGTAGGATGTATAACGCTGAAGATTCATTAATTCTCAACCTGTTAACTACATTTAAGAGAAGAACCTTCCGGGTGCAATAATCTATAAGATCAAGCTAAGTGCTGCATCTGTGAGGGAACCCGATCTCTCGGATCAAATAGCAGCAATTAAGATGTCAGAATGGTGGGCTAATTGTGTTCAGACTCATTAACAGAACTGAAACGCAGGGTAAGAGGATACAAAAGAGAAAATAGTTCAAAGAAAGCCTTAAGTGTTGCCATGAAGTCAATCTCTCATTATACCAGATTATAATTAACTGTGGAATAAAGAAAGCGCAGTTAAGGACCACCGCCAGGCCTTGGTAAACAGTCCGATGTTTAAAAAATGTGTGCAATTGATTTTGCATAGTCTCTGAATTGTATATCTGAGTTCAATTGCGTCTGGTTAATTTACAAAAACAAATATCTCACCGTCTATATTCATACATCCCAGAAACAAGAGAAGACTGTTTATCCTGCTGCATTTCCTCATAAATTTCCCCAAAGTCCATTAAGGAAGTCTCTTAACAATACAAAAGCACATGCTCTGGCTACGCCGCAATGTCATTTTTTGTCACCTTGTAAATCCTGACATTTTTCAGAGCTTTTTTGCCATACGAGGTGGAGAAAGCGCAGATGTGTCTAAAGGAAAGACCAGAGGAAGAGTGTGAGCTGTCTGGCGGTGCAAATAAAATGCTACACAAAACTGTCTGCTTTTCAGTTCAGGGTTCTCATTTCAACTTGAAAGCTGTGCAGATTGTGCCTTAAAGTTAATGCCGCCATCGGAATGCTAATGGCGCTGAATTTCTGAGCGTCAGAATCATTTCCTCCGAGGAACCGGTGCACAATCCTGTTGATTTAGTCGAGTTTTTCAAGGGCATGGCAGGTTTTGAGCTGCAGTGGAAAAGGGCTGTGCATCAGTGCTTCTTTAATTCACATGAAACAAAGATTTACTTCCACAGCTTCAGGACACGTTGCTGATGAATATATTAAGCGTTTCTGAGACAAATCGGAAGGACCTGCTTGTTGTAATGAAAAAATGCAATGACAGATCCAGCAATGAGGAAGTGGCACCTGTAAGGTGGAGAGGGATTGACTGTCTACATAAAGCTCAGATCAAATGAGCATAAAATAAAACATGTTCCACCTACAGTGTGTGACAGCTTTCTTTTTCTTCAAACACTCTGTTGCTTTCCTGCCAAAGCAGTTTTAATCATTCACTCACCCTCATTTTGTTCCAAATGCACATTGTGGAACACTATATATATATATATTCTATTTATTGTGTTTTTTAAAGAATAATAAAAAAAAAATTTTTGACCGTTCTTACCATATTATAAAAGTGAATGCTATCAAACAACAAAAACACCATCATAAGATCATAGAAGTGTTCTATACAATTAATGCACTATATTCTTAGTCATATGATAATTTTTGTGAGATCTAAGCATCTGCTAAAACTATTTAAAAACTATTTATAAGAAAACCTTAACTTAAAAAATAAATAAACAAATAAATTGAAGTCCCATTACCTGAAAAAGGGGAAAAAAGATAAGCTAAATAAAATACTTTAAAAAAAAGATAATAATTATATTGTTTACAACTATTATAGAAGTATTAATAATCAGAGGTTTTTTTTATGTAGTTCTATTATTTTACCTACTATAATAGAATAATATTTTGAATGGCCTTGATTTTTTTTTTTTTTTGGAGTTTTAATTTTAAATTTAGTTAAAAACAATACAATCTAATTCAAAATATTAATAATTATATTATTTACCTACTTTTATACAAGTATTTGTATTTTGAATGGGCTTATATTTTTATTCTGAGTTTTAATTTTAGTTTTAAAATGAAAATGAAAATAAAAACAATAAGAGCTCCTTCAAAATATAAACAACTCTATAATAGTATGTAAAACCAGAATATCCTTTTGGGTTCAATAAAAAAAAAAAAAAGTCATACGAGTTTGGAACAACTTGGTGGACTTTAAATGATGATAGAATCACATTTTTGTGTGAACTATCCCTTTAAGCTCTCTGAGCTCCCCGTCTGGGAAGTTCATGAGTCACATGTGAAAGAAAAGCTGCATTGAACTCTCGAAACATAATCAAACACACACACATAAACACCCAATGCGGTAAATGTACTGCTGAATTAAAACAATTATACCTCCAGATTCTCGTAGCCTGACCCCTGATCAGACGAATCCCCTGCAATCGCTAGCAGATGTTGAAGTAGCCACACAGATACACCAGGCTCCTAATTAAGCTCTTTTAGCTCGTTTCATTTCCATGCAGGACTCACAGATGCTGATGTACGGCAAGGGTTTGGGGAAACCGATGTTAAGCTCATCATTAAGAGTGTTTAAAGCAGACTAAGTAAGGTGGAACAGCAATGACTAGTGTGACAGCTGACATGAGAAATAATAACACTGTCCAGGTGTTTGAGAAGGTTCCAGTGATCAAAGTGTGTGAGTGACATGAGGAAGGGAAGAAGTTGGAGCATATCTAATATGCGAGTTCAGCTCAGACCAGGGCAATCAGCAATTACAGGGAAGGTTTTAGTGATGGCAAATTGCATTACCATTTAAGAGCAGAGCGAGGAAAACATATCCAGCCAGAAGAGTTTCCAACGAGAGTGAGATTAGGTTTCACTTATTGATTTTTGTTTTAAACTGATACATTAGTGAACCTAATGCTTTAATAATTTCAAATAAACTGTCCTTCCCCAAAGTCTTAATGAGCACCACTGACTAAACGCCAAAATTATGAGTAATATGTACATGTGTGTGTTATAAAAGACATTTAAATGAATTGATGAGTGCGAAGAAAGAAAGAAAGAAAGAAAGAAAGAAAGAAAGATGGTGAGTGCTTTTAGTTTAGTTGCTAATGCCAATTAAAAATGTTATGCATTTATGAATAATTATCAGGATTGTTTAAACCAAATATATCCAGAAAAACTGAAAAGTTAATGTAATTAAAGTTAAAGAGTCCTTTTGTCATTAAATGCATTTTTCCCCTTTTCTTTTGAACTCTATTATAACATGCAGGCAAAGGAAAGAAAATCATTTTTAACATAAAACTTCTCTTGTCTTATGATGAGTCTTATATAGTTCCCAGTGTGAATAAAACAAAACAAAACTACTTTGTGTGTTCATAACTGATTTTCAAAATTTCCTAAATCAATAAACATCCAGGAAAATGTTTTTCTTCTCATAAAATAATTTTAGGAAACAATATACAGTGACTTTATCGTTGTGTTTTTTCCTTTTCTTTTCAACAGCGTTGTTCATTTCATCTTTGCTTAAGTGGTACAAAATGGCAGATTTGTATAACAGACCGAAGAAAGAGGGGAAAACTGAAATAAAATCAGAGTTAAAAGAAAGAGGAAAAAACATTGACCATGAGCATTTCGAATGAGACAAAGTATGGACTCCTCTCCCTCTCTTTCTCTCCGTCTGTCTCTCACCACAAACCGCAGGCTGTTCAAGGCAACTTAGAAATCTCTTACATCTGGAAGAGTCATAATTCATGGGATTTCTCTTGACAGCCATGACAGGCATAGGGGCAGCCAGAAACAACTGTCTCCTATGTTGTGCTATTTGCACAGAGGCAGGAGAGGAGGAGCAGGCACAGGACCACATCCTTCTCCAGCAGATGCGAGCAGCGGAAGCCCTTTTATTCTTTGCCAGTTACTCCATGAATAGGCCTTAAATATTATATAGACAGTAGCTATTGCTTCCAAACAGAAATTCCGGACTGTCTGCTAAGCTGGAAAGCACATGAGGGTCCATTGTTCTAGCGCAGAGGTCACGCCACGCTCTCTGCCCGGTTATTCATCTCTAGGATTTCTCACATGTTGGACGGAGATTAACGATTGGAGCTGCACCCCGCCGTGCATGAATACGATATCATCCTTTGGCCAGGGACTGGGTTTTTTTCTCTTTTTGGGGGGTGAAATTTATACAGAGACCAGGCTGTGTTGGTTTTGAAATGGCCAGGCAGGGAATGGTAGGAGAACTGCTGAAATCACAACAGTTGGCGGTGAAGCCCAAACCAGATCCAAACAAGGTGCTACTACCTTTGAAATCATTTATAAAACCTCATGCCATTTTAATGCATTTTTCTTTCTTTCACTGAACACAAAAGGAAATGCTTTCGATCTCTAAGACACTTTCTTTTCCATACAATGAAAGGGAAGTGTGAGATTCAATGCTTTAAAAAGATATTTTAAACAGCCCCTATAAAAATAATCCGTACAACTTTAAATAATGACTTAAATATTAACAAATTTATCATATGCCTTCAAACAATCTGGAATATATTGCATAGGTAATATTAACTTTTGGGGATGAAAGCATTCAGAAAAGCATTTAAAAAAAATATATATATATATATATATAGCAAAAAAATCAAAATTGCTTGATGCCATACAATAACGGTATACAATAACAGACTAATATTAAACTCGATCAATATTGGGTGAAAGTATGCACACATATACACACACACAATTCTCTGAATGGAATAATAGAACATGTTGGAAAGCAGCAGCTCAGATTAGTTTTTTTGTGTTTTTTGGGCTTAACAGTTTAGAAAACTTCATGAACTCTATTCTTTATGTATTGAGAAGTGTCAAATACAAGAACACAAAGGATTCCTCATGGGGAAGCCCTGGCTTAGAGTTTCCATGTTGGCCTGGCTAGCTGATGAGGAGCATATACTCCCTGATGGATGATCTTTTGGTAGTTGAGATAGTTTTTCCAAAAAACTACTTCACTCTCTCTCCCCCTCTTTCTCTCCTTCCAGAAGCCCAGTATCTGACCCTCAGACCACGGGGGGTTAACAAAAATCCAGAGCTGCACTGGGTGAAACAAGGACGAAACGGCAGCATCACGGCACTAAAGACAGCGAGAGAGCATCTGTGCACGTGTGTAAGAAAGAAAATGTGTTTTCTATGTATTAGAGGAGGAGGATACAAACACATACAGGGGAGAATGTGGATCTGAGAATGAAAGTTGTCTCAGATCCTTGACCATGTATTTTGAATATAATGTATCATATATTGCTGCTTGAGACTTAATGTACAAAGCAAAATAATTGACAAACATTTGTCCAAATTTATCCAGGCGCAAAAATACATAACTATAGACTATTGTTCAAAAGATTAGGGTCTCTCCACCTGTTGACAAATGACAAACAGTAGTTAATATTTGACCCTGGACCACAAAACCAGTCTTAAGTTGCTGTGGTATATTTGTAGCAATAGCCAAAAATACATTGTATGGGTCAAAATTATAGATTTTTCTTTTTCGCCAAAAAACATTAGGATATTAAGTAACGATCCTGTTTCCATTAAGATATTTTGTTAATTTTCCTACTGTAAATATATCAAAACTTAATTTTTGATCAGTAATATGCATTTCTAAGAAAGCATTTCTAAGCTAAATATTGTCCTATCCTAACAAACCATACATCAGTGGAAAACTTGTTTATTCAGCTTTTTATTTATTCAGCTTATGTATAAATCTCAATTTAAAAAAATTGACCCTTATGACTGGTTTTGTGGTCCAGGGTCACATATGGGGGCTTGCAGTACTTTCATTCATGCTGAGCCCCGATGCTCATGTTTTGCAGGTTTTCACAGATCTTATCATATTCCTATTTCTTCCCTCTCTCCCCAATCATTCCATGTCTCATCTTCACAGTCTCGATCCAATAAAATAGTGACAAATGTCCAAGTTCTGCATATCTTTTATGACAATTATTGACGGCGGCCTGCTGACTGTGCATTCTGTAGATTGCACCAATTTCAGCTTGCCTATGATTAAATGTTGATGTGCTGTTGTGAAAAACACTTTGGTACTCATAATTTAGTTAAGTTACAGTCAAGCAATGTCTGTTATAAACAAAACTATCTAATGACATTTAGCTATTTAAGATGGTCATTTACATACTAGAGTTACACGAAAGAATAATTGAACACAAAAACTATGTATCTGCTCATTAAAATCAGAATGTTCATCCAATGTTAGTTTAAGTTCTTATTATATCCTAATATACTAGAACAATTATTTATTTTTAGGTTTCAGTTTTTTATATTCATAAACTAACATTCCCGAGATGTTGCACAAACCTTAAGCAAACTATTTCCAGTAAAATAAACAAATAAAAATAAAATGTCTGTTTTGGGAACAGTCTGAAACTAAAAAGAAAACTAAAAAGCTTCCAGAATGTTATGTGAATATCATGCAAAATAGCAAGAAATAACAGCATTTAACTAAGATGTCCTCTATAAACAAACATGAAGTACCACATAAGTGCTACAAATTAATTTAAACCTGCCTGAACTAAACTTAATGTGTCATTTCACTCTGTGAAAATTCAAAACTGTGTGCATTAAATGTGAAATAAATACAGAGTAGTATTCTATACTCTTAGAAACAGTGGCTTGTTAGCGAAAATGTATTTGTTTGTAATGTTGCTACTTTTAGTTACTTTAAGATATCTCTACCTCCCACCAATTAGAACCTTCATTACAAGTCGTACTTTTGTATTTGGAAAGAAAAAGAGTAGGAACGAATTACATAAGCAGAGTTTGCATCCTTCATTTCAGAGTTTCTGTGAGACAACACTTTGCTGCACTCTAAGGAACTGCAGGCAAATTCATGAAGACACATCTATTTCGAGATCAAACGCAAAACCAAATAATAAGAATGACGGCAAATTGACAAACACGCTCTCCCTTGAACGTTACCTATTGACTTCTGTTTTAAAACACAAAAGCGAGCACGCCGTAAAATACGAGCGCACTTTTAAGACATATGACAGATTCAAAAATGGGCATGCTGCGTTTTGTAGAAAGATGACATTACATTTGCCGACAAAAAACAGAAGGCTCTTTTCATGGCAGAAGAAAAAAAGAATGAAAACACAACAAAACGGAAAGCCTGTGATCGCTGGGGTTTTGACATCGCTGAAGGTGTTTTTTCTTGACATAAGAAAAAGTAAATGAATATGTATTCAACATACAGTACACACACAGAGAGAAAGAAGGGCTCAGGGAAAATTGTGAAAACTAATGCCGTAATGTTGGTTTCAGTATACATGTCTGCTTTAATTTTGCATCAGATATCCAAGTGATGATGGGTTCAGGCTACGGAGTCTGCTGCTGATTTGTATGTTTAATGCGCTGCATATCTCTTTCTTAGATACGCTGCCTGTGTCATGCTTAAAACAGCTGCAGGCGAGCAAGGCAAATGAAAGAGGAAAAAAGGTATTTCCTCTGCAGATATAAACAGCTACTGTCACTCTCTCTCTACTTCTCTGTCTGAGGCCGTTTTCTCCTGTGAGTTTAATGTGTTGGCTCACATCACACAAATGCACTGTGTACGCCATAACTCTGCCTGGGCCTCTCGATCTTGCGCCCCACGCCAGGAAATTAGCTGTGGCATTTCCAAGAAAAATTCCTTCTAATAAAACGACTCAAGTAAATAAATAAACAAATCAGTGAAATATTTATGCAGCACGCTATGTTTAAAAACTGTGCCAGGCGGGCGAAGTTGATCCACGGTTACATGCCTTATCGAGGAATATCTAAAGCAATCTCCTGAGGATATTAACCAAAATACCGAGATGCTTTGCTACCCAGCTGCTTCGATATGTGATGTCTAGATATTTGTCATGTGGTATATATGTTAGATCTTAAAAGAAGAATGAAATTAAATCTGCAAATCATACCGCAAGCGGGTCGAGGCTGGAGGAATACGTATGAGAAGTTGAGTTGGGAGCACGTTTAAGCCTCAGATGTAGGTGTGATTCAGTTTGACGGGTCGGCAGCAGCATGTACCCCTGTGGGAACGCACACACACACACACACCATTACTGGCACCACAAGGACAAAATCACATAGATGAAAATAGCAGATTCGGCATAAACATCTCCATTCACGCCGCCATATGCAGCGACTATTCCTAGGCATTAAATTGATATGCATTAAAATAAGGCAGAGTGCTTCTCTGCCCGTCTGTTTTGATTGCCATATTTATTTGCTGAATAATTTTGATTACTGTGAGCGCCCGGCAGGGAAGCCAAGAAAAACGGCTGCATGCCGTGTGAGCGTGAAAGCATAAGTGGCCATGGTAATGTTATGGCGTTCATATGTATAGAATCGCAAGTATTATGAAGCCTATGAAAGGGTCACGCCAGTCACAGTCAAGCTGGGGAAAGGTCATACAACATGACCACATGATCTTGCTTTATTTTTTTTAAGATTTATTTTTCAGTATAACTGCAATTCCAAAGCATAAAAAAAACAGAAAAATATACGCTTGTGTAAATAAATAAAAGAAAAAGAGGAAGGAGTTCTACACCCACAACTTCCATTCACTTATGTGTGTTTCTTTAACTACAGGCACTTTTATGTCCCACTAATTGAATTCTGTTAAACATAAAACTTTTATTTATTTATTTCTTATATGGTGATGAAATAAACTGGCATGGAATGTATTTTTTTTTTACTACTTTTCAAATGTCTATTTTTTTTTTTACCTTGTCCCAAACAAACACTTATTAGTCTTTTAACAATATTAGAATAAGAAAATCCATCATAAAAACAATAATATCATAGTCTTAAATGCACTAATGTGGACAAAGTTACTGGCATACATTTTTTTTTAAGTATGCGAAAATGATTTTTTTTACATAATAAATATTGAAATACTATGAAGCACTCTTTGCTTACATTATAGTTTTAAACAAAAAAAATCAGATTTTTAAGAAATATTTAACACAAATACTACAACTACTATTCCTCAGTTGTGTTATAGTTGTGATCCTAAACAATTCCCCCCACTAAAACAAAATAAATAAATAAAAATACTGTTAATGTTTATCAACTGCACAGGATTAGAAATCACAAATATCACTTTTACCCAGAATATCAAACCACAAGTTTGCCCAAAGAATGCAACAATTGTGAAAGATTACAAAAAAAGCTGATATTTTTGATTACTAGACAAATGAAACAAGTTAAATGTGTTTTAAGAGAGTTTATTAGTAATATATATATTTTTTTTTTTTTTTTTTTACTGTGCACAAGGCCAAAGGGTCCCCTAATGCAGAATAAAAGGTTGAAAGGCTGAAGAGCAGCATTGTTTTATGTCTTTGACCTAAAGACTTTCTCTTCTTCTTGCTCATCTACAGGGAGTCTAACGCATTTCTACAGTGTCCCATTGAGCTTAGAAACAACACTGGTAAATCATATAGGGAAACAGTGAGGATTAAGGCACTGCGTGATCTCTCTTGCTCTGTTCTTCTCTCATCATTTGGCTCTACTGTGTCAGGGTCCATGCGAAACGGCCAGAATCTCTCTATCTCTAATTCCCCCCATCAGATGCAGAAGTGAGCGAGCATGAAGAGATCAAAGATGAGGGGAGAGAGAGATGGGGCAGTATGGCGAGGCTCTGAGAGAGGGCTAATGAAGGCTGGATTGACACTGCACAGGCACCTTAAAGGCCGTGATCTCAGCATGAAGCTCATGCTGAAGAACCACAGGGTCACCGCAAGGATACGATACAGATATATTAGATCTCTACTGAGATATAGAGTCCCTTAACATTCACTGTAACAGGTTTCCAGGTTTCTGTTTAACTTTCAAGCCGAAAATCCAAACTCTGTTTTTATTACATAATTAAAATAATTTGCCCCTTTTATGTTTTCTATATAAATAGATTTTAAAATGTAAAAATTCCAATGATGCAAAGCTAAATTTTTCAGCATCATTACTCCAGTCTTCAGTGTCCACAATATTTTTGTGGAAACATGATGCATTTATTTGAAACAGAAATATTTTGTAACAATCTTTACTGTCACTTTTCATTAATTTATTGAATCCTTGCTGAATAAGTATTATATATATATATATATATATATATATATATATATATATATATATATATATATATATATATATATATATAAACTTTGAATGGTAGTGTATATATATTTTAACACAACCATTCTTTATTTCTTATGCAAACATTTCATTTTCTCTCAGTTCCTTCCACAGGATCAATTAATAATGCCTCGGGGAAGTAGTCTGCTGTTTATTCCACAATATTTTGTCCTCATTAATGATTTTAGTTGCTAGTTCATTAATAATTCTGACTGAGGTGATTCTTCAAGGCAATCGATACCTTGATCACCTGACTCTGGCTTTGCCTTTAAAACTTCAGCCTTGCCTTCAAAATAGCTTTAAGCGAGGTCATACCTCCATACCCCAAACCCTGTCCCACCATCAGCAACATCCTGGAGCCAATGTCAAGTGCAAGGCAACTAATAATGAAGTCTCCCTCTGTCACCAAGAGAAAATTGACAAAAGTAAATGATTGAAGATGGATCTAATGATGTGACATGATATGATATATGATATGATAATGATAATAATATGATATATTACTAGAACAGCCAAATTGAGCTTTATGCTTGAGACATTAATAGTCTAATTTGTCCACTTAGCTGTTTTCCATTGGCTTAACCCCAACTAAAATTCCAAATAAACTGCAGTTTATTTAACCACAGTGGTGGTTACAAGTCCATGGGATCTTAAATGAAATAAAGATATCTCATAACTTTTAAAAAGCTACATTTAGCATGTACAGTGGCATGATACATGGCTGTATGTTGGAGGAGTCTGTCAAAGAAAACATGGAAATTTCCTTCAATGCATTAGGAGGCCCGATCATTAGGGTTTCGTGATGTGTCTGCGTTCAGTAAAACTTAAGATTCAATACATGTTTAGAAACCACTCATAAATCTTTTCTTTTGCTCATGACCCTGGAAAACTTAAATCATCTGGTCAGTCGAAGCAGTTCTACATGCAGTCCTATATGCCTGCACTTTCTAATCTATATAGATCCAAATTCAGAGAACATAAATTACAGATTGAAAATAAATAAAAACATGGAAGCATATCTATTATGTCCTAAAGCAAACATGGGTTTGATATATAGTGGACCGTTCATGAATAGTACAGATGAGACACTCAAGGCAAGACAATAGCATAATAGATCGTAGCACGAGTTGAATCAATAGACCTTATAAACGGAACAAGACTCCCACAAGATATTTTAACGGAGCCATCAAAGGAGAAGGGAAACAAATGAGCCACTAACAGAAGAGGCCACGGACCCGTGTCACGGAGCGGCCATTATTAAGATCTGCCAGTGGAAAGACGGAAAGGTGGAACGAAAAAGAGACACAAGCTGTCATACCAAAGATACTTCCAAGAAGCAGAAGCTCATGTGGGTGCAGAGACGAGGAGTTGCATGTTTATAGATTTCTTTTATCTTCTCTCTCCCGCTATAATCTCCCCCAGGATATCAGAGGGGAGCATCATCTCTACCAGCAACACAGCACCCAAATCCTGCCAGACAGCCTGGGCTTTGTAGGTGGCTCTCGCCTTCATCCATGGCCTTTGTCACATACACACACCCGCCCTTTCGCTGAGCCCTCTACACGGCCGAGCCGCGAGCCCCGGCTCCCAGCTTTCAGCTCTCTCCCTGAAGTTAGCTTCAGCTACTTGATCCAGCCTCATGTTCTTCACAGGCCTCGACATTTGCCAGTGCCTATTATCCTGGCAGGAGCCTTATCATATTCTCCCATCAGAAGCTGTAGGAGATGGCAGGAGATGGAAGTGCTTTAGACTCCCCCATGGTCCCCGCCCATGTCACCCTTCTCTCCCCCCTACAAAGATGCTCCCCGCTGGCCTCTCTCTTCCTGGAGATTTCTCCAGACGCTCCAATCGCACCTTCCCTCTCATCCTCCGGCCCTCCGGATCTCTTTAAACCCCCCGCGCTCCACCATCTGTGGAGGCTAACCCCACAAAGGCGGCCCCATGATTAGGTTGTCAGGATTTATTAAGTTAAGAAGTAGCAAAGTTTCTCCTGATGACCTCTGAACTCTTTCTTCCAACCGTCTGGTTGTGAGGGCTGGCCCTGACCCAGGGCCATACAGACAGCTAGTGCTAATGAATTTGGCCCAATTCATCAAAATTGGGCTGATTTAATCAAACCGACATGAGGGATGAAGACTCGTTGTGTTATTTCACACACACTGCATTTGCCAATGTTTGGCAGACTTGGCACTTGTTTGGCAGACTGTTTGAAGAAAACAAATAAAAGTAATTTAACAACAAGACCTATTCAAAAGGCGGACGAGAACTATAATGACAAAGAGGAACAAAATTCTGAAAATTGTTTTCAGAGAGCTAAAAACTTTAAAGGCCTGTTCACATCAAGAACGATAACTACAAAGATAACGATAACGATAACTTAAACAGGATGGAATCTGATTGGCTGTCAATGATTTGTTGTTTATTAGCTTAAAAAATATTTCTGAAAGGGATTCAAGTGCGTCGTAATGTCTATTGTCATAGAATTATTATTAAAACTTTATATTTTTTTAATTATAATTATAGCTATCGTCCTTGGTGTAAACAGACCTTAAGGGCCAATCAGAATCAATGTAAACCTGTAAGTTTGAGCATTTGATGCAGCAGACAACATAATTCCAGCAAATGCTTAGAATAAACAGACAATCATCGTCCGTTGGCGTGGATGTTAATATAGTAATCATTATAGTTATTATTCTTGGTGTAAATGGGCCTAAATATTTTTATCATTCTGAAAATGATTCCAACGACTTTGTGTGGTGTGGACAAAACCATTTTTAAAACTTTACCATAATAGTTTTCATTTTTGATGCGAATGGGAAATAAGGCTACATTGTTAAAGCACATTTATTTTACTTATTTTCTCAAAGTGTGTCATTGGTTTCCTGTTAGGCCTGCCAAATACTGACAAACGCAAGCAAAACAGAAATTATCATTATCGTGCTTGGATTCAAATTAATTAAAGTAATTATGACCTATAATTCTGGAGAAAAACACAAATTTGCACTAGCGCCAGTGTGGACATTGTGAAATATTCTGGACACAATAATACTGTTCATACAGCAAAGCAAAGCAAATCTTTACGTTTAATGACAGAGTGCTGTGCCGTGGTAAATCCAATGCATTTGGTATTGATTTTTCCTACCATCTGTATTCCTCATATCTTCAGTGTTCATTATGTCACGTTAGACATTACCCCCCTCCTTCCCCTTCCCCGAGAGGGTCTTAGCGAGTTCTCCCCCCTCCTCTCTTGGCTGTTGGAGACGGTGATATCTGCTGATCTCTCAGACACCTGCCTTGCGGACTGTGTGATCTCTGCCCTTCATTTCATACTGGGATATAATTTAGTGCCAATTAGTGCCAGATGTTTGGACACTAATCGTAGTAGGAAAAATAGATATTTTATATCTCATAATACAGACTCAATTATTTTAATTGTAATAATATTTTACAATATTAATGATTTTAATGTATGTTTGATCAAACAAATGCAGCTTTGGTAATCAAAAAGAATGTCGTTGAAGCTTTAACCTTCTGTAGACTTTTCAGAAACATGACTGTTCTCAAAAATAGGTACAGTTATCCATCAAAAATGCAGTTTAGAAAAATACAGTAAAATAAATCAAACTAATATCTGTAAAATAAATATACTAAATCAAATCTTTTAGACCACAAGCCGCAGCAAGGCTAAATTCTCTACTAATATCAGGAAAGGCAATATAAAACATACTTAAGCAAACTATGTTTCATTATTGTTATTATTATTATTATTAATGAGATTTCAGATCCCAAACAAAACTCAATGGCTTATTAACAGATCCTAAACAACCTAATCTTCTGAAACAACTGCAGAAAGTGAGCATCCCTATATACCCGGAACCATGAAAACTGTCCGTTAAAAATAAGTGACACGATAGCAGACGTAGTCACATTTAATTACAAATATTGTATTCTAAAGTGAAGTGAAAAGTGACGTGACATTCAGCCAAGTACTGTATATACTCAGAATTCGTGCTCTGCATTTAACCCATCCGAAGTGCACACACACAGAGCAGTGAACACACACACACACTGTGAACACACACCTGGAGCAGTGGGCAGCCATTTATGCTTCAGCACCCGGGGAGCAGTTGGGGGTTCAATGCCTTGCTCAAGGGCACCTAAGTTGTGGTATTGAGGATGGAGAGAGCACTGTACATGCACTCCCCCCACCTACAATTCCTGCCGGCCCGAGACTCAAACTCACAACCTTTCAACTGCGAGTCCAACTATCTAACCATTAGGTCACGACTTCCCCTATCTGCACCAAACTGGGGGCTGGATTAGACTCAGATGTAGATGGAGATAGGCAGTTATCTTTGAGAGTATGACAGGTCAGTGACTGAGCTTCTTATTAAAGGCGATGGGGTTTAAAAAAAATGAACGAATGAGCCCATACTGAAAAAAAAAGAGCAGGTGCACTTGATCTCACATATACACCTTACAAATAAAGGGGAAAGCTGTCCACTTTCAAATCCAGCCTCATTTCATGTCTGTGTTTGCTTAATCTATCGTGATGGAAGGAACATTAGCATAGAAACTAGCGCTGGTTAAGGCAGGATGGAGGTCTGGATTGAGTCTCATAACTCCCCACTTTCAAATGCCCTCATCGCACCAATGGGGTTGAGATCTATTTTCTATCCCAATTAGACTGCAGGACCAGGATGGGAAATGTCCTCTGGAATAGAAAAGGGTGAGAAATAGAAGATGTGGAACAGCACAAGAGGCCAAAAGACAGAGATCCGATATTTAAAAACCCCAAAAAGTCATGGATAACAATCTCAGCAGTGCTGGCGGCCACCGTCCACTCCGCAGTGAGATTGATTTGCTCAATCGCGAGATTTATCCCGTAATGTTTACAATAAGATTCCAGCAACGAGGCCCAGTTGGCCGCATTGGGCTGCCCAGAAAAAGCAGCCCGGTCTGCCAAGGTAATTTGTCCTGATGTAGTAAATAACAGGGTATAATGAAAATACCCCTGATGTATTCAGGAGCCCTGATTGATGCGGGATGAAGGAGGCCTGTGGAGGAGAACTCCCTATCTCCACATTTACATACTCAGAGCCTCTGCACAGCCACCCTGACAGCTGCTGCCAGTGCTCCACACAATTTTAAAGCAGTTATGAATTACCGCTGACCCTCCCTGCCCCCACTCACTAGTGCGGGAGATGCAGGCATATTGAAAGTCATCAGTCTGTGGCAGTCATTCTTTCTAGCATGATGCTGTGGGCTTGGGGGCTGTGTGTGTGTGTGTGGGGGGGGGGGGGGGGGGGGTTGGTTTGGTTTCAATCATACACAAAAAAAAGTGGGGGGATGCGGGTTACAACAACAACAAAATCCTTCTAGTTTGCTAGCATGTTCCTGAAAAAAAAATTATCTATCTTTTATTTTTGGGGAAATTTTATATTCAGCAGATGGAATATGATTTTCTCAATATTGTGATATAAACTCACATCGCACAATTCAAACCTTTTTCTAGAATTGCGGTTTACATCTCACCACTGTGTCTTTTTCCCCTCAGAATTGCAAGTTATAAACTCACAATTGAACATTTACATCTTGCAATTCTCAGCTTTCTTCAAATGTACAATTCTGAGGTTGCATCTCAAAATTTGGACTTTTATCAGAATTTATCTCACAATTCTTAAGGTCTTATAAAATGTGAGATATCAACTCACAATTCTCAGAAAACAGTCAGAATTGCAAAATGTAAGCTCACAATTCTGGAAAAAAAAAAAAAAATTTTTTTACAATTCTGAAATGTAAAGGAACACTCCACTAATTAAACACTTTGCTAATTTTTCAACCCCCTAGAGTTAAACAGCTGAGTTTTATTGTTATCGAATCCATTTAACCGACCATGAGCATCTCATTAAAAAATACCAAAAGAGTTTCGATATTTTTCCTATTTTAAACATGGTGTGGCAGCAAAGTTCCTTGATTATTACGCCGGAATGAGAGTACAGTTCCTTGCCATATCGGCACAGAAAATCACAACTTTTAATTTTCCATCAGTCTAAGTTCATGATGTAACTACAAAAGAGTCGAGTTTAACATGAGAAAAATATCGAAACTCTTTGGTCATTTTTGAGCGAGAAGCTGACGGTCTAATCAGATCCATAGATCTATGCTAAGATACATCTAAAGTGCTAGCGCCAGACCCAAAGATCAGCTAAATGGATTCGAAAACAGTAAAACACAACTGTTTAACTCTAGCTAGGGGAGTTGGAAAATTAGCCTATTTTCAAAAATAGTGGAGTGTTCCTTTAAAGTGATAATTAGCTTTTTATATTTTTATTCCGTGGCGGAAATAAGCTTCTATATCAGCAAGAATTCCCAAAGGAAGAGACATTTTTTGTCCACTTCCAGGCTGAGTTCTGCATGCTGCATCAATTAATAAGCTAATGCAAGACCAGTGTTCACATTTTTAAACATACATTCGCCATTACAGTCACTCAGAGAGCGACAGAGCATTCAGGTCCATTCTTCGCTAATGCACATCCCTTACAATTACGTTTAATTGCGTATATTTGCCACCCTAAAATAAATCCCAGATAAAATATCAAAAGGCCACGTCTGAGATAAAAGACCCTCCATTCAAACACACGCAAAAAGCAGCACATTTATGGTGTGGCTATAAAAAATTAAGGCGAGGAATATTTGCTGATTTTTTTCCAATCAACACCACTTTTTGACACTGTCTGAAAATGTATGTAAAGTTCAGGGCGGTTAGTCTCTCTAATCAGGCCTATTCATAACTGCTCTGGCTTTCAGAGGCAATGGCCGGGCTTTTTATTAGCCGCAGTGACGAGGCAAGGCGAGAGAAGAAGAAGACAATGAAAGGTTACAGTGATGAAAGCTTGAATGCTCCTCACTCATGTATCCTTTCGACATCTCCTAAATAATTAACCGTGGGGGTGAAGGGTGCATGGGGGGAAGGGTCTTTACTTTTGGCCTTTTTAGACCTTTGAAATGCATATCAAACATAGGCTTGCTTCCATTCCTGACAATATCATTTTATTTTTCTGCACTTCTGTGTTCATACCTTTTCCAGCCAAGAGCGAATATGTGGAAATGAACACTCGTCAAATGCCAAGTGCAAGTAATATTTGGAATTGGCAAATAAAAATAAAATAAAAACAACAGTTACTGATGGGTGACTTTGTTAAGAACTACAACATAATGCACAATTTCAACTGCTAATCCTCATGCTTTTATTTGATGTAGACAACATAAGAAAATCAAATCAGGCTTATTGTTCAAAGATTTTTGTGTTTTTTAAATAAATCTCTTTTGCTCACAAAGGCTGTATTTATGTGCTAAAATATAGAGTAAAACCAGTAATACTGTTAAATATTATTATAATTTAAAATACCCGTTTCCTTTTTAAATACAGTGATGTCAGTGACTTAAGTTTTCAGTGTCACATGATCCTTCAGAAGTCATTCTAATATGCTGATATGGTGCTCAAGAAACAATATTTATTATTATTAATGTTGAAAACAGTTGTGTAGGTGCACAATTATTATTTTTTTAAACAGGATTCCTTTATAAATAGAAAGTTCAGGAGTACAGCATTTATTTGGAATAGAAATATTCAGTAAATTTCAATGGAAAAAAAATAAATGCATACGGAATTAAAATAAAAATCAAAATTATATATATAGGTTCACCATCATATATATCTATAAAGCAAAAAACAAATCCAGCACGCAAATGCAAAAAATCTAAATATTTATTTACTACGTTTTGGTTCATCAGGAGTTTTTAAACATGATATATATATCTATGAAACACACATTTATTTATGTTTAGAAATTATGCAAAATGGTTTTGATTTGGTGTTATTCCACTGTAAATAAATTCATCTGATTTGGTGAAGTGATCTCTCTTCATATTTTATGAAACAAAACTATTTGGAGATACTCTAAACACCCAGTGTTTGGCAAGAAAAATAACAACATTAATTTCTTCAGTCATCATTTTTCAGCTCAACAGATATGAACCCCAACCCCACATCCGCCCCTTCTGAGCATGAGAATTAGTAAATATTCTTTGCTGCCATGTTATAATATTTGATTCGCCACAGAGTATGTCGGAGGGCGAACACAGAGATTGAAAATGGAGAATGACACCACAGGAGGAAGTCAGCATCTGCAGTCTGCATGCTTCCCAGGGTTCAGTCCAAGACAATCATGTAATGTATCATTCATATTGCTGCAATGCTGCTGCAGCCCTTATTTTCTCAGTTGCGGCTGTCCGCGAATGAGAATCCAGCAAACGCTCCCCGTCGTCATGTTCCCCCCATCATTCAACCCACAGTGCTCTTCTTCAATCTGTCACCCAGAGAAATGCTCTGCAACACACACACACACACACACACTAAACGCAATCCAATAGCAAATACAGATTTACACAAAAACATAGCATTTACTATGAATGTAAATCGATATTAACGGTCAACGAGTATGTTTTCACTTAACTTTCCCTTACTTAACCTTGAAAACAGACAGCGGTGGTAATTTTCAACAACATCACAGTTTGTCTTCTAATTCCAAAAGTGATTCTCGGTAGAGAATAAAAAACTATGAAGAAAAACATGAACACATTTATTTGATCTCTCATCATTTGGCTACTGAATAGAGTGTTCAATCCTGCCTCTTTTCCCCCCATCTAAATGGACAAAATGATCCTTCATATAAATACCTAATCAGCAGAGACCATTAAAGGTACTGTAGGTGCGAGATATTTCTTGAGCTATAGCTGATTATCATTCCGAATGAAGGACTTGTTTGGCACCATCCCAGGGGGGCAGGAGTCATTCTTCAAGGTGACGCACCTCACTAGAGGAATATATTCGCAATTTGCAATTGAAAGGAGTCAAATATACATGGCCATCCTCGGGCAGCCCGGATGGAAGCGGTCCATGTATATTCACAAGCATCCAGATGGACTCTTCCCTTTATCTGGGGAGGCTAAACATGGACATGGATGGCTGACTTTCTGTTTGCAGCTTTAATAAGACAGGGAAATTATCGATAGCAAAAGTACATAAAGGGAGGGCGAGATGAATTAACTCAAAAGGAATGAATAACAGGGCCCTCCTTAAGTGGCCCGCAGGTCTGAAGAAAAGGCCACGCTTTCACGTGAAATTAACAAGTCGGTAGAAATCTCATTTTGGAGGGTGAATCTGATAGATGTTCCAAACTTCAACAGAGTTCAGGGTTAGAGGCGAGAACTTCTGACAACAATTTGAATGAGGAAATCCTATTTCAGTCTACGCACAGGCTCTGCCTGGAAGAAATTGGCAAACCATACAGTAATCACCTTATCCATCACGGCAATCCTACATACACAAGAGGCTTTGGGCTGGAAGAGTCTTCTCCTCCCTTTTTATGAGAAACATGAAGTCATATTCTCTCTGTAGCTCAGGTATTCAGTACCCCCTCGCTCTTTTTTGTGCATTTAAGCAGTTGTGACCGAATGTGGTTAACGTCATTAGCAGGAAGGTAAGCAAAAAAACCTCACGCTTTATTACCTCAAGACAAACATTAGTAATGACAGTGTGGGCAGAGAAGAGGAATGTGATTCTGGAAAGGCATTTATCCAACCTGAACCCTTTCACTCTTATCACTACGGCCAAATGTGTTTTGCACGAGAGGAGCTTTTCTAGTCAGTTGCATCAGCAGAATTTTGCTAAGTGGTCGAACCCGGTGTGCCCAGGTGGGTCACCTTGCAGTGCATGCTGGGATTCCCCACATAGATAATCACGCTCCTTAATGCCTATAATACAGGCTTAGACACACTAACACCAAAATGTACAAAAAAGCAACTGCTGACTGCTGCTTGTTGCTTTAATCCATCAAACATATTAGTGGGAGAGATTATAATCAAGAAATCTAGGAAATCAAAGAGGAATTTTGTATCGTTAATGGTTGTGCCACTTTTGAGCACATAACAGCAAACCAGCATAATATTCAGTGATCACACATTAAATGTGTCAAAATATTTACATTTTATTTATTTTCAGCATAAACAATTTAATTAAATAATATTTAGCAATGACCAGCTGACTGTAAATGATCCCATGTTTTTTTATGGCTACTTAACAGATAAAGAAATATTGATTAGACTTTTAATTAGTTTTATAATCTTACCTGTCCAGTATCATTGTATATTTGCCTAAAAAAAAGTCCACTAGAACATATAAAACATACAAAATATTTTACGTATTTACACATTGGGAAGTCACAAATGTCAGTTGTGTTCACATCTGTGGTCAGAAAAAAAAATATGTTTTTTTTATTTTTTTTTTATTTTTTACAATTTAATAAAGAATGTACTTCAGACGTGTTTTTGTTTATGTTTATGAAGGTTCTGGAAATGTAACCATTATGCATTATTTTATAATTTGACAATACAGTTTATGGTACATACAACTTAGTTTTGTTGTAAAAAAAAAAATAAAAAAAATAAAAAATTCATTAACATCAACACCTCTTAAACATGATCATCCCAACATAACTTGAAAGCACCATGAGGCCACCAAATGTTGTGAACTACTGACCAATCAGAATCAAGTATTCAAGAGATGTGTAAATGGTCATATGGTGCATTTAAGTCATGTCAAAAAGATCGTACATATGAGTGCATGAATGGCACCAGTCAAGTTTCCCATTTTTTAAATTTTCTGAAAATTAATAATATTTTATTATTTTTACAAAATACAATAGTATTGTCAGGTTAGGATAATGAATACAAAATGATTCAATTTACACTCTTTCATAAATTGAATAAAAACACATCAAAAATGAATTTGAAATTCAGCATTTGAAAGTACTTTTTGCTGCAAAATTTTGCTGATATATTTGTAGAAAAATATATATATCTATACTGACCATTCCCTTCCTTTAGCGAATGGGTTGCTAAAACAACGCAGAGCGTTCAAATAAGCAGTACTATGAGCGGCACAATTCATTCTTTGAAGTTTCTCTTCTTGTCAGAAATGCCATTTTTACTGATGATATTTGCACATGACACTAAAAGAGATGATCTGGCAGGCGCCCATGATCACACACACAATAAGAATGCATTAAAACAAATTTACTTTAAGATTAAGACAAACAGTGACCCCTCACTGAACTGCAGAAAAGAAAATGAAATCACACAAATGCTTTCTAAAGAGTATTCTGCATTAATCCTTATATAGCATTGCGTAAGCTGCAAGCGGACATGTTCTGGTCTACCCTTTTCACACAAAATAATCTCGCACTAGAAAAAGCAACATAAAAAATCAATAGGCAAAATGGGAAAATGCTTTTCTGGGTCACATTTGAATATATCTTTTGGAGCTATTGATTTGTTTAGTTTTTTTGAGTAACCCAGCTTGGACCATTCTTCGCAATTAACACGCAGGGAAAATTAAATTCGGAGGGGGAACTATTACACATATGGCCAGTTTTATTGGATAGATAAATGAGCTCGGGCTCTGATAAAGAAGGGCGGAGTTCACCATAAGTAAGATTTATAATCTGACTCCAGGAATCAAGTAAATTAATTTTGCTATATTAAACTCAACCTTTAACCCACTCCGTCTCTGATTACCATCCATCCAGACTCATGCACTTGAGGCCGGAGCAGACAAAGGACTTCACGGCAAGGTGGGGGGAGGGGGTGCAAGTGAAAAAAATAAAAGAGAAATTGAGAGACTGATGATATTTCTTCAGCTCTGTGCTGCACATATCTCTCACCCCATACATGATTTTTCAATTATTTGAGCACGTGCAGACGTGCTGGGCAGAGTCAGGGAGCATGGAGCCTTACAGATGAGTAAAGCATTATCACACACGCTGAGGCTCTTTGCTTTAAATATTCTACAGTGCCAAGTAGTATCATCAAATCTGCCGTCATAGCACACCTCTAAAACCTTCACTCTCTGGCTGAGCGCAATGTGCCGAATCCCAACAGAACATTCGTCATGTCACATCACAACTAAAACGATATTTCAGACCTCTTCGCCGCAGCTGCACATAAAGTGGGGTCCAAAAATCAGAGGTTGCATTGAAAATCTGGGATTCTCAATCTAATTTAAACCTGGAAGCAAAGTTTTAGGGTTTCGACAACAATAAAGAAATATTACTCTTAGAAAAAAATTAAGAGTCTGCACTATTTCTAGGTCACTGATCAAGTAAGCATTTTGTGACATTGACCATGAGGTCACTAAAGGTCAGATGTTTTTTGCTTAAACTGATTCACAAGACTCATGCTGAGGTAAAAAGAGGTTTTATACGAAAATCAGGTTTTATACAAACTTATTTTGCTGTTTGAAAGCAAAATATGTCTTTTTTCAACTGAGCTTATGCTGATACTATCATTTATCTAAATAAATAAACAAATAACTTCTCAGACTTTGGAGCAAGCAAGCAGCTTCACTGGTCAACTAGCACATCCACACACATACATCAGTAGAATAAAGTGCTAGGTTACACAAAGATTCCAGCTTGCTCCAGTAAGGGCCTCTGAAGTTGACAAAGATGGAAAAGGTGCTTGAAATTCAGAGGATTTCCGAAACCTTAAAGCTTTCAATAATTCATCTTATATCTGTAAAAAGGGAAAGGGAGAAAGTGAAGAGAAGGCGAGGGAGACGCGTAGAAGCGGTCTAAGGTCCATACCACAGACCTGTGAAGCTGTTACCTCCACTCCGTTAAGCAGAAACAGAGATGGCAATAAATAGCCCTTTATTTGTTCCACTAGATTGTTCTAGCATTCAAGCTCAACTTAATCGCTGGCCAACCAGTAAACATCTCTGAGGCTTTAATTACAGAGGTGTACTCACACAAAGAAATAATAAATGGATTACACTACCCAGAAAAAAATAAATAGAATCTTTAAATAGAAAACATTATTTAAACTGCCTTGAAGCTTAAAAAAAATCTAATTTGATCAGGGGTGGTTGGCACTATCACATTTTTTACTCCAGTGAATATTTATAATGCTACATTCATTTTCAATTTTAATTCAATTTTTGCATAAACACAAGTCTTAGCAGCAATTAATAAACACAAACATTCTCAAACCACCTTTCCCAGGGAAACGGACTGAACGCAGTACACTGACCTCAAAACAGTGATACTATAAAGTAGTAAATGGATGTGTCGCAATGGAACGTGCCATTGAAAAACATACAAAACCAGACAACAGAGAAAAAAAAATAGTGAACATTAAAAGCAATTAATAAATTGTACAAATATATAACATGAAAACAAATTTGTGACAACTTGCCCCAACCTAGCAATGGGAAAATAACCTTGCCCTGAGAACCCAGTTCCAACTTTCAATTAAAATACATAGTCTTTCTTTAAAATACATCTAGTCAATACTACATTTTATGCATCACTTATTAAATTATCAGAAAAATAACATTTCAAAAAAGTCCAAATGAACTCATCTGTGCAGGATGTAACTTTAATATGAATTTTAATTTAACTTATTCATATGCAAATGTATACATTTATTTTTGGAAACTCATGTATTTACTTATGTTGAAATGTTTTACAATGCATGTTTACTTATTGCCTCAACAGCTCCCAAAAAAAAGATTTTCCAATTTTAGCATAGACAAAAAATACCTTCAAATTCACAGATTTATACAGTATTACTTTAACTAGTTTAATTTAATTAGCTTATCTATCTGTTTTAAGCCAACATACAAAATCACTGCTAGAGATGCATAAGGAAGTCAGAAATGATGTTTGCAGTATCCTAATAGTCTGCATACTAATATATATCTATTCATATAAAATTCAAGAAAAATCTGGTGAGCCCTGCATGGCCTGACCCTTTAACAGCAGTGGTGACAATTCCAGTTGACTGTGCCTTTGAAATACACCAAAATATTGTCAACATGGCCACAATCGATAAGCATCACGCCATGCCACTCTCCAAACCTTTTTGAAGTCGCTATTAATCTGAGGCGAGAATCAAAGCTTGCAGTCACTTCTTATCTCATCCGTGTGCCCTTCTAGAATATTCATAAATGATTTTTGAAGCCTTTTGTAATTCATTGTAGCGAGACAATAAAGAACGGACTCATCCTGGCCTTTAAGTGCAATAATTCCATTTCTTCTTTGCTATGTGCACTGTCGATAGCATTCATAATTGATAGCTCTCCGGAGCGCCTCAGGACACATTAAGTTTTATTCCTCTCATTCATCAATATATCTGACCAGGTAGATTTCATTATTGACGGCCGCTGGCCACATTGTGTTGTATAATTAAGTTCAACTTCAAAACTTCAAACTCTTTTTCTGTTCGCCCCGTGCGCGGTTCAACAGGAAGCGTTTGAAATGACCGCTTGGCGCTCTTAATTTAAACTGCTGTTTCATTCCTCTCGGTGGGTGTCTATTTTATTGCTAAAGGTCACCCTCATTTGTCCGAGCCAACAAAGGCAGCCCTTAAAGTTGCGGGTGCTTTTTGACAGACAGTGGTCCTCTGTAAGTGATGGCCTTAAGGACAGGCATGGCACTGAGACACTCTCTCTCCACAGCGAGGGAAATAACAGATAACAAATCACACAGACCCACACTTCTCTTCCTGGCATGATTGACGACTTCACAGAGGGCACAACTTTTCAATGTCCTCAGATTAAAAACCCCTCAAACAAATGAGGGCTAAAAATACGAGCCCAGGACACCGGGAGGGAGAGACGCCGCTCGCACGTATCTTTAAAAGAGAGAGAGAGGGGTGATGTGTGACATACAGAAAGAATATATGTTAGCAAGAAACTTGGGGAGAAATATAACGCTTCGTCCCGATCGCTTAGTCATTCAGATTAGAAATCTTCGAGATAATACGTGCACCCCAAATCTGATATAACATTTATTGAAACCGTTCTGCTGCTTTTCAAATGCATTGCTAAACTGACCTCACGGTTTAAGATTCACATAAGGGGGGAAATGATCTATAGCTGGTTATTAAAAAAGTTTTATTTTACTGGTATCACGCGACCTTAGCGTATATGACCTCTATTTTCACAAATGGCACAGGTCTCTTTTTTAATAGAGTCATGGTGAGCTATATATCCCTGAGTTGCTCTCATAAAGCAAAGCAACCGCCTGACTAATACCTTCACATTTGCTGCGTGCTTGGGTGTTTTTCCTCTCTCTCTCAAATGAATGATACCGCACATACTCAAACACACAAAACAAACTCTAAATGGCCCCATGGCTCATTTCCGACCCCGATTCGTCGGCACAAAAGCAAACGCACATGTTTCTCGTCATTCGTAAATATGACACAGAAAGCATCTTTTAAAAATCTGAATGACGAGCTGTCAGAGGATGGTAATTCTAGAGCACGAGGCATTTTAGCGCATTGATAATTCTTACAAATGATCGCTAATAACTAGGATGGAGGAGTATATGAGCAGAGGGAATAATCAGACGCAGGTTTTCCTGTTCATGGTTACATTTTGCACAGTTTAAAAAAAAACAAACAGGGCAAATGTCATTCAGACACAAAATTGTATATATCACCGAATATGACTATTTCATTTGAGAGCATCAGAGTCCAGTAATTGAAAATGACAGAGGCAAACAAAGCATCAATCATGGCTGACCTTTTGGAGCTTTATTATCGTACTGGATGTTCAAGGAAACCTGAAGGCCTCTGTTACACCACACCAGCACAGAAACAGTCACATCGAAGCCTGAATTTCCTCTGAGAAAAATAAAGAAATTAAAAATATTGGCTCATCAAATATAAAATACACAAATTTATTTTTTTAGGGGTGTTTTTATTAGGGGTGGTCAAGTTAACGCATTATTATCACATTAACGCATTCATTGATTAACGGCAACAATTATTTTATCGTGCATTATGAAAGTCAGTTGTTGTTCACTGTCTCTGAATACACACAGACAAACCATGGGTCACGGAAGGGGTGGGATGTTGATTAATACGGGCTTGGGATGGGCGTCATCACGCGTCTCAAACAATGAGAGCATTTGGGATGGGCTTAAGACTGCAGCAGCGCTCACATTAACGCTTCCGATAAAATTATTTAGGCTTAGCATCAACACTCCCAAACCACTGTTCACTGTTATTTTTAACAGAAATTAATGCAACGATGCTCGTAATCACAATTTCTTAAGTGGTAAATAGTAGGCATAAGTTTTCGTTAGCAAGTAAAGACAGTAGAGAAGTGCTCTTGCTCAGCACAGTGGAGTGAATTGTTTTGCAAACTTTGTGGTTTATTATTTTGAGTCGTTTGAGACGCGGTAACACACGGCCCTCTCACAATATATTGCTTTACAGATCTATCAGTTTTGCTGCTCAGAAATGTTCACGCAATCATGCTGCACGTATCATAGCGCTCACACTCACTGATCTATATATAACTGAACCTTGCTCTGGCCCACCTCTTCCAACCAAGCGTGGCACGGAGTGATCACACTAGTCAAACCAAATTTTATTGCACTTTTGTTCAAATACTGTAGCAGTACTTTTAAATGAAAAGTGCACAATACACTACTTTTGAATGCATTATTGAATTTTGTGCTTAACAATGCGATTAATCGCAGAAAATCATGTTGTTAAATCATCGCGGTTAACATTTTTAATCGTTGCCCAGCACTAGTTTTTATATGTGGCATCCACTAGAGAAATTAAGGAATGTATGATATATTATAACCATATTGGTTATCAGTCTACATCTGCTTTTTTCTTTACAGTATTTGTTAGTATTCGACAATACTGACTGCCTGATATTGAATAGTTAACTAGCCAGATTTAGACAATTGTCCATCACTTTGCTTTCAAGAGTGATTGTCTAGAATTGTTATTATGCTAACAGCTTACATGGACTGAGCTTTTTTTTTAAGCCATTTCATTAGATATAAGATTTACACATATTTTTCATTATAAAACGATATTGTCAGCAAATTGTCAAATATTTTAATTATAAAAATCATATATGATACAATTATTTAATACAAATTTATTAATTAATTGCAAGAATATTAATTAATAATAATTGTATAATTATATAATCATTACAGTTCATTATATATAGCTACAGGTTACAAAATATGCTAAATGAAATCTAAATTTAGACTTTGAATCTCAGATCCAATCTCAATGTGGTCGCAGACCTTTGGACCTTACAAGTCAGTGCAATTTTGTACCTACACTTCAATATGCTCGATATATGCAATAGATGTTTTTACTAAAGAAACAACTACAATATTTTCTCATGTTTTAGCAGCTTCCAGAATGTGTGCACATATTATATTAATAACTATAAACTGACCAGCCCAGGAAAAAGAGTCTAGCCTTCACATTCACACACAGAACTGCCACAAACACTTCCACATATTAGTGACAAACACACTGACAGTTCCGTTTATTGTCTGGTGTCAAGCTCCAAACAAAAGGTTCAGAGAAAGTTGACTTTCCAAACGTGGGCTTGTACTCGTGCGACACATATTTCTCTTTCATGAGCAAGCGGTTTACTGCCGTCTCCTTTTCTGCGCTTTGATTAAATGCCCAGTGCGGCGGTTATGGACGGTCTACAGGCAGCACATCTGGACTTGTGTTTAATTTCATGTCAGGGTAGAACAGGAAGCACCTGCCTAGATGAAACCATTTCGGGGGAGCAAGAAAAAAAACACACATTTATCCATCTGTGGTGGAAACATATGTCAGAGTTGTCACATTTAAAAGAATATCAACAAACATAGAAAATCTAAATTGCTTTAGAAAAGCCAGTCTTCAAAAATTAACACACATTTCTTTTAACCTAATGTTATCGCATCTGTCCGATTTGCGGCTGAATGAAATCCATTCTCACGGCCTCAGAATCTGAAATTGCAGTGAAATAAAACTTCCAGATGTTGGTTACTCAACATTAACAAATTAAAGGATCTAATTCTGACTCAATCAGTCGCTGGTAGGATATCTCTAACAACCACAGCTGTGTGTTAAAGAAAAATCAAAACCTGTAGTCTAATGGCCATCAAGCTGTTGAGCACATGTTGCTGTCTGTGTTGAGCATAAGTGTTAGCATAAAAAAGTATGAATAAATAAATTATTACTGAAATTAGCAGCAATCATGTGAAATTGATCATTGATGAGCTGCAATAACTATTAGAAACACAGAACACTTTTGCACACTACATTACCAAAAATAATTAAGTTAAATATATATAAATACATATATACAAATAAAAAATATTACTTCCTACACTAGTGTTTATTATTCATTCATGTTAATTTGTACATCTTGAAATAGAAAAAAAAAAAAGAGTTTTAGTGTCCACTACCATTTCTACCAACGTGCACTACTAAGACTTGAGGTTAGTAAGGTTTTAAGAAATTAATACTTATTATTCAGCAAGTTTGCATTACATTGATCAAAAGTGACATTTCATGTTTTAAATAAATGCTTTATTGTTTTTTTACTTCCTATACATAAAAAAAATCCTGAGAAAAATGTATTTCAGGAAAATATTAATATAATATTAAGCAGAACAAATATTTCCAACTTTGATAAAAAGGTAGAAATGTTTCTTGGGGACCAAATCAGCATATACAGTACAGTAAGAATGATTTCAGAAAAATCATGTGACACTGAAGATGGGAGAAATGGCTGCTGAAAATTAGCTATTGCCATTACAGGAATAAATTAAATTTTAAAATATATTCAAATGGAAAAACTGGTATTTTAAATAATTTTACTGCTTTTACTGTATTTTTGTCACAACCTTGTGAGCATCAGAGAATTATTTCAAAATAACTGAAAAATGTTAACAACCCCAACCTATGGTAGAACGTTTATAAATGAGTAGAAACCTAAATTAAAAAAGATGTAAAATAACTGTTTATTGTTAGGTCATTAAACATAATTGATTTATTATTGTTTAAAATGAACCTTACTGTAATGTAAAAAGGTTTACTTTGATTGACCTGAATCCTGACCTGAATGAGTTGGAACATCAACTGCAAGCCAGACCCCATCAACCAACATCTCTGTCTCCATGTTCCAGCATCTAGTGGAAAGATTAAGAACTGTTATAACTGGACCAGCTCACTAGTAATGGAAATAGTTATGAAAATAGGTGAAAGTAGGTGCTGCATTTGTCAAAAACAACAATAACAACACATTAATGTTTGAAGCTTCTGTCTCTGCTTCACGTAAAAGTTGCTTCCATAAACTGTCACAACTGAGGCAAAGTCCAGGAGGCAAATGCCTTGGCTGACCTCTCTCTCTTTGCATGTAGATCCGTGCCTCTGTTGCAAAGCTCCACTTGCCAAGCCTCATTAGTTTCACTTCTCAGATAGACCGAGGCCCACTGGCCTTGTCCAGGCATGCTGTGATGCTTTCCACTCCGATTTATTCATCTGTTTAGTTTTCCATCACTGTATTAAACTTCCAGTCAGTTATCTGGACGGACAAGTGTCTGAGACACCTGGTCCTGCAATTGGAAGTGCATTTATTTGGCTTCTGAAATGACATCTCATGTTAAGCATATAACAAAATGCAAACAGGTATAAACACCCCAAGGCCTGGACCAAGACTTCACTGAACATAAAGAATGAAGGAAAATATTATAAATCACATGCTGTTTATCATGAGACCAATGGGAAAACTGCAAAAATTTGATAACCAGGTGTCAGTTTTAACCCTCAGACATCACTATACAATTGGCAAATTAATAAATTTCTAAAATCACATTAGTCAAAAGCATCACAGCCTACATTTTTAGCATTCACATTTTTTGTTGAAGTCATGAAACTAAAATGTTATTAACGTTGACACTATATCAATTATTAGAACTGAAGTGGAGGGACTTCAGAATTTCGTTCACACTCAGAACAATAATTCAGACTTGCGCCTGAATTCAAATGTGACTGTTAAGGTCCTTGCACACCGACTCCAAAGTTGTTATTTTTTTCATATTCATCATCCTTTCCTATCAAAATGCTTGCTACAAACACAAAAACGCACAAAACAGAAACTGATCCGAATTTTTTTATGACGGACAAAAGTTAAGGAGTGCAGTGTGTAAATGTGATTGACACAACATGACGTCATATTTGTTTTTTAACGTGCAAAAATTTCTGATAAGAATTTCAGACTCAAAGACTCAAAGAATTTCAGTGCGCAAAGACCTTCAGAATGCTGCAGTTTGGCCTGTAAATACAAAACTACTGCTGAGGTATATTACTTACTATATTTTTAATTTGTGGGGTAAAAATATATAAACAAACTAGAGATGAATTCAATATATCTGATGAATTGTGTCTGAAAAAGGCAAATAGGGAGCATATATTGTGTACCCTATTAACCAGTTCTGAATCTGTTTCTTTAGAGTCTTAACTCAGAAATTGTTTGTGTGTGAGAAACAAAGGAACTAGATGATTCTGGCTTGTCCTAACTTGTCATTCCTCATAGAATGTGCTTCAGAACTCCATCATAACTAATAATAAGGGACAGATAGAGATTAAAATATCTTAAACACACATTCCTTCCCCCTTCGTTACGTCCTACTCATCACCCCACTGATCAATAAATTAAAGACTCAATTTTTAATACAGTGCTTATCTGAATTTCTGCATGCTGAGTCTGCATTTCCTGTGTCCATTACACCACCAATGTGCCACCTGGGGAATCATGGGAGATAGGATTAAGAAAATTAATCATACAAGAAAAAAACACTTAGTAGGACAATAGCCACCAAGAGCATCTCAAACTGATTTTAGTACACAGAATGGTCCATTTAAAGCTTTTTGATTTGATTCTCTTTAAAGCTGAAGTGTGTAATTTTTAGTTAAAATGTATTGCAGCATTATGTGTAATGAAAAATATAATTAAGCCAATTGTAGGTTGATTCTTCTGAAAACTGTAAACACTGCTGTTTGATCATTCCGACCAGCCTAACATAGCAACAGCTCAGCCAATGGAGTGAGTTTGTGGGCGGGGCACTCTGTTTGACTGGCTTATGGCAGATGGGGAGTTTTTCTTGAAAACCAGTTTGAAAACAGTTATAATTTTTGCAAGTTTAGTGATGCTGGTGGTAAAGAAATCATACTTTCTTTGTGTAACATGCCCCTTTTATATTATTGTACATATTTAACAATGTTTTATTTAACACATGGAATAATTGCTAGTGAAAAACAAGGTCCAGACCTCATGTGGCATTTAACAGAGTAAGGTCAATTTACAAAGGAATTAATAAACCAGTAAAATTAGATGTGTGAGTGTGACATTTAAACAAAACTGAACTGTTATTACATTAAATACAGCCCAGCTTTCTAGTGTGGCTGTGGGGGGTAAACTTTGAAACTGTGGGATTGATTGTACTTTTCTCCATGTTATATTGACAGATGTACTTAAGATCTACATCAGTGTGCTACAATTTAACCGAAGAACTAAGCAGACAGTCTTTTGGAGCCCATTGGTTACGACACAGATAGGGCGGCAACACCTCCGTCAAGGTCAGGCTTCAGAAAGCAGCTAGATTCTGCCACACTTTTGTCTATTTAGATAAAAATGCCACATTCATTGTGTCTCAGATAAAGCTTAAAAGACAGAAAGGAGGAGACGGAGAATGAACGTAAAAAGAAACACTGGCACACCCTCAAGATTTTCTGCTCAACATTTTATCTGTCCGTGACGAATTCTAGTGCTCACTCACCACTTTTGATATTTTCTCTTTGCCTTATCTTGCGTCTCCGCGCCGCATGACTCGCCACTTTGGAATAATGTGCCACATCTGTAATGGCATTGCTTTTGTGTGGCAGATTACGCCTGTATTTTTTGCCCCTCGTCAAATTGAAGTATGAACACTAGCGTGGCTTGGTAGATTCTCACTATATAGCGTCAAAATAAAGCCTGTGCCAAAGCCATCTCTGAGGAGACCGTTGAAGCTGTCAGAAAGATGTACATGGGCTAGAAATACACCTTTAACATGATCTCTCCTTGCCTTTGATCTGACAGAGTTAAAGCCTCTGCCATGCAAAATGAAGAAATACAGATAGAAATCTAGATGAAAGTAAACTTAAAGTTGAATATGTCAGATCTGCACTACTAGCACCACCAAACGGAATTGCAAAAAATAATGCAAAAATAGCCTTTTTTAAACCAAACACTCTCCTTGTCTGTCACTGGTCAGTCAATAAGATTTCAAAAAGATTATAAAAAAAAAAATATATATATATATATATAATGAGGGAATTAACCTTAACCTATGAATGGTTTGCTTATAGATGCCTTTGCTAAAAAGATGAAATATCAAAAATATTTTACACACATCAGAATAAATCTTTTAGAATACAAGGAGTAGTTCATCTGCTTGCTTTTGCTTAATGTATTGAATCTTTAGTTCATTATGAATAAATATTGCCTTTTTCTTCTTCTGATGAAGAACTATCGAATTACAATTAAGTGACTTCAATCTGCTTTTGTCTTTTCATGCTGACAGAGACTAATTACCCCTGCTTTGTTCAATTTATGAAGTACAATAATCAATGCATAATTGTGGATTATATTGTCTGCATAATAAACACATCACTTCAATTTCTGTAAGCGAGCCACAGACTTGAAATGAAAAAATGGCTGTGGAGATGCATGCAATACATCACAATAAAGAAAAGCGCATAAACAAAGAACATTTTAAATAATACCCTCAATATCTGTAATTTATTGCAGATATTTAAAATGTCTCGAAAAGTACATATTTAAATATTTACAGCTGCGTCTTCATAAAGACCCTGGAGGAACAGGCAACTCAAAAACTCCAATTCGACCAAAGTAAGTGTTAAAACATTAAAACAAAAATTCAATGTTTTACTTATTCACAAAGTTTCAGTGAGCAGGATAACGTCAATGCCTACAGGTAAAGTGATGAGAGGCGGCTTTGAAAGCAGCCGCGTTTAACATGCCTCGCAGATTCTTGTTGAATAATGCAATGATACCGCAGTCGTATTCTGAGAGGCTATATTTATAATACACACAAAGGATCATGTTGATAGAACTAAGTCAAAGATTTGTTGAGCGGAGCAGAGGCAGGTTAAGGACAGAATGACATGCCCGCTCCACTTTTCAACCAATCAGGTCTGGAGCGGACAAATTTAGCTGTCCCAATCACCTCCAGAGTGACATGATGTCATATTAAGGCCTAACAGCTTTCTAGCTGCATTTTTAAAGGCAAAATCCTACATTATTATAACTAGGAATTAGTTATTTTTGCAAATTCAACAGTTTAGTCTGTGTTATATTAGCTTAATTAAATTGAAAAAATCTTAAAACAAATAATGTTTTTTCAAAAACAAATCGTCCACCACTAAATATGTGACTTCTGTATCTCATCAGTTCACAGGATTCTGTCAAAAATACTGCATAGGGTCAGATGTTTGAATTCACACACAGAGACAGATTCAAACACAATTCTTATATTATCCATATAGTAAATAACCAATTATCATATAAAATGAAGATTTCTTTACACAAAAAACAAGCCATTCAAAATTTAAATAAGGCACCATGGGTCTTATGACTCAGGCATCATATTGCAAGTCTTCTAAAGTTGTTTGTTAAGAACAAGATTTAATTTAAGTAATTTAATTTAATTACAGTGAGATTTGTCATTGATGATGTAAAACCTGTTGTAGTGCACCCTTTTGAAGAGATTTAATTAAAGAGCAGGGACGGTGGAAATTGTCAGTGAATAATGACTTAAATTACAGTTTGTACCTCACACAAAGCTACAAATGAGTTCGGAAAGAAAGAAAAAAAGCTACAATAAATAAATACATGATTAAATAATTCAGGCAATTTGAAGGTGAGTAAAGGATAGAATTTCCACTGCTGTAATAAATGATTTGGAGTAATAAGTAGATCTATATTATACTTTACAATCAAGTATGGAAGAAATGTGGTTTAATTTCTACACCTTCAAAACAGATCTACGGTTTTGAATCAGTACATATTACAACTTTCCAATTTTAGTTAAGCAAATGTTGTTTTACAGTGTGGCAAAAGATTTCAAAGTGAAAATCTGCCGTCACCTCAGACCTCACAGAGGAGCAAGCCAGTAACTTGTTACAGGATACGGCATGTGTTTCCGAACTCAGCTAAGCTTTCGACTGATAGCTCAGTGCATGACAGCAGCAGGACACATGTGAGCGGTTTCACTTCCACTATAAACAGCCGAGGCTGCACAAATCAAAAACAGGGGAGTCCGTCTTCCACACTTCTTTTTCAAATGAATTCTTGCAATACTCAATTCATTTCCCCTGTTAAAAATCCGCTCTCCGTTTTAATCCTACAGTAAAATGACTAGAATCCCATTACTTGTCTGACATAGTTGAGAGCCCTCATCATAAATACTGCATGCTGCTGGTTTAAATCATACAACTGTATTCCTACTGCCCTCCAAAAGCCATTCTGTAATAAGAGAACAGAACAAGTGTTGTGGTAGTTGCTGTGATACAGTCTGATGTCTTTTCACACATTTATTTTTTTCATATCCAAGCAAGTGTTTTTTAATCTTCATTCCAGCATGGAATCAGAACAAAGTGAGAAAAAGTCACCCCAGTAAATCTAGTAAATGTAATTTGTTCTTGTGCATGTGATCAAACATGGATTAAAGGAATAGTTCACCCAAAAGCAGCAACATTTGTTCTGTTTCTAACAAACGGCTTTATATGACTTGGAATACTGCAGCATAACACCTTATGATTTATTTGCATAATTTTAGCTAAAGTCCCCATTCATTGGAACTGCATTGGACTATGGAAAATTTCCACTTTTTATTCCAAAGAAGAAAATGAGTCAAGAAGTTTTGAAACAACATGAGTAATTCATGACAATATTTCATTTTTGAGTGTACTGTCTCTTTAAATGACATATTGCGGATTTTGCACAATGAAGAAAACAGCAACCTGCATACAAAAAATGTATAATATAAAAAAAAAAACTGAGACTAAACAGCTGTTCACACAAGCAACATTTTTTTTAAAACAGTTTAAAACAGCTAAACAAACACATTTTTAAAAGTTAAACTAGACACGGTCTTAAAAAGGAGGTATCCATGGCACAAGATGCTTAAAAAAAAAACGTTCTTTTTTTTAGATAACAATTAATAAAGCATAGAGCAGCCTTAATGTGTTTTGTATAAATATAATCTTAGTGGTGAAAGACAACAAAAGACCACAAAAATGTTAACTGTTGCAAAGCAGCACCTTTTCAACGTTTGTTTCCTTATCAATCACTGAAAGACATTTTCCCCTCAATATTAAAAACATATTCACTGCAACAAAAAGTGGCATAAAAAAAGCTTTTGTTTGTGTAGAAAGGTTTTCTCATGCAAACGTGCTGTCCTCTTATGCTAGACTCATCTGATGGATAGCAGAGATGAGGGTCCTGATAATTTACATCTATTTATCACTCACAACTGTTGTTACTGATGCTGATGTCATGGCTGACTCAGGGGAAGAGAGTCCAGATGCCACAGCCTGAGAGAGAAAGAGAGAGAGAGAGAGAGAGAGAGAGAGAGAGAGAGAGAGAGAGAGAGAGAGAGAGAGAGAGAGAGTGGGAGAGTGTGAAAAGATCCCTGGGCGTCTTGATAAAAGAAAGAGCCCTTACTCAATCCATCTTCAGCTTTCTCCTTTTTTGTTTCTTTCATTCTATTCAATTACACCTCTAATATGCGTCCGTGCCGCACAATTAAAGTCTCATATCAAAGACGAACCCCAACGCCAGATACAGCAACAGATCCGAACAAAACAAATGGAGTTTCTGAAAACGTGAAACATCATCAGCCAGTGTACATGCTATTGCGAGGCCTCGGGTGAAACATGTTGGATGGGCCACTCCAATTTTCCATCAATCAAATTATTCTTTATTGTTCGCCCCATGCGACCTCAGGCAACACAAACCCAGAGACTGTCAGTTATGAAACATTATATTTCTGCTGTCATATTGCACCCCAGACATGGCTATTACAAAGAGACGTCATACCGCCGCTGACTTTAATATTCTTTCATTTAGACAGAGGTTAGTGCTGTTGCTTCTGTGCGACAGCATCTATTTCAGGCTCATAATGGCATTATGTTACACTAATTGTATTAAACGGCAGTAAGCTAGTTTATTATATCCAATGTATTGTTTCTTTGGAATGAAATTTGTTACAGGAAATTGCATATAATAGTGTTTTAATGAGTCTGCTGTAAATGACCTCATCATTAATGCTTTGCTTTATCCTTTAAATTACTTTCATTTGCACATAAGACTGATTGAATCACAAAGGTGATCTCAAGAGCCACAGACTGAAGACTGCATTTCATTAGCCGCAGATATGATCAGTTTTCAGATAATTGTGTGCAACCAACAATTGGTATTAAAAAAGAAAAAACACAGTGGAGGTTGATTCAGTAGGCCTTTGGCCACAATAACAAAGTGTTTGTATCACTTCATATTCACTTAAGTTAGAACCAAAGAAAAGCTTTTTTTTTTTTTTAAATACACTTTATGGAAACTTCTGGGAATGCTTTTAAGTCATCACATCATAGCACACACATAGCTAAACTGCCATAGCAGGATACTAATGACGCCAAGGACAAAGTTTTGATTCAGAAGAAACACGCTATAAAGCACTTTGGATAAAAGCAACTGCTGAATGAAGAAATGGAAATTATAAAATAATTTTTGTGCACCACAAGAGTATGTGTAGTAATATACTGTGATCAGATGAGAACTTAGGCCATACATTCTGCTTAGGCCATACAACTGAGAGTGTATATAATGCATCCTCCTGAAAGCAAACAGTACCGCTCAAAGTTTGGATGCAGCAACTCATTCTTTATCATTACTATTAATAGTAATAACACTACAGTTGAAAATGCAATTAGTTGACAAAGTGAGGAATCCAAATGCCTTATTTAAATAAAATATTCTAATTTAATTATTATTATTATTATTATTATTATTAAATAAAATATGTTGTGGCCACTAGTTTAACTAACTAATGACTAATATTTGTAAAGTTGTAATATTTACTTAATTTTTTTAACTATCGAACAGGATTCATCACTTGTATTATTTAGAGTCAACTAATCACATTACATAATAATAGAAAAGGGACCAATTATGAAAAAAAATAAAATAAATGGTACTATGGAAACAATGTTTTCTCAATATAGCCAGATTCCAGCTCTCAGCCAACTTCACAGGGTGCATCCTGGGATTCTTTTACATCAGTATTGAAGGTGTTCCCATTTGTGCTGGTAATGTGATGGCTGCTTTTCCTTCACTGCTTGTTCCAACTTTTCCAGAAAAAAAGGAAAATAATAAAAATTGTGTTTCACTGTAAATAAGTATGCAGTGCAATGTATATTTGTTAAATCATTAGTCTGGAGATAAAATAGGATTTTAAGAAAATGAGAAACAAATTCAGTCAAGTGTGTCCAAAATTTTACCCAGCAAGTGAAGAAGCAGAAAAAGCCATCAATGTTCAATTCAGTATGAAAACGTTACTGAAAAAAAAGTAATTTCCTGTTCGTTTAAACTTCCAGAACAAAGAACAATTTTCACAATGCATCCATAAGTGTCCATTCACACAGTCACTTTTACCATCCATCCAAGACCCGTGAGAGAAAAAGCGTGAATGAAGCAGTGGGTTTCCCACAGGACTGTCAGTGCCACACTCAGCAGAGCCGTCCAATCTGTGCCAGCGAGGTGCGTTTCCACGTGGGCAAGGCGAGGAAACGTAATCATGCCACACCTCCTGGTATGTTCTGGAGGCGGCGGTGGGGGGAAAGCTGTCAGGGGCTTGTCATAATGTTCCTCTACAAGATCCTCCAAGATCCTTCAGTGCAGGTGTTCCCCTACATCACATCCTCTTGTACTTCTCCCCTCCTCCCTCAGCCCTGCCAGCACGCGCCCTCCTCTGCGCCCCCTGCCATTATGCATAGACATGTAAATTTGCTTGTTTAGCATGCCCCCTTCATTCCAGCGCCACACAGCGTATGCATATATGCAAAACAGAGGCACGCGCCCGGCTGGAAAGGCTGGAGAATCCACTAACACACAGACAGCAGCCGGTGGAGGACGGCACGGAGGTTTCTGAACTGCTTCTGTGGGAGAAGAAATAAGAAGAAACATGGCAACATCCAGCATTGATTCATCCGCACCAGCTCATTAATTGCCCTTGGCTGCCTCAAGAGTGCTTTTTCTTATCTTTTAAGCGCAGAATTGTATATTCGAACGAGGTGGCACTGGAGTAATCTGTGGCGGAATAAAGACAAGCAGAACTTTGCTCATTTCGTCTGCTTCCCAGTCCGCACCGATTTTCTGGGAGGAAAAAAATGAAGGCTTCATTAAAATTGCCAGTTGTCATCATGCATATGACATGTTCTGCATGCTGAATATCATTAGCGGCTAGCATTTTCCCTCTTGTTTTTCCCCCATCCACACCAGCGCGAATCCGTATGCCAGCGACGATAATTATCAATCGGAAAGTACGCCATCAGCGTCCACGGATCACTGTAATGGGCTTGGTACGCGCATATTTGATCACGTTTTTTTTTTAGAAAAAAAAAAAGAGAAGAAACACTGAGGAATCATTTGAGGGTCCCTTGTATGATCTTTTGTGCTGAGTTATGAAGACAGTCCAATGCTTCTCTCATTTTCAACTATATTTTCCCTCGTGTAAGGTGGGGGGGATAAACTGCTTTGCACGCATAATAGCCTTTAATTCTTCCCGACATGGCTGGCTTTCTGATCCATAAAAATGAGCTGCGTGTGATTTGCATAGCCACATTCAAATGAGCTCCATTGTGCCGGGAAGTGTAATTAGCCCAGCTCTGCGCGGCTGGGTTAAGGTCTCGTTCGCCTTCCTCGTTTAAAAGAGCTGCATTGTCTTCACGCAAACTAGCATTAATTCCGTCAGGAGTGATGAGAGACTGATCCTGATGAGCCATTAGTTTATTCCGCCGTGCTGTTTGTTGGCTAATTTACACCAAGTCCCTGCTACTCTTCCCTTAAGCTATCCTCTTTGTCTTGCCTTGAAATTTACAAAATCTTACAAGAAATCAATACTTAATTGATTATTCACTTTTCCGCAGCTTCAAACGGCTCGTGCGCATTAGATCCCACAGCATTCCCTCCTTCTGGCTAGGTGGCAGAGCTTGTGGATGTAGGAGCAGACGGCTCTAGCGAGCAACCATGTAAGGAGCTTAATGGCTGCGTGTGTACACTGGCAGCACACCGACGGGAAAACAATACTGGTCTTCACAGGCAGGAAAAGTTCCCATGTGAGCAGGATCCGTTTTAACGCTCACACTGAACTCACCAATGGAGAAGACTAGAGGATATGGTTAAAAAAAATTCAAGAATCATTAACACAAGGACTTTTTGGACAAGTATTATTTATTTGCAAAATATTCTCCTGCGTGATTTCATGGTCGTTGACCAATGTGCCACCTGTGCCCAGGAGAATGCAGATTGAGGTGGGGGCAGGAATGTGTGCTGCCCATTTCTGACATGCAAATGAGGATAGGAGGCACGTAACATCATGAGCAAATTGGCAGGAAGGGAAAGCGCTTGTGAAGGAAGCAGATGGCAGATCTGGCGCTATGCCAGCCCTGCCGCTGTGAACACACTGAAAAACTGCACACCACAGATTCTGCCACTTGTTGCTCCTCTGGGCCCCCTGCCATCAGCGGTGAGCAGAGCGTTCACGTGCCCTCCATACGCAACAATCAGAACTTCCGCAAACGGGAGCGTGGGAGGGACCAAAACAGAGCCTGATGGAAGGCTGGCATTCATGACTGTGGATATGCACTGCATGCTAATAATTTGCTGAGTAGACAGACACGCGTCCGCCCGCCTGCCTGCCCGTGTGCCATGGAAATGAAGTCTTCTGGAAAGCCACCATATTTAACAGCGTAGGATGCCATGGATGAAACCCGTCAAGGAGAGGACAAAACCTGACCCAGAGCAACCAGACTGGGTTTGGAGAAGGCAAGCTGTTGGAGGAGTTGAGTCAGAGCAGATTGTTCAGTAAACGCCTGATGGTCTGGATAAAGGGAGACATTATGGGATACCCAGGGGGCTTTGCAAATCAAACGCAATGTTTGAAGTAGAACAATTTTGAGGTACATTACAGGGAAGCGCAATTTGAATTGCCAATGAGGTGATGCATATCTGCATGTTAATTAGAGCGATGCGAGTCTGCAGCCCGCAGTCTGTTACCGAGCTCGTCTGCAGGAACCGGCACTCGTTCCGAATAAATTACTGCCTTTTGTTCTGTCATTTTGTTTTCCGTTAAAAACCAAACGTCGAATATGCGGTGAAAAGGAGGCAGGCGAAATTAAAATTATTGATTGATCCGGTATCCATTTGAGAATCTAATTAGATGAGACGTGGACAAAAGCTGATATTGTAATAGATCGTCTCTGTGTTAGCAGTCAGATTGCGCTGGGACGGCAATTTATCTTCCTTAACGCAACCTGGATATTAAAAACTGTAATCAGGTAAAGGAAAGCTGCTGTTCTTTGGGTTTTTAAATACAGATGATGAAAATTCTGCTGTTAAAAAAGGTAGGTCTAATGGGAACAAGCACTTGTTATCATTTAAATTCTGCATGGTGACTGCACTTTAATTTTTGTGCTATTATGTAAAGTGTAGTACTGGCCAAAAATGTAATAAATGCTTATTCTTCCACTATTTAGAAAATGTGTGATTATTTTGTATCCCATGCGGTTATGCTCTGAGAGATAAACGGTTGCCATGTGAACATAAATTGCTTATTTATGGTGGCGAGAAAAACGAGCAGACTGAGGGGTCATTGTAATAAGCACCGATAATGAGAGAGCAGTCAGATGTGGAAATCAGGGCTACGTCGTGATATAAAAACATCACGTAACATGTAAATGTTGCTTACGACTGCTTCATCAGCAGCTGGTGTCCTCATTCGGTGTATGGAACCAATATACAAGTCTTATGTCACCCTCCCAGTTCAATGTCACTCAACAGCAAGGGGAATTCTGGGAACATCTAATGCATATGCGACCGCAGTCGTCTGACTTTTCATTCAACGATGGCAGGGCAGCAACGTGTCCTTGAATTAGAGAAATAATTTCACCCCACACTCCTTACTCATAAGAAAATGTGCAGGCATTCGAGCAGTGTCCCCTGCATACTCTACAGAGAATAAACGTAGCCAATGGCTGCATTTGTCATGCTGATCTAAAGGTATCCATTTGTTTACTAGCCCAGAAGAGAGAAGATACTCTGGCGTGGTGCTCATTTAAAAACAGGAATAGAAATAATTACTCCTTAATTCCGATACATACGTTCTGATACTTTCGACTCCATGGTCATTTAGAATGTAAGAAAACATCAAGGCCTCCATGGTGGTATCATCATGGTAATGGTCTTTCATTTTGCAAGGTCATTAGGGAAGATATTAATGCCGGCTCCCGTTTTTTATATGCATAGCTAGGCAGCGGCTGGGTCACCATGTTGAACTCTCATCTTTCAACAAAAGGCTTTCCGCTCAGCAGCCCCATCAACACACATCTTTTAAGTGCTCTTTTATGCATATGAAGCCTCTCTGCTGAGATTGAGCACAATATTTATGAGCTCTAGATGAGGTGCATATTATTATTGTTGTTATCTGTTTCAGGGAAATAACATTAGCTGGGGCGCCTGGCAATCATCAAATTGCTGATTTATGCATCAGTAATGCCAAAGAACACCCTTTCGGTGGAACGAAAAGGTTGTAAAAATTTGTTTTAGCAGATTAATTAATCAGCAATGGCTGCCACGGCTCCATCTGTTTTTTGTTTTTTTGTTTGTTTGTTTTTTTGTTTTGTTTTGACGGGAAAATGCATAAGGCAATCTGAGGAGGGAAAAAAAATCTGGAGTGTTGACCTAAAGTGCAACCTGAAGAGAGCTGGTGAGGAGGAAAAATAATGTGATCCACTAAAGGTATAAAGCACTGCTATGTGAGCTGTGTACTTGAGTATGTACCTGAAACGCTCATAGGCATCCATTCCCTCCCTCGCTGACAGTGTACATAGTTTATTAGCTTGTCTTTTTTCCTGGGGGGTAAAAACACACAACAGTGGTGCTGAGGGAAACACTGTGAAACCATGCAGAGGAGACTTTATCGTTTAATTTAATGTTCTTCAAAGCTTGAAGGGTAATTGGGTGCATTTTTACTAACTAAGCCATTCTCCTAGCTTGGGCTTTATTGTAGGGTCTTATGAATTGAGTTTAGCCCATGAAAGACATTGAAAACTGGTAAAATCATCTTAATTCATGCATGTTATGTTTGCTTACACATGTCTGTGCTCGAAAGTCAATATCTGAAAGATCAAAGTATGGGGTTTAAGCTATCAACTTTTTCATTAAAACAGGGATTTTGCCACAGACATTGTACCTCACCTAAATCTGCAAAGTAAATACAAGGATTTAGAGCTCTAAAATGATGTGTCTGCAACACGGGTGCCACCAAAAGGTGACATAAAGCCAATATGCTTACAGCAGGCAGGAAGCCACAATTCTTCAGCGTTTCCATCTCATTTGCATACGCTATAAGGTGTCCTCCCGATGACCTGCCTGGAAATGCATATATATCTGACGTGATCTCATTGGTATTCCGGCGCAAAATGTGGTTCTAGCATTTTTATACATTTGCATATACAATTTCAGTAATGTACAATATCAATGTATTGACAGCATCTAAAACGTGAACCATTTATGTACAGCTTCCAACTTAGAGACAGAAATATTTACAAATCCGTTCATAAAACATTGAATTTATTTTTTTGTATAGATTAAAAAAAACTTTTTTTTTAATAAAATAAAATAAACGCCATCACATTTATTTAATGCAAATATTCTAATCTGACAACAAAACAGAAAAAAATCTATTAAATAGCAATTGTGTCATCAATTGTGAAATCACATATACGAATAAATCAAATATGGGAAAAGCCATCTATCACCAATAAATAAGGCTTAACTTTTCTTAACTTTTTGGGATTGTCGCCTTTAACGTCATTAAAGGGGTTTGTATTTAAAAGCGTTTAAATTCTGGATGATGTCAATGCAATGCTATTGTACATTTTAGTGTCTATACAAACTGTTGTTACTTGTTTTAGAGTCACACATGGGTACATATCAATATGAATAAATAAATATATCCAAAAACAAAAAAAAGATAAAATACAGTTCAATTTTACAGTAACTTTGCGGTATTTGCTTAATGTTAATTACTAGACCAAAATAACAGGGATCATACAAAATTTGACCTATCATACCATTTTTTTTTCTGATCTGAATAAGATATTTCACATAAAATATGTTTACATATAGTCCACAAGAGAAAATAATAGTTGAATTTATAAAAAAAGTTTACATGCACTTGATTCTTGATACTGCGTTGTTGATACTGTCTTTTATGTGAAATATCTTATTCGTAAAAAATGATGTGCATTTTGTATGATCCCTTTTATTTTGGTAAAGTATGTTTGATACTTTGATAACATGTTGATAATAGCTTTTCCTATAATTAGGGAAATTAGGAGCAACATATTGTAGCGAGTTCATCTCATGATTCATGATCCATCTGAGATAAATCTGTGCATTTGCATCAGAAGTAGGGATGAAGGATGTCAATTGCACTATATCCTTACGAGCAGATGACAGCCTGCTCCACTCAGTAGACTACAAAATCATTCTTCAAAGTCAGAGATATCCCGCTGAGCAAAACAAACATCTCACGCTACCTCATATGGACCTCAGTCCACTCTAGGCACATGAGACCTCCTGTAAACTGATAAATCAGCCCCCTCTGAGAACAACTCCTCGATTACTGATGAGACCTTCAAGGCACAAACCTAGCGAGAATTCTCAATATATGATATTAAGGAGCTATTATGTGTACCCGAGAGTAGGATTACACAGTGTTATTTTTTTAATCCCACTCTTTGGTGGAAAGAAACTAGAAACTTATTTGTGAAGGTTAGAAAAGGCCAGAGAAGGAACGGTACACTTCCTCATAATAACAGAGAGAAAACTAGTCCTACCTTGAGCATTCTGAACAGCCATTATGAAGGTAATTGATTGATTTGCTGAAATCTAAAGGGAAAATAATCGTGAGAGTGCTATTCAGAAATGGCATAAAACGAAAGAGCAACATTCATTATAGCTCATCTCTACATGCTCTACATGAAATGAGAAGTGTTTTCTGAGTACCATGGATCCTTGGCATAAATCTTGTTGTCTAACTTGTGGAGGTCTCTTAAATGACTCATTGCAGCACCCATTTAAGATGCGTATCTTCCTTTTAAACCAATCTGAGGCTGGATGGAGAAGGGTTGGGGTAAGATCTACTTTGTTTGGCCTCAAGCTCTAATTGCACAAAAAAACAACCAACAATTTCATGGTACAACTAAGACTAGACAAATAAATAGGTTATTGATGTGCTGCTCATTTTTTGTTTAGTATTAAATTATACTCCAAAATACTCTAAAAGACCTCAATAGACCTCTTACATATTTTTCATGTTACATACAATAGTTATGTTTAATAGTTTATTTTTATTTCACATAAAATGTTTAAAGTCATTCAATTTAAATATGCTTTAGCTGAATTGAAAACAAAATGAATAAACAAGACACTTCTACAAGTCTGATGTTCATTTCCAATGCCTTTTAAATGAAACTTCAAATGGATTTTATCTTTTTATGATCATCAACCCAAATTCCATGGTTGATCTACGACAGTATCGGAAATACCCATTTCTGCATGTTTCAGTACCATGGTATTTATCAAAGTATAATAATATTATCATATACAATTCCTGTACAACATGTGAATGAGTCACATTAGTCCATTAAAAGTATATACGCCTTTCCATCTCCAAGAGTTTACTCAAACAGTCACCACACTGTACTTTACATCATGAGCCATAGCAAATATTCCCAGTGAAGTGAACATGGATTATGACAACATGGCTGCAACAGTTCGGCACAGTTAGCCCCAGAGCACTAGTGTTATGACACAGCTGTCTCGCCCCATTCCCACCCAGCTCTACTATGCCGTCCAATCTGGCTCTTGTGTCCGGAGGACACCCTCATGAATATAAAACCAGCTTCCTGCCATTGCACAAGACAGCAGCTTGCAGCCTGAAATTCTAATGCAAATGAAGCCTGTGAATAGTTATCATGAACATGGTTATGGTACAGTAACCATAAACCTTTATCACCAATACAGCTCTTTAATTAAAGATTTTAGAAAAAGAGAAACTGTGCAAGCAGGCTTCTTTGTACACAGGTCACACTCATGGAGATTATTGTAAATATGGCCATTGTGAAAGAGTGCACTTCAGGGGAGAGAAAACAAATATTTGGTCCCTCCAGTCCTGGAGACTATGCATGATGATCTCCATTTTAATGCACTGTGTGTGTGTGTGTGTGTGTGTGTGTGTGTGTGTGTGTGTGTGTGTGTGTGTGTGTGTGTGTGTGTGTGTGTGTGTGTGTGTGTGTGTGTTTTCAAAGGGATGAATCTCCATTCCATAAGCTCTGATGCCTGGTGTGGTTTTTAATGTTTTCAGACGTAGAGAGCAAGGCTGATACAACGCAAATTACTGCAGCAACAACAACAAACACCTCACGCTGCTGTCAGCCTGAAAAACAGCTCCAATTACATCTGCTGAGAGCAATTGGGACATTTTTAGATTTACGTTTTTCAGACACAAAGGAAGAGCAGTTGTTTACATGCAGCTGCAATGCCCCCATCTGTTTTTGTCCATTATGACAGCACTAATAATGGACGAACGTAGCTTTTGAAATTCTTGTGATCTTCATTTTGCGCACAGTGCACCTTAAACTTTGGACGATATGCATGTTTGTGCTTACTGTCATCTAAACTGTTGCAGAATTATTGATTTCATAGGTTTGATTTGAAAAAGTAATGATTGCTTCCTTGGAGGCTTGATTAAAGCCCATTGGGTATTGATGGGAACGGTATAAAGAGCCATACAGAGCTTCACAGCATCACAATCAGGCTGATTGGAGCTCCGGCGTCACCCCTGCATGCGGATTTGTACCCACCTTAAGTCAAATAGCCCTCCCCCTTCAATCAATAAGAAGGCATCCAGTATATTAGCCCTGTCTGGGAGTTGAATTTCAAAAGGCAGGAATTTGCTGCTGACATCTCAGCTGGATGTAAAGGCATACTTTGAGACAGCTTACCTGCGAGGGTTTTAGACTACTTAAAAGAGCGAGGAGTGATGTATAATGCCTCAGCGAATAGTGTAAAAACACAAACATGGAGCGTGAGCAGAACCTGTTTAAAAGCAATTCTGACTGTTTGAAAAGTCGAAGTTCAAAACAACTTAGATGCACTTTAAATAAATGAATGTTTCGCTCATTTAAAAAACAAGTTGAATAAATAACACATTTAGAAAAAGGCACCGCCATGTTGAGAATTCATGACCAGCTGTAACTACCACAAAGAATAACAAAAATGTTTACTTTAGTATTTTTAGTAATCCCCTTATCCGCTGATTGGCTTCATCACCCTGTCACCTCTCCACCAGTAAGCTGGTGTGTGGTGGGTGTTCTGGCGCAATATGGCTGCCGTCGCATCATCCAGGTGGATGCTGCACACTGGGGGTGGATGAGGAGATACCCCCTGACAATGTAAAGCACTTTGAGTGCTTAGAAAAGCGCTATGTAAATGCAAGGAATTATTATTATTATTATAATTAATTATTATTATTTTAGGCTAATTGTGATGATGTTTTACAAAATAAACGAAAAAAACAACAAACAAACATTTGTTTCATTATTTTTAAAAATGTATGCATGAGTAGCTTGGGAAAACAATCGAAAATGAACAAAACAAAAACACAGACATACATTTTGCTTTGAAGCAGCAGCAAACAAACTTTTTCATCCATGCCTATAGACAAACAAATAACTGCAAACCAAACGTTTCTACATAAAGACATATTGAGTACACTTTTATTCATAATTATTAAGCCACATGTAAAATGAATTAAGTTGTATTATTTTATAGATATTTTTATTTTGAGTTTCAGAAGATTGGCCCTATTTCACGATCCCTGGGTTCTCAGAAGCACAAGTTGTCATAGATGGGTAAACTTAAAATTGGTGAACAATTATTATTATTATTATTATTTATTTTTAAAATATCAACAGTAGTGTTTCTATTACTTCATAAGAGGAAAAATTTGTCAAATTTGCTAATATATTGTCAAAATTAACACAAAAAGTATGGTTTTAAATATGTACAAGAAATTGACATAAAAATGCAGATTAAATTATAAAAAGAAAATAATTTTTTATCTTAATAACCGGAAAAGTGTCATCACAGTCCATGAAAAGCATCCATAAAAGTCATACAGGTTTTGAAAAACATGAAGATATTTTTCATGCAGGGTGAATTAATAATAATAAAAAATATGGTAAAGAATGGTTTTGAAAATTAGCATTTGGCCTGTTTCCCCACCTATGTGCATGATTGTTTAAGACCTACACAATCTCATCTGATAGGACTCTGACAGGCTATCTTCAAAAGCCATTTCTCATGAACGGACAAAAAAAAAATTATCGTTTGACTCAAGGCCAGAAAACAGAGCTGCCATGTTCAAGCGAGGACTTTCATCTTAAGTGAATTTAGGCAGTGCAATGCAATTTCACAATCCAAATACTCCAGCTGTTTAAAGTTAAAGTTCTAAGGTAACCATGGCGCCCCTCACCAGGACCAGACGATAACATGTGGAATAAGTTTAGATGTGTTCCTCCAAACATTCCCACTGTCTCTACTTTTAAGGATCTTCAACACTGAGTCTATACTCACATCAGGTAAACACGACACAGGTCACAGATAAAACAATATATACAAGCAAAACATGTCTGGAGTTTAGAAAGGAAAAGAGATAGTAAGTAACCCCTCTATTAAACTAATTTAGACTTGTTAGGGGTTACTTGTAAAGCCAACGCTAATTACTACCCAACTTGATTATATTTACAAATGCAATTGAGTCTTGCCCGGAATACTTTTATCCATGGATGTCAATCACAGACAAAGCATGCAAAAAACAAGTATCCATTGCCTAATTACGCATATTTGTAAATCAGTCTTTCTTTCTTTGCAGCGTGTGGCTCAAATATTTGCGGTCTTTCATTATGACATGAAATACAATGTCCATGGAGTGAAGTAGACAGTCTGAAATAACATAAATAAGTGGTTTAGAAAAACAGGTAAAGGTAGGCCAAGAAAAATTGGAAAAACAGGAAAAATAAAGGACTAAAAATGATGGAAAGCTGTCCAAGGAAAACTATTTTACAGTATTGCAGTTTCTCATGAGAATTTTTGTGCAATACACACTCATAAATTTACAATACAATGCTTTGGCTATGCGTCTAGATATGGGGCGTTGGACTTTACAGACTCTGAGGACTGATGTGAGTCCAACACGAGGTAAAGGGAGACAGACACCCATAACTATCACCCCTGTAAGTGAATATATAAGCCAGCTATATTCATAAATATTATATATCTTCTATAAGACCAAGCCAAAGCACTCAGACAATATTGTACCATGTGGGAGATGAATTGGAAAGGGTTACGATGAAAAAAAGAGAAAAGCACCAATAACTGTATAGCATTATTTATGGTACCAAACTACACAATACAAAAAATAAAAGAGTAAACAAAGAAAAAAGAAGAGTGAAAAGAATAAAGTAACAATAAATGTATTAAAGTGTTAAGTGTTCATATTAAAAAATGAATAAAATTAAACAAAATAATGCAATAGGGGAAATATACACACACATATGCACACACACACACACACACACACATATATCTGTAAAGTGTTATTTATATAAATGTACATGCATATATACATAATACCACACCTCAGTGGATTTTAATGAAAATGAGGAATGGGCAAAAAAAAAAATAATAATTTTAATAGATGTCTGGTTACAAATACGGTTTGTGTAGCTCATCATGTTCCCAAAGGCTGAAAGATGAACATAAAGAACATTATTAGAAAGTGCAGCTCGTTCCAATAAAAGCCTTGGTGCTGAGCAGACCTACAAAATAAAACAGGGTTGAGATGTGTGCAGTGGGGCTGGGCTGTAAGTGTGTGTGTGAGTTATGGAGGGGATGCACCAGTTCTAGGAGCACGTCCCATGTGCAGGAAGGAATGATGAATGTGCTCAGGTGATCAGGCTCCTCATTAAATAAAATGTAAATGAGGGGGCCAGTGAATAAAAAAAGGGGGTTCTGGCAGCATGGCGGGGATCTAATAGAAAGCGCTGGACATAAAGCAATGGCAATGACAGTGCTTCAGGGCACAGCGGCATGCCTGGGGTGAGATTCAAAATGAAGCACCAAGAAAATGAGAGTCGAGCAAAGAGGGAAAATGGATGGCGGCTGCAGCCACTGGAGCTGGAGAGACCAGCACGACGGATCTTCCTGGAAAAACAAAATAGCTTAAAGCAGCTGAATCTAACACGAGAGAAAATTAAAAATGGCACAAAGAGGGAGAAGAAGAGAAAACGGAGGGGGAGGGAAACATCCCACTCTCCAGACTGTCTATTATGCTGTTCAGAAGGAGCCTGGCTTTTGTTAAGGTTATTAAAACAAAGAGAAACACTGAATTTATCATATTGGTTGAGGGTTGTTTATATTTCCTAACCCTGGAATGCAGAGACTTTGCCAAGTCTGACTGTATAAGCAAATTTTCACTTTTTACAATTTTGTAGTCACATTGTCCTCACTATTGCCTCTTTTCCACCAACAAGGTGGCGCTACCTGATCCAGCGCCAAATCCGAAATGCTTCAAATTGTTTTCACTGCGGTTTTTGGCCAGAAAATGACTTTGCCCCTAAAACTCACCCAATGTGGAAATATAACATTGATTCAGTATGAATGGACTTCTTTGAATCTTATATATTGGGGCTGTAAAAAATAATGTTTATTTCAACAATATTTTCTGTTTAAATCATTTTTTTTTATATAACAATATTTAAAAAATGAATTATATCTTCTCTTCCTGAAGTAGCTATGCTATGGTAATGTCTGACCAATATCAAATGCCTTAACTAGGAATTTTCTTCTTATTGTGAAAATGAATGTGCAAAATAAACTTAGTTGGTGAAAAATAAACTGATTCAAACAGAGTGTCGATACTAACAGAGACCGAAACATCATTATATTAATAGAAACACTATATTCACTAAATAGTCCTAATAAATGTTAAAAATGAAAACACAAATGTAAACTGTACACATTTTAACTAATGGTGAATGGCTAAAAATGGCTTTAAAAATCTAGCATAATTGGTGTATTTTCTAACTATACATATTTTATTTAAAATACAAATGACATATAACCACATTTCATATATATTATATTATGTATGACCCTGCACCACAAAAACAGTCATAAGGGTAAATTCATACATCATCTGAAACCTGATTAAATAAGCTTTCATTGATGTATGGTTTGTTAGGATAGGACAATATTTAAACGAGATACAACTATTAGAAAATCAGAAATCTGGGGGTGCAAAAAAAAATTTAATATTGAAAAAACTACCTTTAAAGTTTTCCAAATGAAGTTCTCAGCAATGCTTACTACTAAATAAAAATTAAGTTTTGATATATTTACGCTAGGAAATTCACAATATATTTTCATGAAACATGATTTTTACTTAATATCCTAATGATGTTTGCTGTAAAAGAAAAATCGATAATTTTGACCAAAACATTATTGGCTATTGCTACAAACATACCCGTGCTACTTATCACTGGTTTTGTGGTCAAAGGTTACATTATTCTATTCTATTCTATTCTATTCTATTCTATTCTATTTAATGCTGTAAAATGATTAATCAAGATTAATCGCATCCAAAATAAGTAGGTGTTTACGAAACGGTGTACTGTGTATATTTATTAGGGGTGGGAGAAAAAATTGTTTCTCTGATGCATCGCGATTCTCTCTTCAACGATTCTGAATCGATTCTGAACATTTCAGAATCGATTCTGATTCTGAGCTTGCCTTTTTTTTCCCCCATATGGCATGTGTGCGCGCTAGAGATGCGGCGGGCTTCATTGCACAGAATTTGCGCTGTGAGACACATGCACTTTGCTTTACAGTCTGTGCTTCCACCCACCTTGTTTTAATTTAGATTTGGATTCATTTAGGCATGCCGTCTGGAATGCAGTACTATTAGATGCACAAAACTCGCGCACTGACAGACTTTCACATACGCTTTGTGTTTGTCCTGAAGCTCAGTTGCGGCTGCGGTTAAGTGCACTTGCATTGTCAAATTGTTTTATACGAAATTGATGTACACACAGTCAGTTATGTTTTCAGAGCAGGACAAAACATGTGATATTGAAATAGATATGTGCATCAGTGTGAATGCAGCCTGTTAAAGCTGGCACCATCTATGATCTAAATAGTAATAATCAAACGGCAATAATGTTCAACTAATATTCAACTATTGCCTGTAAACAGGGGCTATTGTCAACTATTGTCTGTGAAGGGCTGTAGCCCAGAGCAATGCGGGAAAAAGAAAAACGGCAGAAATAGAATGTACATCAGGGCAACAGATTGCTTCAGAAGTAGAGAAGTTTGAAATAGAACAGAAATTCAGATGAGAAAGACCAAAAACAGTTTTGCTTCAAGACGAATACACGCAGAAAATCCAAAGGCTTGAACAGAAGCAACATTAACTTCCGTTGATTCAAACAGATGAACTCAGAAGAAACATTATCTGCCCTGGCTTCGAACCCATGACCTCAGAAGCTCAGAACCAGCGGCTTAACAGACTGCACCACTGAGTCGCTACACATCCAGCATGCTGCAGAAGAGATGTTAAGGTGTGAGAATGAGGTCACTTAAGAAAGTTGCTTAGAATTTTAAGCAGCGTAATATGGAAAGTTAAGTAAATTGTAGTTCAGATTGTAGAAGATTCCCACCCCTAATAGATGTACAGGATGTATGAAAACATCGTTGTGGAGCCGGAGGCGTGGTTTAGCGAAGTCTGCAGCGGGAGAGAGAATTGGGAGATGAACGGTGAGTGAGCGGGCTGAACGGAAATAATCAACACCTGTCTCTTGTTTCAGTAATTGGCGTGGAGAGAAAATTTAACGCCAGGAGAAGCAGGTGTAGAGAGAGAGAGCCACTGCTGACGAGCGTTTATTGAGAAGCTGTGCAAACCGGAGTGCCGTCCGAGTCTTCTGTATACGGTGCGAGTGGCACCGCGTTTCTTTTATGTTTGGAGAAAATTAAAATTGTCAGCAGTAAAGCCGATCCCTCGTCCTCTTCCTTTCAACCCCTGAACTCCTCTACAATCGTTAATCAGAATCGAATCGAATCGAATCATGGGCCTCTGAATCGTAGGCTAATCTAATCAAATTAGTATTGAGACCCATAGATTCCCACCCCGAATATTTATTATGTATATATAAATACACAGAAAATATTGACATGTATTTATATGTACAGTATATATTTATATTCATATAATTTATATAATATATAAATATATTTATGATCTAAACATACAATTTTTCTTTAAAACATGCATGTGTGTGTATTTATATATACATAATAAATATACACAGTACACACATTTATTATGTAAACAAAAACATCTCCAGTTACACATGTAACCATGGTTCCTCGAGGGAATGAGATGCTGCATCGAACGCTATGGGGAACAAGGTGCCCATGCCCCCAGACTTACAAGTTCCTCCCAAGTGTGTATCCGAAGAGCACAGCTAAGGCAAGATAACAGAAAAGCCAGGAGTGGCTCACATATCAAGGCCATAGAACCTCACAAAGGTGGAGGGCGTGGACCAACCTGCAGCATTGCAGATGTCCTGCATAAGAAGGCCTTGGAAGCCTACAAAACCAGTAAGCCTTGACTCCAATTGGGAGAACTATGAGACAAAAGCAGTTGGTTTGTTCTTCTCCACAGGGCTACTCTGTGGACGTATGTGTCCAGCGCTCGAACTGAACTCGTTGGGCTTCTGGAAGGGAGAAGGACATAAGGCCTGTAGCACTATCGGTTGTGGTGTGACAGAGGGAACCTTTGGAACATAACCCACTCGAGGGTATAGAAATGCTTTATCCATGCCAGGCACAAAGTCAAGATGAGTAGGGGTCACTGTGATTGCCTAAAGATCTTTAACGCTTTTTAGAGAAGTAGACAGGAAGGCAGTTTTTATAGTCAGATGACGATCTGATATCTCCTCAATTGGTTCGAATGGAGCTTTACAGAGAGCCTCTAACATCACAACCAAGTCCCAGGAGGGAACACAGGATCATATTGGAGGCCTCAGCCTCAGCGCGGAGGTAACGTGTCACATAGGGGGTGTCTGCCCACTGACTGGCCACCGACGGGGGCATGGTAGTCCGCAATGGTCCCCACGTAAACTTTTAAGGTGGAGTGGGAGAACCTGGCTTGTAAAAACTCCAGACCTATACCAACTGTGCAGCTAGCTGGGTCAAGCTGGCAGTCTCTGCACCATGAGGTGATGGAGGCGTTAAGGGAGCTCTGGATTGGAGGATGGTCTCAACAACCTTCGTTGAGAGACCAGATGCTATGAGCTCCCCCTCAGGAGCCACACCCACAGTTTCCACAACTCCAGGAGGGGGTGAATTATTATATCTGAGAGATCAGATCTGGAAACCATACTCGGCCTGGCTAAAATGGGGGCATTAATAACAGCTGAACCCCATCCCAGCATACTCTCGCCAGAGCTCCCTGGAGGAAAGAGTGTACAGACGAAGCCTCAGCCAAGTCTGCACCATAGCATCAAGTCCCAGGGGAGCTAGATGAAATAGAGAGAACCAGAGAGGACATTGCGATGTCTCCTGAGTCATAAAGAAGTCCACCTGAGCCTGGCCAAACATTCTCCATATCTACTTCACCACATCGGGGTGAAGCATCCATTCCCCAGTCCTCTGCTGCTGTCTTGACAGGACGTCTACTCCCACACTGAGATGTCCAGGAATGTATACTGCTCCTAGTGAGAGGAGTCTGTCCTGGGACCACACAAGGATCTGGTGCGCCAGCTTGTACAAGGGTCGTGAACGCAGACCTCCCAGGTAGTTGTTGTAAGAGACCACTGATGTGCTGTCGGTGTGCACCAACACATGGTGGGCTCTTAGGTCTGGCAGAAAGTGTTTCAGTGCTTGAAACATGGCCAGCATCTCCAGACAATCGATATGCATAAGTCTAAAGCACAGAGGCATCGCAGCGTGATCTTGATAGTTCGAAGTGGGTTCCCCCTCTGGGAAAATCCCTTGGTCCTGAGCCACCACTGTAGGGGCCTCATGTACAGCAGGCCAAAAGGTATCACATTGGACACAGCTGCCATCAGACCCAACAATCACTGAATATGCTTTACCGTGAGTGACTGGCCTTCTCTGACTCTCCTGACTGACATGATGATCTACTTGATACAAGCAGGGGACAGACGTGCCTGCATCATGGTCTAATCCCACACCTAGATAAGTGGTCCTCTGTAATGGAGGCAGCACACTTTTCTTGGCGTTCAGTCTCAAACCCAGCTTGCCTATGTGGGCAAGAACGACATCTCAATGTCGAACGCCATTTGCAATAACGCCAAAACCAATTGTCAATATAATTTAGTATGCAGATTCCCTAGAATTGCAATGGAGCCAGAGCAGCATCCATACACTTCGTAAATGTGCAGGTTGATAGTGCAAAGCCGAACGGAAGTACTCGATATTAGTATGCTTCACCCCCAAAAGCAAACCTCAGAAACTTCCTGTCTTGAGGAAGGATGGAGACAGACCTAATTTGAGATATGACATGTTTGATGGTGAGCATCTTGAACTTCAGTCGCATTACTGAGTGGTTCAGCTATGGCAGATCTTTGATCGGATGCAATCCCCTATCCTTCTTTGGAACTACCTTATTTTGAGCCTCTTAGCTCCGCTACGCTCGCGGGCATAAGAAACTGAGAGCAGCATTCGCTGGAAGCCGTAGCACCCTGGAGCTCTGGCAGGGTTGGCAGACCAACTTCCTGAGGGCACTGAGGCGAGACGGGCACAATGTAATGTGGTGTACGCCTCTCCACCCCAGAATGGGCCATCCTCTGAAACCCTGACCCACTCACGTCAGGACTTCTTGGCCGAGGATTCTTTGCTTCAATAACTTCCCTGAGATCTGTTTTTTAGACTCGCTGTACGAGAAGCTGATATGCGGAGGGGGCATCTCCCACCCAGATGCCCCATGGGAGTAACGAGGGAGGAACTTTTGGAAAGCCGCACTTGCTTACACCGCCTGGTACCTGTCGACGACCGAGTTGATGGCATCATGATGTCTGCTCGACCCGTAGCATCGCTCTGTAACCGCGCTAGGCATGGAGGTGCTTGTCTCGCACACAGAAAGCATTCATCAAACTTTTCTGCAATTCAGATTGTTTCTCAGTTGGCCAGTCGATGTTCTCGAAGAGACTGTGTGTATCCCCGCTCGTAATGTTGCACAAGCAGGGAGGGACACACAGTCTGAAACGTGATCTACTATAGCCCAAATGTTTTGTCTTAGCAGGTCTTTTGACATGGTGGAGCTTATGTAGGACAGACAACATCAAATAAGACTCACTGGACAGAATGATAACACATGCACACACAGAGCACTTGCTGAATGACAACAAAGCTTATGCCGTCTGTGCAGCTCGTGCTTTTATAGCTTCCAGGTCGCTTACGTCACCCCGCCTGTGACGTCACGCCCTTCCATTGGACAGATTGCACACGATATTCAAAGTCGCTAATGCTGGAAGTGTTCCCGATAGCATTGGACGCAGCTTGAGTTCCTGAACAGGAACTTTTATTTTGGATGGGATTAATCGTGATTAATCATTTGACAGCATTATAATATATTATATTATATTATATTATATTATATTATATTATATTATATTATATTATATTATATTATATTATATTATATTATATTATATTATATTATATTAAAACAGCACCGGCATCAAGGGGTAAACAGGTCTACAATAAGAAATTTTAAATTCTTGACTATAAGACTGACTATGTATACAAAAGAAGCAGAAAAGAGCACTGGAAAATGATTGTTGCATTCAAAACTGCTGTTCTTTCTAAAAAACACAGGACACTGAGCCATACCTGAAAACATGAAAAATGTTTCATCCCACAAACGTCTTTGTAAGAGGCCACAACACTGTCACAGCAATCAGAACTCCAGGTGATCTGGAATTAAGTTTTTTTGTAACCAAGCACCATGGTAACAGACATCACAATGATTGAGTCCACACACATTCTCACACACACACACACACCAATAGATATTGCTGGATTAATAAATGTCTGACAGAGTGCTCACAGATCTCCTTTCCATCCTGGAAACGGGGCAAAGCCAATTCCAGCCTGTGACAATCCTAACTGTGAAAAATGGGCTTCTTATTTCTTTACTTTTGATTTTCTCTGATAGTTCCGAGGTATTTGTTCCTCACAATTACATTTCATACATAGAAATGCATTTCTGGAGCTACCAATATACACACACAATTTCAGAAACAGCCATTCAAGTCAAGTCAAGTCAAGTCACCTTTATTTATATAGCGCTTTAAACAAAATACATTGCGTCAAAGCAACTGAACAACATTCATTAGAAAAACAGTGTGTCAATAATGCAAAATGATAGTTAAAGGCAGTTCATCATTGAATTCAGTGATGTCATCGCTGTTCAGTTAAAAAGTCAACGATATCGCTGTAGATGAAGTGACATCAACTAAGCAAGCCAGAGGCGACAGCGGCAAGGAACCGAAACTCCATCGGTGACAGAATGGAGAAAAAAACCTTGGGAGAAACCAGGCTCAGTTGGGGGGCCAGTTCTCCTCTGACCAGACGAAACCAGTAGTTCAGTTCCAGGCTGCAGCAAAGTCAGATTGTGCAGAAGAATCATCTGTTTCCTGTGGTCTTGTCCTGGTGGTCCTCTGAGACAAGGTCTTTACAGGGGATCTGTATCTGGGGCTCTAGTTGTCCTGGTCTCCGCTGTCTTTCAGGGCAGTAGAGGTCCTTTCTAGGTGCTGATCCACCATAAGGTCTGGATACGTACTTGATCCGGGTGACTGCAGTGACCCTTTGATCTGGATATAGACTGGATCTGGTGGCTACGGTGACCTCGGAATAAGAGAGAAACAGACAAATATTAGCGTAGATGCCATTCTTCTAATGATGTAGCAAGTACATAGGGTGTTATGGGAAGTGTTCCCGGTTCCAGTTTACCTAATTAATGCAGCCTAAAAATCCTTTAACGGATTTGGATATTAAAAGCATATTAGTATGTTATGTGTAAGCCAGGTTAAAGAGATGGGTCTTTAATCTAGATTTAAACTGCAAGAGTATGTCTGCCTCCCGAACAATGTTAGGTAGGTTATTCCAGAGTTTAGGCGCCAAATAGGAAAAGGATCTGCCGCCCGCAGTTGATTTTGATATTCTAGGTATTATCAAATTGCCTGAGTTTTGAGAACGTAGCGGACGTAGAGGATTTTAATGTAAAAGGAGCTCATTCAAATACTGAGGTGCTAAACCATTCAGGGCTTCATAAATAATAAGCAATAATTTAAAATCTATACGATGTTTGATAGGGAGCCAGTGCAGAGTTGAAAGGACCGGGCTAATATGGTCATACTTCCTGGTTCTATTGCGATCAAATAGCACACCTAGGTTCCTAGCTGATGACGAAGAATTGACAGAGTTTTTAGGTCCTATAATTAACACCTCTGTTTTTTCAGAATTTAGCAGTAAGAAATTACTCGTCGTCCAGTTTTTTATATCGACTATGCATTCCATTCGTTTTTCAAATTGGTGTGTTTCACCGGGCCGCGAAGAAATATAGAGCTGAGTATCATCAGCATAACAGTGAAAGCTAACACCATGTTTCCTGATGATATCTCCCAAGGGTAACATATAAAGCGTGAAGAGTAGCGGCCCTAGTACTGAGCCTTGAGGTACTCCATACTGCACTTGTGATCGATATGATACATCTTCATTCACTGCTACGAACTGATGGTGGTCATATAAGTACGATTTAAACCACTTCCATTAATGCCAACAAAGTGTTCAAGTCTATGCAAAAGAATGTTGTTAATTATAGACCAATCTTGAATCTCCCTTTTCTAACTTGGATGTAAAATCACCAATCTCTTTAATAAAGTCTGTATGGTGCCCTGGTGGCCTGTACCGTATACAGTAGCCAGTACAAACATAACAGGGGATTTATCATTAACATTTGTTTCTCTGGATAATGTTATGTGAAGCACCATTACTTCAAACGAGTTATACTTGAAGCCTGCCCTCTGAGAAATCCTGAAAAGTTGTTATAAATTGAAGCAACACCTCCCCCTTTTGCCTTTTAGACGCGGCTCATGTTTATAACAGTAATCTTGGGGGGTGGACTCATTTAAAATAATGTAATCATCAGTTTTTAGCCAGGTTTCTGTCAAACAGAGCACATCCATATTATGATCAGTGATCATATTATTTACAAAAAGTGTTTTCGTAGAAAGGGATCTGATATTCAATAAGCCAAGCTTTATCATTTGTTTATCCATATTGCATCTGTTTTTTATTTGTTGAACCTCAATTAAATTGTTAATCTTAACTTGGTTTGGACGTTTTTTGTATTTTCTGGTTCGGGGAACAGACACAGTCTCTATAGTGTGATATCTAGGTGAAAGAGTCTCTATGTGCTGAGAATTAGCTGACCTCTGTGACGTGAGGCAGCTAGTATATATATATATATACTGTATATTGTGTGACTGTGACCTGTCAGGACATGTCTTTAATGAGTAAAAACAAGGACCTGAGGTGACATGCACTTATAAAGCTCAATGAGCTTTTCAGTTTATAGGTAGTTTGTTCAAGGTCATAGACTCTCACTAGGTTAAGGTTAAGGTAAATTTTCACATACTGAACATTACAATTCAAAAGTTTAGGGCAAGAAAATAATAATAAATGCTTTTATTTATCAAGAATACATTAACTTGATTAAAAGCGACAGTAAGGACATTTAGAATGTTAGTAGCTTAAAAAAACGCTGTTCTTTTTAACTCTCTATCAAAGAATACTGAAAAAAAAACACAAAAATATTAACTGGTACAAACACTGATAATAAGAAATTATTCTTGAGCACTAAATCAGCGTATTATGACACTGATGACTGGAGTAATGATCCTGAAAATGTAACAATAATTACATCTTAAATATTAAAGCAGAAAACATTTATTTTAAATTGTAATAATATTTCACAATAATACTGTCCATTTTCACTGTAATTTGGATTAAATGCTTGCAGCATCGATAAGCAAGATTTTCAAAAACATTAAATTAAATGTTACATTTTACAAACCCCAAACTTTTGAAAGGCTCTTGCTATTTACCAACTGCAGTTTACAGCATGGTTCTCAAGCTACAAAAGGACAAAAATATAGCATAAAAGTACAAAAGAAAGTGGCCCAAGTCTTCTGAAGTCAATATGGAACATAAGAAAAATGATTCACGTATAATTGTATGGGCCACTTTTATGGCATTTTTTGTGTATTAAATATTCTTCAAAAAGTCTTTCTTCGTAGTTTGTGGGGGGGGGGGGCAGCATATTTTTAATTAAAACTAAAGGCTTGGATATTTAGGTATCAAAATGTTGCATGAATTTCATTCACACGCAAAACCCAAGATGACTCCTGTATATATAATCTTTAACATGTATGCGGATCGTATAGTCTCCGTGTGTTAGGTCGTTTTGAAAATGAGTACTATCCCACCTGAAATGTAAATCCACCTTTTCTGACTTATCTGAAAGGTGTTAGTATACCTTTTTTATAGCGGAACATTTTGTTTCTGAAGCTACTCACTTTGTAGAGAGGTTTTCGGGCAGCGTTCTTTGATCTTTTTTTCCTACTGCCCTTCTGAGTTTCTGAGGAGAGAATATCTGGATGAGTGTGTCTGATTCTAAGCTTCATACTTAATTTCCCTGAAAAGGGACCAAAAAGAATAAACAGAATCCAAACACTCACACAGATAGATTCAGACACTCACCAGCGCATCTCATAGGCATAGCGGTAACATCGACAAATCTCATGAGGAACATACCTGCAGGGAACTTGAAATCCACCTCTTTTTTCCTCCTTAAAATGTGCTGCTTTAATAAAACATGCAAAGCATTTTAAAAGCACTTTACAGTGTTTTTTTTCTACAAACACGTACAAAATAAACTCCACACAGGCAAATGTATCTGAATTAATGCAAAAAATGCTAATTTTCCTCTCCCCTTAATAACTCCATCTCTGATGTCATGGGAATAAATGTAACTGTTTATTTGGTTTCATCTGCAAATTCTGCACCTACAGAAGGATGCTATCAAATATTCAGTGCTGATGAGAAAAAGAGGCTTTATGGACACAAGTAAACATAGAGATTTTGTTTTTAAAAGAACAAAGAGTCAACTTCTCACCTGCTTCCAGTACTGAGATCCCTGAATGAAGACACTGGCTTAACATTGGAAGATTGAGGGACATGTTAAAAGAGACTGCTGAACAGGCTAACGGCATTCCCAAAGGCCCCACAATGCTTTCAGCAAGCTTGTTTATGAAGGTTTACCTTCCACCCATCCTAGGGGTCCACAGTCTACAGACTTATTGCACATGGAACATAAGATCACTAGCTCATGTCAGCTGTTAGCTGGTGTCAGTAGTCTGTTTGAAATAGAATTTCAAATCTATATGTTCCAAGGCTTTGTTTTTCTAGAAAGGCCTTCAATTTAGACCCGCAGGTTTGAGGTGACAAACAAGTAAACAAACAAGCATTGTTACTTACTCTGCTTTCCTCTTGTAAAATGAGCATAAAAGGCCCTCTGCCAAAACAACATGCTAACAATCAGCATTTGTCGTACATTAAATCCAACAAAAATTTGATTGACAATGACAAATCCGGTAAGGACATTTCATACGGGGGCTCTGTATAATTCAATTCATTTTTAATCAGGGATGAGACTCCAGGTCTATCTTCTCTCTGCTGTTTGACAAGTGTAATTCATCAGGGGTAAAATCTAGTCAGTCAGGGAAGTGTCACTGAGGGAGAAATTGACCAGTGGACCTCATGCATCACCATCCACCTGCAGCGGATGGCCCGCGTTCTCCACCATTTTACCTGGCTCCAGGTTCCACCAATGTATCATCAGTCATTCAAACCAATTAAGCGCTCCTCATTTAAAAAACGTACTGTATTTCTAAGAAAGACTGAAAGAGGTGATCCAGAAAGCCATTTTCCCTCAAAATCCCATTAGAAAGGTGAAAAAAGTCTAGCTGATGTCATAAAAGCAGGGGATTTTGTTTAAGGACTGGAAGGTATTACAGAGCAGATTACTTGTGGCTTATTTTCTTTGTTGGAAAATTACATTTTGGAGTACTGGCTTTCAGCCGCACAGGAATGGCGAATTCTCATCCGACCAAGTTTTAAAGTTTAAGGTTGTTGTATAGTCTGCAAATAATCTGGCTCTTTGAGATACCAATGACTTTCGCCAACGTACACACAAGTGACAGGTTGTAATCAAGGGTTATCATGTAAATGTGCGTGTTTCTATGTGTTTATACCAAATGGTTTTATGTCTTGAGGATTTGTAGGCAATGAAATGGTGCCTGATATCCCATCTCTCGCTTCTCATCTTGACATCCCACTGAGCTGCTGTTTTGCTCTTGCTACAGTCGACACTACATGATTCTATTGCCCTTCATGCTGTATAGTCAATGGAAAAGTTGATAAACCTTGAACTGCTATCTAATTTTGCTTCTCTGACAGAATAAAGTGTGATCTTTTGAATTCCCTGCAAAGTTTCCTTGCGTCGTCAAATCAAACTCAGAGGGCCTAGCTATATCAACTGTTTTATTTGTGGATGGCTTACAGGAGTGGATTTGGGACAGGTTAAGTCAAAAGACCTTTAAAGAAAATGGTGCTTACTTGCTCTTGACTGGTCTATGACGCTTCCACCTGTCATTCATTATAGGGTGGACTCTCTGAACACATTATCACCTTCACATAGACCTATAACTCCTGCAAACTTCACAATGGGCCTCTGCAAGTTTCTGAAGGTAAAACAACAGTGGAAAACAGCAAAGCTTTCACAAAGGAATAAACAGTAGTAATACAACCAGTATTTATTAGACATGACATCACTTGTGACACTTTTACTTTATGTTCTGTCAAAGCATATTACATTTTTTTGTAATTTTTGATGCTAAGCATGGGAGTAAGTTTTACCACAATATGTAATTTACAAGGTAACACCTTAATGACATGACACCAAAATTGACAAATATGACAAAATTGGTTAATATTCCATTAAGCATCATCAACTAACAATAAACAATTTAGTTTTTTACAACATTTATTAATCTAGGTTCATATTAATGTCTACATATAAAAATTTCAGGTTGTATACATTTAAAAAATAATAATAAATTAAAAGCAATAATGTATTATAAAAGAAAAATTAGATTAATTACCAAAACTGAATAATAAAATTACAATAAAAATTAATAATAAAAAATAACAAAAACAAAATGAATAATAAATGCTGTTAAAATTGTTCATCACGTCAGTTCATGTTACCAAAACCATTATCTAATACTGCTTAATGAACCATATAGTGATGGCGTTTTAGTGTCACGTAATTTTTTTTTTCTCAAATCTAAGATTACGAGATTAAAGTCATAATATTTCGAAAATAAAGTCGAAATAATGAGAATAAAGTCGAAATATTATGAGAATAAAGTCAAAATGTTTCGAGAATAAAGTAAAAATGTTTAGCAATTTAAAATTGCTTTTCAATTTAGTTTTTTTTTATGTATACAACTTGAAACATTAAAACTTTTATATGTAGACATTAATATTAACACAAGCACACTGTCCCTGTGACACATGGTACGATTTCTGCAAATAATCCCACATTTATTTGTAGTGTATTAAAAAAAGGGTTAAATAAGAGAGCTACAGCACCCCACAAAGGAATGTCAATTGGGTGTGTGAGCTGATGTTATGATAAAAAATTGTTCCTGTTCAGTCTGTTAATAAATAACATATTCTTGATATAAGCTGTTTCCGTGAGTCCTTAAAATTGACTCTTCCTCATCCCAGTAAGATGATGCGGCTACTCTGACGCAATAAAATTAAAATTCTGGTGGCCTGGCAACTTCTCCCTTTTTTCTCAATCCAGGCCATTTGCATGTGTAATAGGCTTTAGCCTACTCAAAATATTATAACTTTAATTTCTACAATTTATTCCAGAAACATTTTGACTTTATTCTCAAAATATTTAGACTTTATTCTCGTAATATTTTGACTTTATTCTCATAATACTAACTAAATATAAATAACTTTATTCTTGAAATATTATGACTTTAATCTCGTAATCTTATATATATATATTTATATATATATATATATATATATATATATATATATATATATTTTTTTTTTTTTTTTTTACGTGCCACTAAAAAACACCGTCGTACTATGGAAATATACATTAAAAAAAACATTATTTTACAAATAAACATTTACTATTGAAAAAGCATCATATTTTTAAAAACAATCATATTTTTCTTCATTAATATTTTTCTAATTTTCATTTTAGTGAAAAACTAATATTTTAGAAAGAAAATATCTACATAAAATAACCCTGAAAAAACCCCGTAACCGCTGTAGCATAATATCTAGCATATAGATATTTTAGATATTTATGAGATGAACATTCATATTCTAGTCAACATTAGCAGTCCAAAAAAAATAAAAAAATAAAAATTTATTAAAAGTTCAGCTAACTTCACAAACAATTGAGGCAAAAATCTTCTTTTCCTCTTCTTCTTAAGAGGTACACTGTAAAATCCAATAGTTTACCTTACTTAGATTTAATTAGTTATCTTTACTTAGTCGTTATACTTACTAGGTTTTATTAAGTTTCAGCTACTTTCAAGGCAAATAAAACAATTTACTTACTGTTTTGAGTGACACTTACTTAAAATATTCAAGTAGCCACAAAGGAACCAATGACATTAATAAACCAGTGAGAGGCAGCAGTGCACTAATATGTTGCTAATTGCCGTTTTTTTTTTAGCTCACCATTATAGTGATTAGCATTCCCTTTGGTTGGGAACTTGAAACTTCTTGAAAATTAACTTGAAAATAATTTTCTCTCTATTAATGGAGAAATGCATTATGAAATCAGAGTTATTTGATTTCAAAGAAAAGTAATAAATAGGTTGCTTTTATAAAATGACCTATTTTTTAATTAAAGCATTTTTATGTGTGTGTTTAATAATGACCTTTTTGAGATTTTATTTTTCATAAATACCTTGATATGCTTTTTATATAATCCTTAAATAGTGAGTGGTAATATTCTGAAGTCACACACAGACTTAAACATTCATCACGTGAATCACAACAATGGTAACAATTAAATTTAATTTATTTTCATTAATTGTAACAATAGTCATTTTATTTGCTCTTTTTGTTGTGCTACTGCTGACACAAGACAGCAAATAAAATTGGCAAATAAAAACAACAACTTTAAAACAAAGCAAATGCATAATTTATTCTGCGCAATGCATTCTGGGAGCCAGTGAGTAGCTATAATAAGTCATGAGTAAACCTAAATGAAAGGATCAAGTACCCCCTACAGTTCTTTTTTAGTTACTAGAACTCTTGTGTAAGTTAACTATACTAAATAAGCATTTGTCAGTACAACATACTATTCCTATTTCACATTACTTAGTTTTTTCAAGGCAATCAGTTTGCATGCTTTTTTTAAGTAAGCCCAACTTATTAGATTTGACAGTGTAGTGATCAGCCAGATATATGATTCCACAGAATTACAAGGACGAGAATCAATGAGCAGCAGGTCTTGAGGTGTGGCACGGGAAGCCTCTTTCATCCAAGGATACTCTTTAATATATCAGCTCATTTATCTCTGACAAAAGCGCTGTGCCAATCTCCCAGCTAATTGAAAGCTTACGAAAGCAGGTTATTCAAATGACAAAATAGATCCAGGCACGCCAGTCAATTAGGGGCTCGTGCACCGGCAACTGCTAAGTGTCAATGCATCTTTGCCTTTGCGAGGCACTCAGAGGAGTCCCTCTGGCCTCAAGGCCACAGAGGTTTCATTATAAAGCATGTCCAAAGCTAATACAAATGAATTATGGATCTCAAACAAATGAGACCTGGACGGACAGGAAGATTGAATGAATGAACGTCTTTGTGTGTGGGTAAGCAAATTTGCTCTAAGCACTAGCACAGATTGGGAAAAAATTTGAATTTTTTTATTTAACCTTTCCCAAGATAGTTAGCTCTTTCATACAATAATATACAAATCCAGCAAGTTACTGCAGCTTTATAAAAATATCAAGTACTTCTCTCGTACAAACTACTCCCTATAGCTCTGGACTCCAAGAGAGGCTAACAAGGGAGCATTCATTATACCTGAGACAAGAATGGAATCTAAATAACCACACCGAGCCTCTGCCAGAATACATTGAGAGACCAATAAGCTTTTAATTCCTTATAGGTGCAATTGGCAGGTAACAGAGGCTTTCATGTTGAGAATGACTTTAAATAGAGATCCATCTGAAAAGCAAAGCCCAAGACATAAAGGGACTGCACTTTACACTGTGTGACTACCACATAAAGGCAAAAGGCCCAAATGATCCCCAGTGTCTGATCAAAGCCTCCTTACAGCATTCAGATATATATTTGAAATGGAGCAATTACAATGGAGCCCAATCCAGGTTGTTATGCTCTCTGCTTTAAAAAAATGGGGGGAGAAAAATTACGGAACTTTTTTTATTTAGTCTGACTCACTCTAAGCAAATCCATATGGCACATGTGTGCAAATGTCAATATTTAACCAAAATTTGGGGATTGTGCTCGCCCAAGACTTAACATGCACTAAGCAAACAGTGATTTCAGGCGTGTTTTTGAATGAGCCTCTGACATTTTAACACCAACTGATGGAAAAAGAAAAACACACACCAGTTTTCACTCTTCAAGAGGTGTATTCAACACCAATGAGTTCACTCAAATGGCTTATGGAGGAATTGTGAGCTCATGTATGTGCTAATACTTTTTCCTATCTGACTTAATTTGCAGAGACAACTATAAGTAAGCCGTTTGCAGGTTGATTTCCGCAAAACGTCTAAATGCTGTGACACTTTCAAAACAGTAAGTCTCACTCATGAACCATCCAAATAAACCATGTACAAGTTTTCACACAAAAATCAGGATTAATCAGCAAATTCACATTAAAATATATTTAAATTCATGAATGAATTAGATAAAGTTAGAAACAACCAAAATCCACATACATACAAGAACACATGAATACAAACACATACTCCTAGCATCCTTAGTAACAAGTATTTTTAAATATTTCTAAAATTTGTAATCGCGATTAATCGCATGATTAATCACATGATTTTCTGCAATCAATTGCAATATGCACAAAATTCAATAATGAATTCAGTATTAGCCTATTGTGCACTTTTTCCATTTTAAAGTAATGCTATATGAACAAAGTGCAATAACATTCGGTTTGCAAACACTTTAAACAAATAAAGTGCTTTTTTACAGCAGTATTCCTTTTACAGAGAAGCAGTTAAAATATTTATTGTAAATCTCAACTTATAACATTAATGTAATCAAATTAAATAAAAAAACAATGCCACTGCCAGGGCATTAAAGGGATAGTTCACCCAAAAATGAAAATTTGATGTTTATCTGCTTACCCCCAGGGCATCCAAGATGTAGGTGACTTTGTTTCTTCAGTAGAACACAAACCAAGATATTTAGCTCAAACCATTGTAGTCTATCAGTCTCATATTGTAAGTGGATGGGAATCATGGCTAAAACATACAATAATAAAAAACAACAAAAAAAAACATATTTTGATACACATGATATTGTGAGTGAACAAGAATAAAAGTAGACCTTTTCCAGTTTCAAATGATTAATTACTCTTACCTTATGAGAAAAAATGATGGCGTATCGACGGAAAACATGAAAGTTATCACGCTGGTGCCTCCATGTCAAAGAGTCCATAGCTTCCACTCTCCACACAAACTATTGGATATATCGCACATTTATCTAGGTTTAATGTTTAAACATTGTTATATGCTTGAACTGTTTTATATCTATAGATTTTATTTTAGGCAAGTCGTAATGATTTGAGAAGGCTAAATTGATCAAACATATATGATCAGCTTACTGTCTGCCGCTTGGTCATTACTTTGAAAAACAAAAAATTAAAAATTTTGCATTGAACTTTCAGCACTGCAACTTCATAGATATTATTTATGCTCAAACAGCAAAATTACAAACTAACGTAAAAAAAAGTGAAATCACAATTAACCACCTCTTTAACATTTCTGAGCGGCAAAAGTGATTGTGAAGGGTGATGCTTAGAGTAAATAATTTTCATGTGAGCGCTGCTCATTGGTGGAGACGAGTGATGACACCCATACCAAGCCAGAAAAGATCAACATTCCACCCCTCCTGTGACTCATGGTTTGTCTGTATGTGTATTAAGAGCCAGTAAGCAATGGACTTTCATAATAATAAAACAAACCTGTTAATGCACAATTAAATAATTGTCAGCATTAATCAATTAATGTGTTAATACGATAATAATGCATTAACTTACCCAGCCCTAATTATAATATAATTAGAATAATTTGATTTTTTTTTTTTGCTTTTAGTATTAATATGTTAGCCTTAAGGTTATAAATAAGCTGGTGTCTTCCAAAAGAATGACAAAATTCGCATTTTGAAGATATAAGCATTCAAAACTTGTAGTCGCTCACTTCCGCTAAAATGATCACAGATTTTCATGACATCACATCGCACTTCATCTTCTCATCAAATCTTCTGTCCAATCAAATTCTCTCTAGAATCCGAAGCACCCGCCCCCTACACTATAAATATATGCTGAAGCCACGGCTGTAATCGGTCACTTGGTTTTTTTTGTACTGTGAATGCCACGTAGTGCACTATATAGGGGACAGAGAACGATTCAGACAGTGTAAATATGCTTTCCATTGAGGAAAAAGAAGTCTGGCTTCGAACTTTGTCACGCTAACCACCGCACCACACACAATCTGCTCCGGTCCAGAGGCACGATAGCATGGAGCGGATCACATTCGCACGTCGGCACAGACCACAAAACGTATCGGACCTATTTGAATTCTATACACAGAATGCTATATTTTATAGCAATATGGATGTGATTGTGGCTACCATACCCTGTTAAATGCAGCTTTATAGAGCTCAACAGCTCTGAATGGTCAGGCCAAGCTGTGGTATAAACAAACACTATTTACGATTTAAAAAAAGGGCAGGGCTGCTTGAAATGTCCCAGCCTGTCTTCCTGTTTCAGTTAAAATGATGTCAACACAAACAATAACTCTGCGTCTTTCTAAGCATTTCAGGGGACCTTTAAGTGACTATAAAAGTCTTAAATATACTATGTAACACTAAATGAAATTAAAATGATAAAAAACAAAAATGAAGCCTGCATAAAAACTTAAAGTAAAACTTGAAAACAAAATACACAAAAAAAACCTCCAGAATTCAACTAACTGTCCATGCTTTCTCTGTCCACCTGCATAAAAAGCAATGAAATGTAATTATAATTTGTATATAATTTATTCATAAATGTAAAAAGTAGATACATTAGTGAGTTTATTTTCGCCATTATGTGTCTTTCTTTGAAAATTATAAAGATGACAAAGCTGATACTCCCATTCAATCTGGTCCATTTCCAACTCTAAAAGTTTTGCGAATAAGTTATCGGTAGAGCAGGACGAATGATAAGACGACTTCAAGCTGTTATAGCAAAAAGCGCCCTCTGTTGGTCAAAACAAACACCACATAGAACTTGTATATTCTGACAATAATTAGTTTCACCATGTGGGCTTTTTTTTATGTACAATGGAAAAAAGGGGCAGTCTTGTCATCCTACACAAGTGGCGGAACATTAAACACTCAGCTTTAAGCTTCAGTTGAAATCCTGCCCTTATACCACATGGTACATTTTCCATTTTTAACATCAACCCTGTATGTTCCTGAATATAAAGGGCCTAAATTGAATATGAACCTAAGTTACACAAGAACGTGCGTCAGTCAAGTAGTCCAATCTGAAAACAGGGCTGCACAGGCTCAAAGAACAATTACATTTCATGTGTTTTCAAACTGCCCTCCTCCTACTCTAAATTCTTGGGAGAAATAAAATAACAAACCACATAGTCCCGTGGTTTACGTGTAGCCGTACGTCTCATTTATAGAATGTTTTCAAGCATATTTCTTTCATTACAATCTGTGGTTTGGATGGATTTGTCCTCTAAAGCAGTATTTACACTATAGTCTTAACAGTTCACTCCATATTCCAGCCAGTTTTGGACAGCAATGGAGAAATCCTGCTACGGCCTTTGATGCGTTCATGTCACCGCTCAAGAAAATATCTTAAAAAAATTGTGTTTTTGTTCAGCAAAATGCAGAACATGCATTTAAACAACACTGAAGCAAGGCTTTCAGTTCCTCAACCTTCCCATGACCCGTACGGAACCGCACCGGCTGTAGCCACTACTGTATGGCACAGACTTCCCTACGGAGGCCAGTGCAATCAGGACGATTCGGTGGAAGCCAGTAAACATCTGCCAGACACTTTGGCCAAAACACATAGCTGTAATATACATTATAAGCTATACATGTGGAGCACTGGGTCGCATGGATACACCGAGCACACAAAAGACAACAAACTAAGAAGCTGGTGGTTTTCAGGAAGGATGGTTCTGGATTAAACGAGGGAAAACACAGGAAAAATCTCATGGGGGCATTAAACACAGCTCGTTCTAGGTGCTCAGCAAACTTTGAGGAAAAAATTTCCTTTAGTGTGAAGGGAAAGCATAAATGGTTTCTGTGGACTAATAAGAACAAACTATGAGTTCTACGTTGCTTTCAGTGCTGGCCAAACTAAGGAAACCCAGCCTGCTATTTCATGACTGCAGATCTTAGCAGTTAGAAATGTAGATAAACCAGATGGTCTCTTACAGAGCATGGAATTTGCATTTATTTATTTATTTATTTATTTATTTATTATGGTCTAAAACACTTCCCGGTGATCGTCTATATTGGGATTCTAGCTGAATGCAGTAGCAGGGTTGAAAATGTGCTAGAAAACTGCACATACACGAACAGCCATGCCAAACCAAATTCATCAGGGAGATCAGAGCTAATCAATGCATACTTCCCTCTCAATTAAATTCATTCCAGCAATACAAAGTTTAATTGTTTTTCTTTTCTCTGATAGCTGATCCTGAGTATGGATCAACTTAAATATGGTATTGTTTCTTGATAGAATGCTTTAAAAATTGTATTTTGTGTGGTTTTATACAGAACTGACTACATGTAATATGGATTACATAATCAGATTCCAAAAATTTAGACTGCAATTAGATTACATTACATTTGTACATACATGTAATCAGACTACAGTACATTTTTAATTGATTACATATCAGAAGTCAGAAATACCTTTATTACCAAGTGTACACTGGGAATTTGACTTGACAACAGGAACTTTCACTGCAGAAGAAATTATGGACATATTAGTCACATAATTTAATAATTCTCCCTAATTCCTCTTTTAAATGTTCATTTCTAAAATAACCTGCACATGACATGCAAGAAAACAAATATTTCATTTTTTTGTGTGTGTTTTATTTTGATTTATGTGATTTAAAAAATATTTTAAGTTGACAAATTTATGATTTAATTATTAGCTTTTCATTAAACTCTGTATTTTTGTGTTGTTAATAACGAATTGAATATATTTTATTTCTCTTTGTACTTTTGTATCAATATGGTTCACAATTTTCTATTCAAATCAATGTAATAAACAAGTTAGGTCAATCTAATCTAGGTAATCTAAAAGTAATCCAAAAGTAGTCTAATTATATTACCTAAATGTGTAATATAATGGATTATGTTACTAACTACAGTTTTTAAATGTAATTTGGAAGCAGTAATCATTAATCTACCCAGCTCTATCTCTCTCTCTCTCTCTAGTCTCTACACATAGTCTCAATGTATTTGTTAATATTATATTATTAAATGTGAAAATCATGCCACAAAACACAATTTTTGTCTAATTATATACAGATTGCTAGTATACACAAACACACAAACACACACACACACACACAAATTTAATTAAATTAAATTACATATATAAAAAAATATTTTATAATAGGGATAGGGAGTTCCATCTTCAAATTAATAAATCATTCCACTGAAATTGTTTTTGTTCAGGACACATGGAAATGTTTCTTGCCCATGGACTTAACAAAGAGTGAATGAGCCTTGACCATTATTTTCATAAAAGCAATAAAGACCTATAATTACAAAAATGCCAATAAGAATTTATCTTTCAAAAATCTATAAAGCTATTAAGGGTATAATTAAAAAGATCTGTTATTTTTGCACAAGCGTCTGTGAAACTTAATCATGTTTATTTTCGTGCAAAGTCTTGAACAAAAACATTAACTTTGAAATATTAATCCAATCTCCCTTATTGATAAAAATTCAACAGCGAACACAAAGCCATGGCTCATACATACATGCATCATTACACTCTGCCGCAATTACACAGGTTCATTACTTTCCCAAGAGCATCAACAGAGAGAGAGGGAAAGAGAGGGAAAGAGAAAGAAGATAATTGCATCTTATGACACCCAGAGGTGCCCATGGGCTGAAGGTACGATGTGAAACAAAACAATGGCTGGTTTTTACATTTCATATCCTTGAAATTGAACAGATTCTCAGAAATATGATATCCAGCTATTAAACTTCTATGTACCTAGCAGCTACTTATTCATCACTAAACTATCAATTACTTTTTGAGCATAAAAATAACTTCTCTTTTTTGGTGCCTGATGCCCTGCTTCCCCTTCATCATGGCCAAATGTTTTGATCCACAACTTATTTAAGCCCTGGATATTAAGCAATTTTCCTAGGCCTTTAACGGGATTTGATTTCCTGAGGTCAGTCCTCCCAGAAATGGCCATTTCTTTACATTACCGGCTCAGGTATTGATGCTCCCACCTCATCCCATCCCTCCCCCTCGTCCTGCCGGGAATAAATAATAAATGAAAGTGGTATTTGAGTCTTCAAATCATCCGTCTGGTTGGCAGCCCTTCCTCTGCCTGAACTTTGAGAGACGTGTAGTGCAGCCTTCCCATGCTAAAGGTTAGCCGCTTGGACAGGCGCCCTGCTTTACGCTAGCAAGCGTGGGTAGTTTATAAGCATCTTCTCGGCATGTCATTGAGGGACTTTTCATGGTGTAAATCCTTTTTTCCCTCTCTTCAGGGGCGGGGCCAAGTCAGGAGACTGAGAACAAAAGCAGGAAAAGTTAGCATGCTCCCTAAGTATATATCAGCAGCTAAGCTGCTATTTCGTATTGATTTTTCCTGAAGCCATGTAATTTTGAAAGCTTGTAACAGAAGATGAGGTAAATATCATTTTATCTGCTCAGATGGTCTTAGATTGGATCGGCATGGGGGAGAAGTAGCGACAAGCAAATGTGGACCAAAAGCAGCAATTTCATATAATTGTTTTCAGACCTAACTAGAACAGATCACTTTTCCTATCAAATTATCCTCCGAGAAGAGAGGAAGGGAAGGTCTATTTGGTTAATTAAGAACCATGAAAACAGAACCAACTCAAAGAGACAATTACTCCTCTTTTGCAAAATAAGGCAAAGCACTCACACAAGTTTCCAAGGACCCTTCATAGGATCATCTAAGAATTTAGAGACGCAAGTATGACGGCGATGCCTTATGTCATACTGCGGTTCTAAATACGCATAATTAAACGAATGAATGTCTTGTGAAGTGCGGCCAATTACTTTTTGAAAATAAAAGACAAATACTTAAAATAGCATCTAAACTAACTTGGTTAACAAGCTTGTATCTCTGTTCTTTTCATTTTCAAAAACATTAAAAAAAATAATAATAATAATAGTAGGAGCAGTTCACCCAAAAATAAAATAAATTCTGTCATAAACACTCATGTAATCTTTTACTAAATAAAATAAATCCTCAAATATATCATCTAAACTTTTTTTCTAAATAACATTAGATGGCACTGATGCTCATTGTAGGACCAAAAAACAAAAACATTTGTTAAATATTTCTTTTTTAAAGACATACACTCTAGACAATAAAGATGCTTCACAATGACATAGAAGAACCTTTTTGTCCTTTAACATCTGAAGAACCTTTCTGTTTCACAAAAGGTTCTTTGTGGCGAAAGAAGGCTCATCAGATTACAAAAAGATAATAAAGAGATGGTTCTTTAAAGAACCTTTGACTGAATGGTTCTTCTATGGCATTGCTGTGAAGAACCTATTAAGCAACTTTATTTTTAAGATAAGTTTGGAACATCAAGTGCTATTTAAGTAATATTATATATGCTATTATTGTATAATACTTTGGATTGGCTTCTATTTTTATATTTTCAGTTTTAAAATTGTTATTTTAATTTGTTATTTTAGTTATATTTAGCTTGTTTTTTCTATTTATCTATATTTTTATTTCAGTTTTTTTTTTGTCTTTTCATTTTATTACTTCAACTTTAACATAAGTTCCTTAAGTTTCCATCTAATCCTATTTATATTCTATTTAATATAAGCTTTATATAATTTATTCAAAACCATTTTTAGTAGTTGTTGCTTAAGTTAAGAATAAAAACACTGGTAATGACATGAGAGAATAGGACAGGTTTTTAATTTTTTGCCTGAACTGTTCCTTTAAGAATATTTGGTTTTCATTAGTATAGCTTAAGAGCCTTAAAAGCCCTGTTTCAGCACTCCAGTGGTCATTTACAGTGATGACATAGTGTCAGGCTGTTTTTCATTTCAGTCTTTACAGCCTGTGTTATTTTGGGAATGCTTATTAGCTAGGGTCAACTAATTATTTGTACGCTTAATGAAGGTCACTAGTGTAGTCACTCTTCTCTCAGAGCTCTATATGTGATTGGGTTAAGCATCCTTGTTCGACCCGTTTCATCATTTGTCTTTAGACTGTAGTGGACTGAGGAAAATACAGTCTGACAGTAAAACAATGGGCTTGCTTTTACCCTGCATGCAACCATAGGACAAAAACTTTCATTTCCATTGCACAAACCCTTCACAAATAAAAACAATTGCTAATATGTTCCAATTGCTAATGAGTTATTAAGTACAGCACATACAAAGAGGAAGGATGTTCTTCAGTACAATATTTCAATGGGAAAAAAAACAAAGCAAAGAAATTAAATAGCTGATGAACAAAAATATATTGGTAATACTATACAATGAGAATAAATGTACTACAATGTGAATATAAAATTTTTATTTAAATACTTAGAAATCTAATTATGCATTTCAAATATATATATATATATAGTCATGTATAGTTCATATGTATAGTTCATAGTCATGAAAATAATATATATATATATACATATATATTATTTTCATGACTATGAAAATTGTAGAGTCACACTGAAGGCATAAAGGGGTGCTGCGCCAGATGACCTGGCCTCCACAGTCACCGGACCTGAACCCAATCGAGATGGTTTAGGGGTGAGCTGGACCGCAGACAGAAGGCAAAAGGGCCAACAAGTGCTAAGCATCTCTCGGGGAACTCCTTCAAGACTGTTGGAAGACCATTTCAGGTGACTACCTCTTGAAGCTCATCAAGAGAATGCCAAGAGTGTGCAAAGCAGTAATCAAAGCAAAAGGCGGCTACTTTGAAGAACCTAGAATATGATATATTTTCAGTTGTTTCACACTATTTTGTTATGTATATAATTCCATATATGATTCCACATGTGTTAATTCATAGTTTTGATGCCTTCAGTGTGACTCTACAATTTTCATAGTCATGAAAATAAAGAAAACTCTTTGAATGAGAAGGTGTGTCCAAACTTTTGGTCTGTACTGTATATATTCATATTAAGTTCCTCATTTTTCACACAAATTAAAACAATTAAAGCATCAAAATTTAAGTTAAATAGGTCTACATACATACAGTATAATGATGTATTTGTATGGTTATGTATTTCTTTAAAACAAGGGAAATGTTGTAGAGGAATATTAACATGATACACTATATACTGTATGTGTTTATTTAAAATTTTAATATACATATTTAAAATGTATACATATATACAGAAACATATCTGTATCTGAAACAACAATATCTGTCAATAGTCAGATAGACAGACGGACAGATAAATACAGTATATATAGAAATGCATATTGTGAATATATACATATATTCAGATACAAAATAAAATGTATTCAAAAAACATTCATAACGTTTGTATCCAATCATTTTCTATTGACAAATTTTGTCACATTTTTGCAAATTCACAGTTCATTTGAATCATTTCTCATGAAGGCAGGTATGAAAGTCCATCTCTCCGAGCCGGTAAGACTGTACAGTTCTTCGGCATTAGCACACATTACAGTTTCAGCACAGCCAATCTGTGAAATATGTCTCTGGAAGTAGTTTTGAACTGAAACTTCTCCCTCAATGGGAATGAAGAGTTTTGGAGGATATCCTATTTTCCTGAAGGTTTCTCTGCTATGGCAGAGGCATTGAACAGGATAGGGTGGGCGTCTCTCACATCAGCCCATGCTGCTCTTCCTCTTCCTTGCCCAGGCTCTATTAGTTGCATGGAAAACCCGGTTTATATTCCCACAGATGTCTAACAAGCTGTGGATATGGTACAGGATTATAGACAGGGCTAGATCAATAGCCTGCTGTCTCTGAGGCATCAATATAGATTATGAATCACAGCTAGGAAGTAGTGGGTGACGGCTGTTGCTGGCAGCTCTGAGGAGCTCTGTGAGTGTGTGTGTGTGTGCGTGTGTGTGTGTGTGTGTGTGTGTGTGTGTGTGTGTGTGTGTGTGTGTGTGTGTCGGAGAGCGAGAGTGAGTGAGTGATTTAGTCTGCTTTAATAGACTCTTTGTTTGGGCAAACACACCAGGCACTGATCACCACCATCTGCCAGCTTTTTGCATAATGACACTAACATGCACTGATTCTTAATGATAGAGCGAGGACCCGGGGCCAGGACAAATGCAATAGTCAATTATGCTTCATCCTCCCTCTCTCGCGCTCCTTCTCTCTCCGGCTTTATTTCTCCCTCAACTGTCGCTGCTCTATTATAACATTCACAAGGCTCACAAGGACTTGTGTACGACTCAATACTGTTTGACTTCCCCCAATCAATGGCCCGCATAAAGATCCGTCTCAACACGTCTGACATCGGCCGTGTTAAATCGGACGAAATCTCAATCGAGGGCATGAGCATCGCACTTCACCTAAAATCCATAACCTTGATGAGTTTGCCCTGAGCGGGAGCTTTACATATCCAACATGTTGAAGGGTCTTGATCTGCTTTCCATTAATATTGGCATGTGTCTACATCCCAAAGAGCCATCTATCACAACAGAAGAGCATGGGGTTACTTAAACACAAACTAAACATGACATCTTCCTCGCCCAGAGCAGCCCAGCACCAGCCTATAGCGTAGTGCCCCCTGGCTTGTTATCTGAAAGATTGCTATTGAATACCTGTCAAAGGTTATGGTGCCAGAGGTTGGCCCGCTGTAAGAAAAAAAGGGGAAATGGGGTCACTAGCCCAGCAAAATATAGCACTTTGTGTGGCTAAAGGAAAGTCTTTCAACATGCAGGGTGGGCCTCATAAATAGAGCCCAAAAAACTGGATGACTGGCCAAGTGCTAAATGTGAGTACATAATGTAAAACTGATCACAAGTAGGCGATCTGGTAGTTTTGTGCATCACAAAAATCTCCTGTGATCACTTCATGACTAAATTATCAACATGCAGTAACACAAAAGTCAAAAAATCAAAAATAAAAAAGAAGCTTGGTCACAGCAAAGAAGCAAAACAACCAGAAACTATTATTATTATGTATTATTATTATTATTATTATTATTATTAAACACAATTTACAAAGACTTATATCATGTTTTGATGTTTCCAGTATTTTTAACTAATTTTTAAAGAATATAATGCAGTTTCTTTGCCAGTAAGAAACTTTTATTACAGTTACATTTCTCTAAATTGGCAAGGGTGGCAAATACTTAATTTTTCACCTATAAATGATTCAACCCAACTCTTTGAAGAACCAAACATCTGTGTGAATGCATAAGGTGAAAAAATACTCTACTTTTAAAGATTAAAATGTTCACTGACAATGGAAACCGCGCCTTAAAACCTTACTGTGATGGTAATGAATGTGATAGGAAGCAAAAGCAGTGTGAACATATATTTATTGACGACAAATACGGTGAACACAAACTCCGTGAAGACAATGATGAACTCTGTGGGTGATGATGTTATCTCTCGGCTGGGTGGCGCAGTGGCTTGATGGCTGGTGATGACGTGGCGTGAATCTCCCGTGATGAATACAATCCAGTGACGATCAACGGCGAAATAAACAATCCAACACGAACAAGACCAAGACAACCCAACAAGACAGTCCAACATCCGGAACAACTATCAGACAAGGAAGGAGAGAATGAGGTGAGTATATGTAGCTGACGGTAATGTGAGACACCTGGTGCGGGGACTGATTAGCAGCTGATTCCAATGAGCATGATGTAACCACATGAAAAACACCAAATCACAGGACCTGAGAACACAGCCGATCCATGCACCGTGACAGTACCCCCTCTCTTAGGAACGTCCCCTGACGTTCCCAGCCTCCTGTACCTGTTGATTGAAATCATCAATAAGAGAGTGATCCAATATATCTCTAGCAGGAACCCAACTTCTCTCCTCCGGACCGTAACCTTCCCAGTCCACCAAGTACTGGAATCCGCGTCCCCTCCGTCTAGAGTCCAGAATACGATTGACCGAATAGGTTGGTTCCCCGTCTACGAGCCGCGGCGGTGGGGGAACCGGGGCAGGCGGATTAATACGAGCAAAAAATACAGGTTTAATTTTTGATACATGGAACACGGGATGAATCCTCCTGTACGCTGGAGGAAGATTGAGGCGGACTGCCACCGGACTAATGATCTTTTTGACAGAAAACGGGCCAATAAATTTGGGAGCAAGTTTATTAGCAACGGATCGGAGAGGAATGTTCTTGGTAGAAAGCCACACTTTGGAACCAACGACGTATACGGGAGGCCTCGACCGGTGGCGATCGGCTTTGGCCTTGGTGCGCGCTCCCACCTGGACCAGAGTCTCACGGGCTCTGGTCCATGTGCGACGGCACCTCTGGACGAAGGCGTGAGCGGAAGGGACCGCGACTTCGGATTCCAGACTGGGAAAAATAGGTGGCTGGTACCCTATACTACATTCAAATGGGGACAGGCCCGTGGCAGACACTGGTAAGGAATTGTGTGCGTACTCCACCATCGACAGCTGCTGACACCAGGAGGAAGGATTTCGAGCGACCATACATCGTAGTGTTCTCTCCAAATCTTGGTTGGCTCTCTCAGTTTGCCCATTGCTTTGAGGATGGAACCCCGAAGAGAGACTAACAGTGGCCCCCAGAAGTTTACAAAACTCTCGCCAAAATTTGGACACAAACTGGGGTCCTCTGTCAGAGACCACGTCTATCGGGAGGCCATGTAACCGAAAGACGTGATCAATGACTGTTACCGCTGTCTCCTTGGCTGAAGGTAATTTGGGCAAGGGGATGAAATGAACCGCCTTCGAGAACCGGTCCACCACGGTCAAAACTACCGTGTTACCCAGAGAGGGTGGGAGGGCGGTGACAAAATCTAGCGCAATGTGGGACCAGGGTCTCGAAGGGATTGGCAGCGGTTGTAGGAGCCCATCTGGGGGTCTGTTAGAAGTCTTACCAGTGGCACAAACTGAGCAAGCCAAAACAAAACTGCGAACATCACGAGCCATGAGTGGCCACCAAAATCTTTGCTTGACCAAATGTAAGGTGCGACTTACCCCTGGATGACATGCCACATTGGAACAATGACCCCATTGGATAACTTCGGACCGAAGACTTTCTGGCACAAACAAACGGTTAGGTGGGCAACCGGCCGGAGGCGTTACCCCATGTAAGGCTGTCTTTACCTTCGATTCGACCTCCCAACTGAGAGTAGAAACAATAAGTGTCTCAGAAAAAATACTCTCGGGAGTGGACGGGCGATCGGAGCGGTCAAAAATTCGAGATAAAGAATCGGGTTTGATGTTTTTGGAACCCGGGCGGTACGAAAGTGTAAAATCAAAACGTCCGAAAAAAAGTGCCCACCTAGCCTGCCTAGAGTTTAGTCTTTTGGCAGTTCTGATGTATTCTAGATTCTTATGATCGGTCCAAACCATGAAGGGTACCCCTGACCCCTCCAACCAATGACGCCATTCCTCCAATGCCAGCTTGACTGCCAACAGCTCTCTGTTACCAATATCGTAATTTGACTCTGCTGGCGACAAACGATGAGAGAAAAACGCGCAGGGATGCATCTTGTCGTCCGAGGGTGAGCGCTGTGAAAGCACCGCACCTACCCCCACCTCTGACGCGTCGACCTCTACCACGAACTGACGTGACGGATCAGGGGTAACAAGGATGGGGGCCGAAACAAAGCGGCGTTTGAGGTTGGCAAACGCAGCTTCCGCTGCGTCTGACCACCTGAATGCCGTTCTGGGAGAGGTCAAGGCAGTCAGAGGCGCGGCTAGTTGGCTGTAATTGCGAATAAAACGCCGGTAAAAATTGGCGAACCCCAGAAACCTTTGTAGGGCCTTACGGGAATCTGGACTTGGCCAATCTACCACAGCCTTGATCTTCTCGGGATCCATGCGCATACCCTCGGCTGACACGATGTACCCTAGAAAAGGAACAGACTGTGCATGAAAGTCGCATTTCTCCGCCTTGACAAAAAGCCCATTCTCTAACAGCCTCTGAAGCACTCGTCTGACGTGTTGAACATGTTCCTGGAGAGAAGAAGAAAAAATCAATATGTCGTCCAGGTAGACATATATGAACTGATCGACCATATCTCTCAACACATCATTAACGAGTGCCTGAAAGACACCTGGGGAGTTGGACAAGCCGAAGGGCATGACCAAGTACTCAAAGTGCCCCCTGGGGGTATTAAAGGCAGTCTTCCATTCATCTCCCCTCCTGATGCGAACCAAATGATAAGCATTTCTTAAGTCCAATTTAGTGAAGATCGATGCTCCCTGCAACCTCTCGAAGGCTGAAGATATCAACGGCAAAGGATAAGTATTCTTTATCGTGATATTATTCAGCCCTCGGTAATCAATACAAGGTCGCAGAGATCCATCCTTCTTCCCCACAAAAAAGAACCCCGCCCCCGCTGGAGAAGAGGAGGATCGAATGAACCCGGCTGCTAGAGAATCAGAAATGTATTTCTCCATAGCCTCTCTCTCAGGAATAGAAAGTGAGTATAACTTGCCCTTAGGCGGAGACGTACCTGGCAGTAATTCTATAGCACAGTCATAGGGACGATGAGGAGGGAGAGAAGCAGCCCGAGACTTACTGAACACTTCCTTCAGGTCGAGGTACTCCGCAGGCACGTTACACAGATCCGCCGCCTTCTCCTGCAACACAGACTCAGATACAGACGGACAGGCAGACACAAGACAAGACTCATGACATTTAATGCTCCACTCAGACACCGATTTCAGCTGCCAATCAATCCGGGGGTTGTGTTTGATGAGCCAGGGATGTCCTAAGACCACGGGTGCGTGGGATGAGTCCAGGATGTAAAAGGAGATGCTCTCACGGTGGTTACCAGATACCGTGAGAGTGATGGGTTCCGTGATGGTGGTGATGGTGGGAAGCGTCTGACCATTGAGTGCGTGGACTGCAATAGAACTGGTGAGGGGGAGGAGGGGAACATGATTTTGTTGCGCAAAAGTAGAATCCATAAAGTTACCTTCAGCCCCTGAATCCAAAAGTGCAGTGCAGTGCAGGTCCAGACGATGCCATCTAAGCCTGACCGGGAGGAGCGTGGAGGTAGATCTGAACGAGGACTTGATAGCGGAGATCCCACCCGACAGTAGCCCCTTCCTTACTGCCGGGCTGGCCCTTTTACCGGGCAGCTAAAGGCGAAATGTCCGCCGCCCCGCAGTACAGGCAAAGGCCGTGAGATCACCGCCTCTCCCTCTCCTCCCGAGTCAACCGAGCTCGACCCACCTGCATGGGCTCGTGATCCTGGAATGGGCCGACCGCGTCGTTGCCACTGGCTCGAACTGGAGGTCCCTCCCCAGGGGGAAACCGAGCGGTTAAACACCACCGCTCGGTTCGGGAGAGTCGAGCGTCTACCCGTAGTGCCAGATCGATGAGGCCGTTGAGATCAGCGGGTAGATCCAGGGCGTAGATCTCACGTTGGACACGGTCAGCCAGCCCATGCAGGAACATGTCCCACTGCGCCTCCTCGTTCCATCGGCACTCCGCCGCCAGGGTGCGAAACTCGATAGAAAAGTCTGAGACGGATCTCTCCCCCTGTTTGAGATCCGTCAAACGCCGCGCGGCCTCTCTTCCAGTGGCCGCGCGGTCAAACACCCGCTTCATCTCGGCGGAGAGCGCCGAGAACGAGGCACAACACGGATCTTGGTTCTCCCATACCGCCGTGCCCCACAGTGCCGCCTTCCCCGTTAACAGTGTGAGCGCGAACGCCACTTTGCTTACCTCACTGGTAAACGTGCGAGGTTGCAATGAAAAGTGCATGGAGCATCTAGTGAGGAAAGCCCGGCAGAAGTTTGGCTCACCGCTGTAAAGCTCTGGTGGGGGAAGGCGGGGTTCGGGTGACTGGGCAGCCCCGGATGGTTCCTGGTGGGCGGGCGGCATGGGTGGTGGGGTTGGCGCAGTGGGTTGTTGCCAGTTCTGCATCCGCTGGGTGAGCTCAGATACCTGCGCCACAAGAGCTCGGATCGCTGTTCCCGTATCCGCCGAGCTCTTCTCCTGGGTCTCCAGCCGAGAGATGCAGGAACGTAAAGCCTCCTCAGCCGTGAGTGGGGTGGAGCCTGCTGCTTCCATAAGTGGTCTGATAGTTCTGTGATGGTAATGAATGTGATAGGAAGCAAAAGCAGTGTGAACATATATTTATTGACGACAAATACGGTGAACACAAACTCCGTGAAGACAATGATGAACTCCGTGGGTGATGATGTTATCTCTCGGCTGGGTGGCGCAGTGGCTTGATGGCTGGTGATGACGTGGCGTGAATCTCCCGTGATGAATACAATCCAGTGACGATCAACGGCGAAATAAATAATCCAACACGAACAAGACCAAGACAACCCAACAAGACAGTCCAACATCCGGAACAACTATCAGACAAGGAAGGAGAGAATGAGGTGAGTATATGTAGCTGACGGTAATGTGAGACACCTGGTGCGGGGACTGATTAGCAGCTGATTCCAATGAGCATGATGTAACCACATGAAAGACACCAAATCACAGGACCTGAGAACACAGCCGATCCATGCACCGTGACACTTACATCGTATTAAACACGAATCGTGTCTCGCTTCCGACATATACGGACTACAAACTGCTAAAAGACCAGTGAGTAATTGGAAAGAGTCTTTCTGAGAACGGCTTATCATGACTTCTATTGCTTTTAATTCCTGGACATTATACAGTAGGATGAAAATGCCTGAATTTATTGTACCCTTTTGCCTCTCTCCCTTCCTTTTGGGGTCGTTTTTTTCTGAGAGGCTCTGGTGCTGTCAAGGTCAGAAGGAACACAGGACGCTGGAAATGATGAATCTGTCAATCTACATCAAAGCTTCCCGCTGCGTTCCCTCCCAATTGCCTCCCCAGCTCTGTGTGCAGAATGATAGGCTCTGCATTCTACTCTTCCAGCTCCAGCGTTCCCACTACAGCAGCCGGTAATATGATGACAAGCTAAAATGTAGCACATAAAATTACTTGTTGGAGCCTATTTTACATCTCTACCCCAGACTGTGAATCGCAGGCCATTTCACCATAAATACAATGATTACTGCTATTTTCAAAGCAGGTTCAAATCAGACCAAAAACCCACTATGCCATCTTTACCTGCCTTCTTGTCACAGAACACCAAGAAACAATAAACAATGTGCTAACGTCTATGCAAAGGGCAAGTATCTCATGAATCAATGTAAAATGTACTATAATTTGAATCCGAGATACGTTTTTCGCAATGTGGTAAACAACAGGAGTGAATAAACAAAAAACAATTTCTATGGCGTGATCAGCAGACATCGCCTCAGCACAGAATCCAAATACCATCTGATGTTACATTAATTCAGCACACATATAGTACACCAAGTAGGCCAAAAATAAAAGCAAAACAATTTTATGGGGAAACCAGGGCTATTTGACACATGTGCTAGTTATCACAAATACTTTTCAGTAACTAAAGAGGTTTTAAGTCAAAAAAAAATTCTTATAAACAAGAGCATTTTCTATAAATGCCATGACAATGTTGTCACATTTATATTGAGTAGATCACAGATTTATATGATAGTAATTTTATTGATCAATTATATTTTTAACAAACTAATAAACTTAATGTGATGCATATTTGTTGGTCATACATAAATGAAACTTTTAAGAACAGGTAAGATTTGCCAATATTCATCAGACTGTATCAACAGACAATAGACAGACCTCTTTGTTCTATCGGTTATGGTCTAATTAGTGTATATTGAGGCATACTGTAAATTTTCTCTCCCTGTAATTAGTACCAGCCTGTTGTGGCTCAACAGAAAGGACTGGTGCTGTTAAAAGTGCATCTAGAGCATTAAGGTGCACTTAAGAAGGACACTGTGTCTTCATGTAGGTTTAATCAGGAAAAAGCACTCTTCCACATGCACCAAGTCCATGAGTGATAACCAAACCACATTACCCTCAAAGCCAGCGAATGCTAATTGCGGACGACCAGTGTAGTTTATTAAAAGTTTAGAAATCGGTCCAAAATGCGCAGAAATCCATTAGATTTTTATTAGGGCCTTAAAAGAGTTATGCGATTCCCCAGGATCCAATCCGCGTCAATCAGCCATGGTAAATTGGATTCTTGAATAGGGAAATCCCTGGGGGAAGGTTGATGCTATCTGGATCAGACGCAGTGTTGATTTTTCCCCAACCCTTCACTGCTCGGTGCTCCTGTGCTCTCTGGGTTCTGTTCTCACTTTAGTACCAACCAAACCATAATATGTATTGATTAACTCATTACTGTGTATTATTCACTTGCTTTGGGCTTGGACTATGCTTAAAGTCAACACCTTAGGATCTGTCAGTCTGAGGTGGCCGAGGAGGGAGGCTTGTGGACACTTGCAAGGGAAGGAGGTGGGTAACTGGTTTAGGACAGAAGAAGTCCCATATCCTGAATTTGCGTGAAATAGTGTATTTTGCTGATTCATAGTTACACACACTATATATTTAATAATACATATATTACCAAGCATTAGTGTTAAGTATTATATGTATTAACATATTACATATTAATACATATAATACTAATATCTATATATACACAGACACACTGATACATATATATATATATATATATATATAAATGCATATATATGCATACACACACACAAACACATATATTATTGTGTGTGTGTGTGTGTGTGTATATATATATATATATATATATATATATATATACAGTAGATATATAATATAATATATTAATATATAATACATAAGAAATATAATACATGTATTAGTAAATATATTGTAATTTATAAAAAAAATTAAGCACATATTAAAACACACACACACATATACTGTACATACACACATACACGTGTGTATTCATAAAATAATATAGATATATTTACAGCACATTACTACAAAAAACTGTTCCATGCTTGAGTCTAAATCCAGAAAATAATAATGAAAAAGATGTACAAAAATTATTCATAATAAGAGTGTTTGTTTTTTTACAGAAAGCACATAATTGAGAGCAAGGCTTTGCTTTCAATAAACAGATGTAATCTGAGGTCATGGCAGCAATTAGTTTGTATGTCAATGATCCCATGATGCTCTGCACTGGTTTCAGCCTCCCCATTAGCGGTCTGCTTGCCGCCGAGGCAAACTGTGTGCTGCAATATCCAGATAATCAGAGATCAGGCTGATAAATGAAGTTTGATTTCAGGGGACAAGGTCAGGCGCTGAATGGACACAGGTCAGAAAGCTAGCATCAGGGTGAGCCGTCTCCGAACGAGCGCCTCCAACCACGCCGCATGGATGGGTCGACCCCCTTTTAATTCACAAGTCATTTGCCATGTGAAAGCGACACGTCAGGGCATTGTCCAGTCATGTGACTACAGGAAAATTAGACCGGCATGTTTTTGTATATTTTCTGGCATGTCCGAGGCTTGCTTGATTGAGTGATTTCCGATACGGCGTCAGGGCGAATCACAATCACTTAATACGATCTTTGGGAAGTGGGGCTGAAGAGGACACAAGTATTAATATAAGACTGTGCAGAAACTGACACTCTGTCCCTAAGCCCTGAGGCAATATTATTTGCGACCCCCTCCCTCCTTCCTTGATAGAAGAAATGCTGTCTCCATAGCAATTACCTAAGTCTTTTATCAGTCATTTCAAAGGAAGAAAATTAGGGCAATTGTGTCAGGACAGTCATATGGGCAGAAATTGCACACTTATTCGGACCACTTATGTCTGTGACTTTGTTCCTGGCTGATGGGGGCTATTGTTCGCTGCCATGTATTTGAAAGCTTGATTGGGTTTGAGCAGATGTACTGTACCAGAAAAGCACAGCTTTTGTTTCCTCTGCTACTGCTTTTTATTTTAGTTCTAGTTGAATATAAATTACAGCTCTGTCTCTGTTTACACAGAGAGCCTTTTAAACACATATCGTGCTACTTATTTCACTGCCCGTAACCAAATACGAGGGTAAAAGAAAATCATAGCATGTCTGATTAAAAGATCTGTTTTTATCACATCTATGAGTTTGAGCTCATTTTTTGAGAGGCGGCACTTGAATCGCGGCTTAAATTTAAGTAATTGAAGAGCATGCATTAATTACCGGAGCAGAACATTTTACTACTTACAGAGAACTGACACTGCATATTGATTGGAATTACAAGGAGGGGGTAGTTAAAATCAGGGAAATTAAAATGAGCAGGATTTAACTGGTCAAAATCGTGTAATTAGAAAAGAGGAAGATAATTGCTCACAGGGCCTAATCCAGCGCCCCGAGTATTGTAAGGGAAAAGCCCAGATGATTTCCTTGCACGAGATGATAAGTCTAACTTAGCTTAAATGCTAGCGATGCTCAGCCAGGGACCTGCGAGCCTAATCTATCCCCAGTTCACTGCCCATGCCCTGTTCGCTGTCTGTCTTAGCATATTGATTTCCGAGCTGTCTTATTGGTTCCTAACATAATTATACTAGGAGTAGGTCTCTTAGTGCAGCTAATACATTTACACCATGGCATCTTGGGAAGCTTATAGTCATGTCATTTATTCAGGCAGAGGATTGTGGCTGCTAAAAGGCTGCTGTAAGCAGTGAATTTGAGGATTTTCTGAAATGAGAGAGAGAATTAAGTTGCAGCCCACAAGAAATGCCCAAATCAATATGCTCTCATCAAAAAAATAGATAGGCCTCATAACCTATAACCATGAAAATGTACTGCTTTATCTATGGACTGCTATGTGTGATTGCATGTGTGTTTTATCAAAAAATGAACATAATAAAAGGTGAAAAAGGCTCAAGTTAACGTGAATTGCTATTCTTAACCACATTATGGAAATACAGCATGTACTTCCAACTGAAAAAAAAGAATCAATGGTGAAAAGGGACTTGAATTTATCTATCTATCTATCAGTTGACTGAATAGAGGGTATTACCAAATACAACTGTTTCAGTACTAGTAATAAATAAACGATGGAAACACGCTATTCCATTGTCAAATGATGAGATGATTTCAATTTCTAAATAAAAATGTTTTTGAAAATATACAAATTTAATAATTATTGCACAAAGGTACTGTCACACACCTGGACTCATTTTGTGTGTTTTTGCCCCTGTGACCCAGTTTCTGTCTTCCGTGTGTGGTTTGATTAGTTCCCAGGTGTGTCTAGTCATTCCCACATGTGTTCCATGTCCCTGTTAATTTAGTCATGCCTTCCACCTGTGTTTCCCCATTATCCTTTGTATAAATGCCTTGTCCTTTCAGTTCTGTTTTGTCGGGTCTACTCGTCTACTCGTTACTCGTCTAAATGTCCACTTGTCTACTTGTCACCTGTTACTTGCCACTTGCCTCTTGCCACCTGTTATTTACGACTTACCTTGTTTATGTTTTATTTAATAAATCTTTGTTTCGTTTATCCCTCGGCTCCGTGTTCCTTCCAGCAGCATAAGCCGTGACAGAAGACCCGACCTGAAAAAGTTAAAAACTGCGTGTTTTCCCTCCGTTTTGTTTTCCGTTTTTTTTCACAGTCTTTTTTCTTTCCGTAGTGTGTCATGGATCCCCTCTATCGCCCCGAATACCTCCTCCTCCTGCTGGAGCAGGAGGGACTTGTCTCTCGAGCACCATACCAGACGGTTTCTCTGGATAGCTAATGCCACCAGCTACCCGGACCACGCGCTCTGCACCTTTTATCACGCCAGCCTGAACTCCAGGTGCAGAGCGTTGTCGCCCGAAGATGGTCCTCGGGAGGATTTCGCCGCCTTTATAGAGTGGAATCTGGTGAGAAATGGGTCACCTCTCACGGTCGGCCCAATGGAGGATCTCGCCAGGTCCACTCTGGACCCAGAGCCCAGCCTACAATCTCCCCACGGTACGAGGCATAAGCCCGAGCCCACCGATGACGGAGAGCCAGAGAGCAACCCGTCAGACCAGGTGCGAGAGCCAGCGACACTGCCCACCACGAGGGAGCAAAATGTGGAGCGCCAAATGGGTCAAAATGAGGGGGTTTCCAATGCACCTATGCCAGATCCTCTGTTAAGCCCAGGACGGGCTCCTGTTCCCCCGTTAAGCCCAGGACGGGCTCCTGATCCTCCGTTAAGCCCAGGACGGGCTCCTGTTCCCCCGTTAAGCCCAGGACGGGCTCCTGATCCTCCTGTAAGCCCAGGACGGGCTCCTGATCCCCCGTTAAGCCCAGGACGGGCTCCTGATCCCCCGTTAAGCCCAGGACGGGCTCCTGATCCCCCGTTAAGCCCAGGACGGGCTCCTGATCCCCCGTTAAGCCCCGGACGGGCTCCTGATCCCCCGTTAAGCCCCGGACGGGCTCCTGATCCCCCGTTAAGCCCCGGACGGGCTCCTGATCTTCCGTTAAGCCCAGGACGGGCTCCTGATCCCCCGTTAAGCCCAGGACGGGCTCCTGATCCCCCGTTAAGCCCAGGACGGGCTCCTGATCCCCCGTTAAGCCCAGGACGGGCTCCTGATCCCCCGTTAAGCCCAGGACGGGCTCCTGATCCCCCGTTAAGCCCAGGACGGGCTCCTGATCTTCCGTTAAGCCCAGGACGGGCTCCTGTTCCCCCGTTAAGCCCAGGACGGGCTCCTGATCCTCCTGTAAGCCCAGGACGGGCTCCTGATCCCCCGTTAAGCCCAGGACGGGCTCCTGATCCCCCGTTAAGCCCAGGACGGGCTCCTGATCCCCCTTTAAGCCCAGGACGGGCTCCTGATCCCTCGTTAAGCCCAGGACGGGCTCCTGATCCCTCGTTAAGCCCAGGACGGGCTCCTGAACCCCCGTTAAGCCCAGGACGGGCTCCTGAACCCCCGTTAAGCCCAGGACGGGCTCCTGAACCCCCGTTAAGCCCAGGACGGGCTCCTGAACCCCCGTTAAGCCCAGGACGGGCTCCTGATCCTCCGTTAAGCCCAGGACGGGCTCCTGATCCTCCGTTAAGCCCAGGACGGGCTCCAGCCCCAGAGCTTACTCCAATGCCTGCTCCTCCAAAATTCCCACCCTCCCACCCACTCCTGCCTCCTCCTCCGCTGTCGTCTGGCTGCCCCTCTGCTCGCCCTCAGCCTACCATCATTGTGGTGCGAGCTCAGCGGGACAGCCATCCTCCAGCGACGCCTTGGTCGGCGTCTCCCTCACCTCCGCCTCCAGCCTCTGAGGCCTGGACTCCGCCTCGGCCCGTTGACCCGTCGGCTCCACCATGGCTCCTAGCTCCTTCCTCTCCGCCATGGCCCGGCAGTCCGCAGGCTCTGCCTGGCTCCCTCGTCCCTCCGGCTCCGCCTTGGTCTGGCGTCGTCCTTCCTATGCCTCGGGACTCCACTCCTCCGGCTTCGCCTCATCCCTCCGTCCCTCCGGCTCCGTCAGGCTCCTTCATCCCCTCGGCTACACCTCAGTCCTCGGTCACTCTGGCCTCACCGCGGCCTTCCGGATCCACATCGCCGCGTCAGTCACCAGAGCCATCAGTTCCGCCTAGGACCTCCGGCTCCTCCCCGTCACCCTGGCTCTTCGGCTCTCCGTCTCCGCCTCGGGCTCCTCCTCCACTTGCTCCGTTGCCGTGGGTCGAGTCCCTGGAGTCGGTGACCATTCCTCCTCCATGGCTCCTTCCTCCGTCCGCCCCACCTTGGGCCGTTATGGCTGTGGCCTGGGTCCTGCTGGGTACCTCCTGCTTCAGATCCTTCCTGTCTCCTCCCTGGCTCCTCCCTGGCTCCTTCCTCCGTCATCTCCTCCCTGGCTCCTTCCTCTGTGGTCCCTGTCTGCTGGCCTCCCTTTGTTGTTTCTACGGTGCGAGGACGCACCTACCGGGAGGGGGGAGTACTGTCACACACCTGGACTCATTTTGTGTGTTTTTGCCCCTGTGACCCAGTTTCTGTCTTCCGTGTGTGGTTTGATTAGTTCCCAGGTGTGTCTAGCCATTCCCGCATGTGTTCCATGTCCCTGTTAATTTAGTCATGCCTTCCACCTGTGTTTCCCCATTATCCTTTGTATAAATGCCTTGTCCTTTCAGTTCTGTTTTGTCGGGTCTACTCGTCTACTCGTTACTCGTCTAAATGTCCACTTGTCTACTTGTCACCTGTTACTTGCCACTTGCCTCTTGCCACCTGTTATTTACGACTTACCTTGTTTATGTTTTATTTAATAAATCCTTGTTTCGTTTATCCCTCGGCTCCGTGTTCCTTCCAGCAGCATAAGCCGTGACAGGTACACAATAATGGACGAACAAAAATGTGGTAACATTTAATATTTATTAAATACTACTTACAAAATCTGTATCTACACATTTCTATTTTTAAAAAAGTGCAATAATTAGATTGACTAAAAAGAACCGACTCGCTTGAGTCATTCATTCAGCAATCATTCGACACGGATTATGATGTGCGTTTTTGATTCACTAAAATGAATAATTTCATAAGAGTCATTTGTTTGTGAATCACACTACACTGCTCACTATGAACCATTCACACAGAACATGTTTTTTAGTTAAAATGAAAAAACTCAAGTTTAAAACATGCTCTTTTAAAGTTGAACTTTGTTTCAATGACCTCAGTCAGATTAGATACCATATTGAATTTTTATCATGGACAAAATTATGCTGTGAGTTATAGACTTACATTCTTCACAATGGCATGCACTCTATAAAGGTCATAGATCACATAATTTTCACAAATCACAACTTTCAAAACTTTTTTGAAATTGTATGGTTCTATTTTTATGTTATAACTTCTATTCTTCAAAGCCTTGTTTTATTCTGGTCAAAAATTAAATATGGCATTACCTTGACTTATTGACTGATTTATTGGGCACTGTTTATAGAACAAGCAGCAAAGGTGCGAGATGTGAGCTAAGCAGTCAAAACCATCCGTCTAGTCTAGTGCATGTTTACATTAAAAAAACCTACAGAAAAACAACAGAAAATGAAAATACAAAAAATCTTTTTCACTGTTGGATAACTTCATCATAAAAGGACATATAGCCAGAAACAGCTCCCTTGTGCCTCGTACTGCAAAATTAGCAGTTTAATGATATGATCACTCAGCGAGTGGCCCTGACTGCTTTCTCTTGCATACAGTATATGCACATCCTGTCAATGGCAGATCGTGTTCTCCTGCATCTTACGACAGAGGGAAATATTGCAGAAAAAAGGGTCATTGTCTATTTATTCTTCTCCTCCTAATTGTTGTCAAAGTCTGACCTGAAATTCAGAGACAGTATTTTTCAAAGTCAAGGCTGCAGATGCACTCGCCCATTTATCACGGTTTGTTCCTTATCCGTAGCACAGCACGGGTGTGCGAAGGTCTGTTTCTTCTTTAATTCCCAAGATTTTGTTGTTAATGGAGGAAGCTGCCTCATAAATTAAGGAAGCACTCAATTACGGAGCTTGACAGAGGTAGATCAGAGGGCAGCCATTGGTCACCTCTGGCAGGTGAGGCCAAACACCCGCAACACAAGATTTATATGAATTAACAGACATTACTTGAATTACATTATATTGACTAGCGCCACCGGAACCTTTCAATGTGCCATGCTGCACTTTAACTACTGCTGGGCAATACGGCCAAACACATCATCACCTTTTTTACTCAATATCATATGATACTGATATTTATCACGGTATTTATTTACCAGAAATGGGGAAGGAAATTATTTCCACTTGTTTGTTAGACTGAGAATGAATGTAAATATAACTTTTTTTCATAACGAAACTCCACAACTCGACAGATACCTTGTAATTACTTCAGGGGCCCATAAAATACATTTTATTTTTCCCTTAATTCTGCGTAATCCATTTTATTTTTATGATTTGATACAAATGTATAATTTAAAATGAATTAATATGACTTAAAATATTTAATATTTTAAAATGTTATCAAATTAAAATATAACAATTACTTAGCAACAGAACCATTTTTATTTTTGTCAAATAAGACGATGCACAACAGAACTGTGTAAAGTAAAACATGTATTAATCTCTTGGTTGTATGATATTCCTTAAAAACAACGATGATGATGTTTGTTGTTGTTGTTACTTTGAGAAGTGCATTTTAGTATACAACAGTAATATATCTGTCATAATTTCTTCAATTCTTTATTTTGACTGTTTGTACTGAAGATCTTTGAGTTTTAATATGTATTTGATGGTAGTTTTTCTTAAATTAAATGGTGAAAAACATGTTAAGTGATCTCTCGGAACAACTCTGGAGATGAAATACATGTTGTTCCTTATATATTGAGTTCTCACATATAGACTTTCCTTATATATTGAGATGTTGAACAGTGTGCATCACATGCTTAAATTTGTGTAGCAGATGAAAATATGCCAATCATGCAGAACATGCAGACTTACTAGCTTATCTACATCAAGCAAAAATGTACAGAGCCTATCCTCATTACCAACATAAATTTTAGTGCAATCTCGATATGATATTGTTTATCACTCAGCCCTACAGTATGTGGAACATATTGCCAAAATTCAAGACGGGCACTCATCATGTCGTATTACACTCAAAGTAAAAAGTAAAAAAATAATCTCTTTCTCCCTGACAATACATTTTTCATTTCATCAACAAAGCGAGCAGAGAGACCCACTGACAATTCATGGCTTTTGCCTGCATCATTTAAAGCTGGGGCTGTCACTTGAATGTCTCATTTCTATTTTATTCATTTCTTCATTGGGATGGTAAGCACAAGATGGTCCATTCGTTCCCTGAGGAGAGAGGACAAGCTGAAGAGGCTGCGTTTCTGCGGCTGAGACCCTTTCACACACACAAGCCACCGGCCATCAGATCACACCACAATCAGGCATTCCTCCACCTTGTCACTTCTGAGCCAGAACTGAAGGATCATCCGGCCACTGGGGCTCTGTGGGTGAAAAGAAAAAGAAATCTGAGCATTTACATTTATCAGTTACCAGCGGATGAACCTTATGAATCCGTCTGAGGTCACATGTCGAATGCGTCAAAGCGCGTGAAGAATAGAGGCTCGATGATAAATCTAATAAAGAAGCTTTGAGTATTAGGAAAAACAGCGTCGCTGAACAAAACCACATTTGCGTTTGAGTGGAGCCACTTATCAAAGATGATCCGAGCTTGTGGCAATCTTGAAAGCATGTACGTCCTTTGTTATGAAATTGCATTGTTCGATAGCGTTTTTTTTTCTTTCGTGCACGTATTTTTTTCTTACAAGGTAAGGTATTAATTCACGCTAGACACATTTTGCAAATGACTTTCCTTTAAATCATGTCTAAAAGCCCTGGAAAAACTAATGATTTTTATTAGATTACTATTCTTAAGGATGCATTAGACAAATAGCAGGAAGTTACACTCTGCAGGCCCGGTAATGCAATAAAGTTCCAATTATAACACTTACGTACAATAAGTGGGCTTCTTTTTGCAGCACTGCACACAAATCATCATTATATTTCTAATGCTATCTGGATGTGAAAGCTTCAGACACGTAATATACGTTTTTCCACAGTCTAAAAAAAACTGGGGTAATCGTCCCAAAACTGTCAAGCTGCATTTGTTTGGATATGACAGCATCAATCATACTCTACGGGACACCCTGGAGGTCAAAGGTTAGAGGGATATCAGCTACCCTTGTTCTGTTTTGCCTTTTTATTAGCCTCTCAGAGTCTAGAAGCTGCAACTTAACCGGCGGTGAGTTTACAGGGGGGTGCCAGGATTAGCCGTGAGCTCATAAATGAGAGCCTGTTCTTTGGCTCTAGGCAAGGATCTGCCTGCCAGGCAACACGGATGACCCCGTCGTCCAGCCAGTCGCCTTCTACGAATGATATCGTGTGGCGCGAGGCGGCAGAACATCACACAATCCTGGCCGCCCAGGCTTTACTGCAGTTAAAGGGTGCCGTTTGGCTTCTCCTCTACTCCGCCCCTTTGGCAACAGAGGTAAGACCATGTGACTCTCTGTAGAGAGAGAGGACCAAAGCTAATGAAAGTAAACATGCAGAGACTCAACAGTAGGCTTTCCTTTCAAATGAAGTTTTTTCAAAAAGTGAAAAACATGTTATTCAGAGAGAGTCAACCTGCAGGGACTGGCTGAGAGACACAAAGGCTGGAGAATGATTGAAAACATCAAACAGCAGTGTTTGCCATCCCGCTGGTGTGGCCTCTGAGATTGCCTTAGCTGGAGATGTTCATTGGTGTCAAAGGATTCCACATTGAACTATAATGATATTCAAGTATCCTTCTCTTTTTTCTTTTCAGGAAATATACCATTCGCACAACATTATCATTCAACTAAGAAACACATTGAGAATTTATTCATTTCCTTTCTTCGCGGGTTTAATAAGCCTTCGGGGGACTTCCGATGGAGGGAATCAGTTTTCCGGGAACATGATGATAGACGCTGCACATTTCACATAAAAGGTTGGCAGGCTTTAGCACGGCATTTGACCAAAGGTCAAACAGAAACAAAGCATGGAGGTTGGTCAGTTGGACAAGAGGTTGCCAGGCTCACACCTCAAATCTAAAATAGGATCTAACGTATCTGCCACTTGCACCTACGCTCCTGCAAATAAAAAAAATCTAATCAAATCAAGTATAGAGAAATCATCAATAAAAAATGGAAACTGGGTACTGCACAAGACCATGAAGGCACAGACTCACTGTAAGGCACAATGCACAAACACTCTTTTGAAATATCCACTAATCAAAAAGACACTAAAATATTAATTCCATGACAAAATAACAAAGGAGATATACAGAATACTATATATATATATATATATATGTGTGTGACTGTAATGTGAGTGTGAATGTTACTACTGGTCATACGTTTGGAATAATTAAACATCTCTAAAAGACTTTTCACAATTAAAATTGTGAAAATATAAGCATAGTTTGAAAAAAGTTTTCCATTTTAATATATTTCAAAATGTCATATATTCCTGTGATGCAACTCAGAATTCTCAGTAGCTATTGCTCAGGTCATCAGAGCCACATGATCCTTCAGAAATCATTCTAATATGCTCAGCCCTATGTGGAACATATTGCCAAAATTCAAGTGCTAAATTATTATTATCAATGTTGCAAAACAGTTTATGCTGCTTAATATATTTCTGGAAACCGTGATAAACTACCATTCTGGGGTAGGATTGAAAAAAAAACTGAAATTAATATATTTAGTCAGCAAGGATTCATTCAATTGAAAGTCAAGACAGGAAAGACATTTGAAAGATCATGGAGCAACGGCTGCTGAAAATTCAGCTTTGCCATCACAGGAATAAATTACATATTAACATATATTAAAATAGAAAACAGTTATTGTAAATTTTAATTATAGTTCAAACATTATCATTTTACTGTATTTTTTATCAAATAAATGCAATCTTGGTGAGAACAGCATTGAAAAATCTTATTGATTCCAGTCTAACTGGTAATGTACGTAGGCTTGTTTCCAATTTTGTGGTTTTGCTCATTTAATAATATTGGATTCAAAACATCTGCTGCACTGTTCAACGATATGCCCTTACCCATAATGTATTAGCCTTTTTGAATGACAGCCCTGAATACATATTTGCTTACTCATGAATCTTTAAAGCATCTACAGATGAACTGCTCGAATTGCTCTGACATTCATGGATGTGTCCGTAGGTGAAGGTCTGGATTGGCCATGTTGTTTCTCTTTACACTGCGTTAAGGTGCTTATCTGCTAATACACGAGTGCTATCATAATGACCCATGGGAGATAATGGAACTTGGCCTAGAAACATATGCCCGAGACACAGCGGATGTATCCGAGAAATGTTCTTGACAGTTTTGTAATTAAACTACAAATAAAACCCAAACAGCTCCATATCACAGTACTTGACACACAAGAATCAGCAAACAACACAAATTTTAAATAAGCTTCATCCAAATGTTGACTTTCTGTCTCGTGTCATATTTGTAGGGCTTTCATGCTATTTTGTTCCCTTTTTATGCAACGTTGAGCCTTTATTTATTGAGTGTTTTGTTTCTGTACACCTCAATATTCTCGAGGGAAATCAAAACAATTGGAAAGGATGATGTTTGATATCAGTGCTCTCATTGTTTTCCATGACATATGTGCGTAAGGTAAAACCTGTGTTTAAAGCGAGGAGAACATCCTAAAAGTAGCATGATAGAGGTCTGATGATTAATTTAGCAACCAAAAGAGTTGCTAGTTTTCTCTGCAACAGCAAAACAAGCATTCATGTCAGATTTAGTGAGAAAAAGTGCCATCTATCTATCTATCTATCTATCTATCTATCTACAGTATCTATCTATCTATCTATCCATCTATCCATTTATCCATACATCAGTTTGTCTATCTATCTATCTATCTATCTATCTATCTAGCTCTTTTAAAATTTGCCAAGCCTCATTTGCCAAATTAATTTATTTGACATTATTTGAATTCTATTTTACATTCAAATTTGAACAATAAATCACAAAAACTGTAGAAAAAGCTGCCATTAAAGCAAGAGAAATTATGAAACCAAAGTAGTTCTTTCCATACAATGAAATCACAAGGTAAAGATTACCTAGTTAAATAGCAAATTTCCTTTTTATGCCAAACAAATTAGTAGAACCTTTGAAACTTAAATGATAAACTGTTAAAAATACATTTTCCTTACCAAGGGAACCAAGTGATCCTAATTTTCTACATTCAGCGCCTATTTAGCATGGTAAATTCGTATCTAAATTTCCCGGCCTTTTAGATGAAACAGGCCACTCCCTCCCTATCACTCTCAATATATATATTGGCCTCTCTGAAACAACACTTTCTAGTTCCATTATCTTCATTTAAACAGACCCAGATTGTGGACTCAGGTCAGATGTAGCTGGTGGTATATGGCAGCGGTGCAGCACTCGAGCAGGGAGCAGGGGTGTAGAGGTGACAGAGGGGCGGGTCTATTACAAAAGAGCTGTCTGGGTCAGACTCAACCTGCATCTATGGAAAGCCAATTAACTCGCTCTGTTCGAATCCCAAACAAGGCCAGACCGTTATCCTCTGAGCAAGGCTCCTCTGGACAGACCGTTTGTTTAAGAAGCTCCCCCTATCCCTTCCTCGCCACAGGGGAATGACCTTCATTTAAATACAGCCCCCATTTCAGACCACAAAGGGGAGGCTGTAGCTTTCGCCCGACAAAAATATTGCATGCACTATTTACTATGAAGCTGGAATCCATTAATAACATACTTTTACAAATTATGTTTGTGATATGAATATAAGTTTAAAGTAAAACATATTAGAGGTACTATAACCATTAGTGGGAGGAGGAAAGGTTTATGCACGACAAGCCTCTCCACAAACGGACTCCCATTTATCAGGAACAAAGGACCCCAAAAGTGGCAGAGAGTAATGAGGGGAGAGAATCTCTCTGTGATAATATGGAGAAATTAATTAAAAATAAAGAGTGGTGGCTCCTTCTTCCCTCGCAAAATCATTTATTACAATGGTAATTGTTCCTCCCTATTGCAGGTTAATTCTTTAAACAGTGTTCTACATCAAGATATTCTAATTCTCCTAATCTATAATTCATGATATACTTTGTACCAGGCAAAGCTGTTAAATATTTAGTGAATCATTGCCCCCAAACTTAATCACCCTGCAGTAACCGCATGTGTTTTTTAATGCATTTTTCATTTTTCCCATTTAGTTAAAGTGATACACTTGGTGGTAATTTCACAATCAGAGATTAACATAAAACAACTTAACACAATGAATTAATTAAGAGACTTTGTGTGGAACTGCCCTACTGCACAGCGTGAGCAGTAATTATCATCCTGCTTTATAAAGTTTTAAGCATGCTACATATTTTAAGCTGATCTAATGGAACATTCATTAGGTATTCTCATTGCACCTCTGTTTACTCCTCGTGCTTATATCTTCCACATCAGTGCCGCAGGCCTGCAGAGCAGGAAATGTGATCAACAAGGCCATGAGACATTTCATCACTTCCTGCCACTCCACTACAAGAGCTAACTGTCAAACAGTAGGGTAAATCTTAATATGCAGTACATTTTCATAGGCTCATCATATATGGCTTAATATTGCATGAAATAAGCCCATTCAATATTTTTGGAAGATGGAAATCTAATTTTTTGCATCTTCTAAATTAAAATACACACATTTGGCTACAATGACATCTGATTAAACTATAAAATAATAAACAAAAATAATAATAATAATAATAATATAAAACCACACTGTAATATTATGTATTGCATATATTTTACACAAATGCTCATCATAGATGGCTTAATATTACATAAAATATCAAATTTAAAAAAATCTAATTTTCAATATACAAAAAAAAGATTAAATTTGAGAAAAAAAATGTAATAACAACAAAAACAAAGGTATATGACATAAATACCCTTCATAAATGGCTTAACATTGCATAAAACAACCAAGAAATCTGGAAATCACAAACTAATGGGATTTTCCCCCCAAAAGAAAACTGTCTCTCTCTAATTGAGAAAATATTAACCGTAGTTATATCCTATTATCCCATGTATCCAGTTAATATATCTAAAAAATTAAAAATAAATCTTGCACTGTAAAATCTAATTTGAGTTCTATAAAAATGTTGTTTTTATGTTGTTGTTATTTTGTTTTAGTATATGATGTTAATATACCAGCGGTTCTCATGATAATGTACCAGTAATGTAAGCTTCTGTTAAATCAATGGTGTAACACTAACACACAGCGAGCTGTTTGTGTCTCTTACTGATTCCACATTCATCTTCCTGCTTCTACAGTCCTGTTGGATTCAGAGGTGTGATGATATTCTTTAGCATGCGAGGTCGCCTACTTAGCTGTGAATAACATCACATCATAGCGAGGTGATACAAAGACTCAGTCACCTAACAACAAACGGGACATACTGCAACAAAGTACACAGTTACATTTTAAACAGCCCATTTCAATGATTCATTCAGAGACACTTTGTGCCTGATGTATAATTCATCACTCTGCCGTCATCCCTCTCCACCGCTGTCAAGTAACAAACAATGAGTTTTTGATGTGAATAATTTAAAGTGTGTTAAGTTGTGCTAATATTATCCAAGAAGAAAAGAGCTTTTCATTGTAACACTTAATTTCCCAGTAGATCCTTCATATGAAAAGAGACTTTTCGCCAAAAAATGAAAAAAGATATTCAGCATCTTGAGATTTAATATCAAAACTGCATTTTATAGACCTATTTGTTGCATGTGAGTTAAGGTATATGTTCAAATAAGATGTTGTTTTCAAGGGTTGAAACCAATGCCAGCCAATAACAGGATTTCAAAAAGGGGTTTACACTTCAAAAACTGCGTCCCATGATCCCAGTGCTTCCCAAGGCAGAATCCAGAGCTCCGGCAGCATCAGAGCAGATACATCAAAATAACGCTGTCGTGAATTATATCCTAAAGCTCCTAAAACCCCCTCCTCTTCCACTACTCATATGATGTTGTGTGCAAATGAAGCAATTAATGGATCCCCCAGAGGAAACTTTTATTGCTCAGACATTGCTCTTTCATAGCTCATGAGACTTAATGGAGATCCCAGTTATGTTTCATTTAAGCATGCACTTTGTTGCAGATGTTTCTCCTGAAGTTCCTTTCATGGCTCTACCAGGTTACATGAGATGCCATAAAATCATATTATTAATACGAAATGGTAACACATCTTAAGAATTTATATACTATATGTTCTAAGATCCTAAACCAAATCATAAAGTGCAATGATTATGCCTAACCATGACTGTAATAAAGAAAAAAAAACGTGTCGCATTGCCTGGATAATTCAGTTTAGCAATAAAAAAAGCACAAGATAATTTCAAAATCTTTGACATTTGATTACATACTTTGGTATTTTGGCAAATCTGAGCACATATTCAACACTGAGATCTTTTCCTAAAGTCTAGTGGAAGTATATATGAAATTACTTGGGGCAAAAAAATCAGAGCAAGAAGTCTTTATTTGTTCTTAATCTAATTGCTGTGCTGAAGAAGCTACCCAGATTCTGAAATTATTTCAATAGTATATCCTGTTATAGTGCACCCATAAATAAATTCTCTCATCATCTACTCTGTATGTCTTACTTTTTTCTTCTGTGGAACATTCAGAATTCAATGGGGTCCAAAAAAAACATTATATTGGACCACACTGACTTTTATTGCATTTAAAAAATAAAAACAAGACAAGATAAAAACATTTTCTGTTCCACAGAAGAAAGTCAGTCATACATGTTTGCAATGAAGAAATATATATTTTTTTATTTTTGGGTGAACTATCTTTAAGTTTAAATGCAATGTGCCAACCAAAAGTCACAAACCCTATTAAAAACATTTTAGCAAGAACAATACAATATATTTTAATTGGCAACTGTACTTTCCTATGGCTTTAAAGTTCTATCACTGCGGTAATGTCCACTTTCTCTTTTCTCCAGCTATCTCTAAATTTCCTTCTGGGTAGATTGTGGAGCATTATCGATATCACAGCAGCAGAGGTTATCTACCATTCATGCTATCAGAGCACAGAGAGTCCAGGATGAGAATCAGCCCATCAGAAGACATTTTCTATAGTTTCATTACAAAAGATTTAAAAGATGAGAGCTTCAGTCAGATCATTGCAGATACAGCTCCTATAGATTGAAAATATGCCATAAATCTATAAGGTGGAAATAGGCAGCGCATAAGGAGGAGGGCAGGTATTAGTAACCTATTGTATAGATAATTGACGATTTCCTATGAAGCTTTTCAAATGGTCCTCCCATCTTTGAATCACTTTCATCCCATTGAATGTGAAACTCTGATTGTGTGAAATCACCACAAGTACCTTCAATTACAGGAGGCAGTCAGCATAGGAAATGGCTGCTGTAGGTCGAAAGGAGAAATGGCTATGTGAAATGGCAGACGAAACATCGCCTTCAGACAGCAGTCTACATACCTATATGAGCAGATAACGTTTATTATTTAGAGCTTGATAAAACACAGCCCATAAAATGAAGCTTTTGGATAAACAATGTTCCAGGAACATGCAAAGCTTCTCTGAGAGATTAAAGAAAAGAAGATAAGAGAGAAATGAAGAGGAGAAGAGAGGACAAATTTTTTCTAGCAATGGACAGATTGATCTTGAAATATCGATACTTATATCCTTAAATGTGACAACTCATACCCAAATAAAAAAGAAATTTATTACAATGTAATATAATATAACGAGTTATATTATTATTTAAAATGAAAATTAATGTTTATCACAACTAAGTGGAAAAAATTATCCTTTTTAGCAAATAGTTGTGTCAGACGGGAACTATTTCTCCCTAAACTTGTCTGAACTTGCAGAAATGCTGAAAGATCTAAACACTGTCCAATCACAGCATGTATTCATGCAGGACTCATTCGTGCTGTGATTGGACAATGTTTACACAGAAAGAGCTGAGTAAATGTGTGACCCTGGACCACAAAACCATAAGGGTCAATCTGAAAATCTAATCTGAAAGTTGAATAATTAGCTTTCCATCGAAGTATGGTTTGTAATGAAAATATTTGGAGATACAACTATTTGAAAATCTTGGATTTGAGGGTGCAAAAAAAAATCTAAATATTGAGAAAATCGTCTATAAATATCATCTAGAGTTGTTTCTCACTGAATAATAGCAAAGCAAAATATGACATTTGTTTTATTTGTTTTATGATTGATTGATATGTTAATTAAAAGTAGTTGACTGTATTGATCTGATTCTGTAATCATTACTGGTCAACCGATATATCGCCAAGGCCGATATATCAGCCAATATTTGGCATTTTTCAAATATCGGTATCAGCTGATAAGTTTTTCTGCTTGGCAAATGTGTTAGAGGCGGGACTTTTATTTTGATGGTGTTGAGAAAAGCAGCCCCTGAGCACACACAGCTCATATTCTCTCTCTTGTTTGCTGTCATTGTTAGGAGTTCTGTCTAATACAAATAGAAGTCTGTCTAATAATCAGATAGAATGGTTAAACAAATAATGTATACAAAACGTATTATAACGATTGCTTTTATATCATTAATAAAACGCAGTCAAATCCAGCTGTGAGATCTTGTGAAGTGTGCATTTTTATGCTTGATCACAAGATCAGCATGATCACATGTTCTCTGTGTGATGGTCGGTCCTTGTGAATTGAATGCTTTAAACTTGTGGTTTCAAATTGTGATGTATATATACAGTACAGACCAAAAGTTTGGACACACCTTCTCATTCAAAGAGTTTTCTTTATTTTCATGACTATGAAAATTGTAGAGTCACACTGAAGGCATAAAGGGGTGCTGCGCCAGATGACCTGGCCTCCACAGTCGCCGGACCTGAACCCAATCGAGATGGTTTAGGGGTGAGCTGGACCGCAGACAGAAGGCAAAAGGGCCAACAAGTGCTAAGCATCTCTCGGGGAACTCCTTCAAGACTGTTGGAAGACCATTTCAGGTGACTACCTCTTGAAGCTCATCAAGAGAATGCCAAGAGTGTGCAAAGCAGTAATCAAAGCAAAAGGTGGCTACTTTGAAGAACCTAGAATATGACATATTTTCAGTTGTTTCACACTTTTTTGTTATGTATATAATTCCATATACAATTCCACATGTGTTAATTCACAGTTTTGATGCCTTCAGTGTGAATCTACAATTTTCATAGTCATGAAAATAAAGAAAACTCTTTGAATGAGAAGGTGTGTCCAAACGTTTGGTCTGTACTGTATATATATATATATATATATATATATATATATATATATATATATCCCAAATGTTCTCTTCTGAGCCACATATCAGTCACGTGTGTCATGGTAGAACACACATTTAATGAAGCCAGGAAATTGTAATGCAGTTTCTAGGATGAATGCAGTTGCTAGTATGTTTTTAAGCATGTTACTGCTTTGTTGCTTGTTAGGGTAAATGCATACTGACCAAAGTCTAAACACGGACCCCAATTCCTATATCATTCTGGACCCCAAATACGGCTTCAAAATGTCAATTCTGGCCATTTTACTATCCACTGGGTTAAAAACCATAATGTAAATATGACATTGAGAATGTTTAGCACATGATTTGAGGTTTCACCTTTAACCAGTGCATGACAAGTTACACAGCAAAGTGGAATTTTTCAAACAAACCCCTAACCCTAACTATGAATAACAGTAATAGTGGCACTAATGACACACCAAACCAGAACCCACACACGTTAGCATAGACGCTGCGCTCGCTTCTATTAGCATTCTCCTGGACACAGCAGGGGATAATCTCTCAATCAGTGTAATGAGGAAATATATACGGTTTGATCCCAGCAGCTGATGACTGGCCTCAAGACCAATTTACCTTTTAAATCCTAAAAGAACCATTACACTATCCTTCAAAGAGAGAGGGGTTCAAATCCTCCCACAAACCTTGATTTATTTCCCCTGTTGGACGTCTCTTCTTTGTTTTAATTAAAGCAAATTCTGCTGAGGGCGAGTCGCACGGAGGCCGAAGGGAATTTTTCTAATTATTGTACCCATCAAGCAGAATCTGTGTGATTAAAAAAGCAGCACTTCCAAAGACGCCATATATGACCAGGTTCGGAACAGCTCCGCGGTTTTGTTTGTGTGTGAATTAAAAGGATTTTCCTAAACCATAAAACAACCTTGCCTCTAATGAAGATCTCGTAGATGATTCTACCCACAGGATAAGGCTTCTTCAAACCGTACCATATTTCAAAGAGCAATACAAGTTAGATAAAAGCAATCGCAGCCTGCGTGATTTACTGCGCAGCATATTAAAAACTACATTGAATCATTAATATGTAAACTGCCTCTGTGTCATTAATATTGGGGGTTGGAGAGGCCAGGCTAGTGCCATGGTTCCTTGGACCTGTGTAGATTGGGTTCAGGGCTTCTATTTCAACTGGGCCCCTCACCTTTGTTCTCCTCCTGTCCCAAAGGTAAACGAGACGAATAAATATGCTTGATTACTTACGGTCCACTCCCATCAAGAAACAAATGTATGCAATTATTTGAGCATCTCACGCAGCCTTAAGTTAAATGGAATTAAACATGAAGCTACCCCCTTTTTGATGAGCTCTAAGATTGGGTTAGAAATGTCACGTAACATTTAAAAAAATGACATTTGGCTGCCGTTTCTCTGATGCTTTAGTATTGCTGATGCACGAAAAGAGTGGAGAAGCACTTTATAGCGCTGGAGCTAATTGAAGTGTGTTTTATATTGTATAGATGAAGTTACATTCCTTTCATATTTGCAGTCTTTTCAAAAGATTAATTCTTTGCATTCCTTACATAGAAGGTGAAACTGATCAAAACAGCAAATTTTGAAATTAAAGGCTGCTATACAGATAATCATCTGTCACTTTGACGATGGTGACCTTGAGGTCACAATTTTCCATCATTCTCTATTCTTACTCGTCAGCAAAACATCATAACGCTTGGTATTTCTAATGTGACAAGTACCACGTTTTCCTTGACATTTTTTTTTCAGATTTTTCTTTTTATTCTGCTCCTGAAATGTAAAAAAAAAATAGAATTAACAACATGATATTGTGATCTGATCACCTGGTTTAATGAACAATATCACTTTTAAATTATAACTGGAATCTCTATTCAGTTCTGTTTTCTATAGGAGCCTGTCACAGAATAAAAAACGGAGAATTGCAATTTTATGTCACAGCTCTTTCTTTTCCTCACTCTGAGTTTATATCTTGCGATTCTGGAAAAAAATTATAACATTTTAAATTGTTTTATCCCATGGCAGAAATGGACTTCCATCATTTTCAAAAATTTTCTTCACTTTTAACAAATAAATGTAATTAAAATAAATATTTATAATATAATATAAAATTTTAAATGTGAAAAAGTAAATGTTTTTTTTTCTTCATAAATAGCTATATTTTTAAACAGACAAAATGGCAGAAAATCTTATTCATCATTCATTTTTATTCATTAGTTTTGATTAAATTTGCAAAATAGCGTAAGTGAAATCCATCTCTCCATTCTAAATTTTTTTATCTTTCCTTCTCCACTCTCCCTAACACCAAGGGAAGATCTGGCCCAGAATGCAGCCTTATCTAATTGGTGTATAGTCTTGAGAAGCTGGTGACAAGGAAGGCAGTCAGAGGCAAGCTTTCATCAGAGGTTATTTGGAGAAATAACTAATTTCATTCTTTCTCCCAGCACGGACTCAACCTGCTGCCTCTGAGTCAGGCTCTCTGGAGAGTTCATTAAGGCAGTGGCATTCCAGATCTCCTAGTCAACAACTAAGCATTGCAGTAACCTTTATACTGCCACACTGTCTCGTCTTGCCTTCGCCTGCACATGCTTAAATTCCAGTGTCCCACTCATATTAGTATTTGCACAGACAAAGGACATGGAATGTTTACAGACAATTATACCGCTGTGGGCTAATTCTACAGGGAAGAATGAAATTAGACCACAAAATTACACAGTAAACATTGCCTGAAAATTGTTTGCTTGAAAATAGCTTAATATATTAATGTTTTAGACATTAGAAAAGCATACAATGCAAAGAATGGTTCTGAGGTTCATTGCCTAATTGTGTATTATTTTTTGTTTTTTTTTCAAAAACTAAAATATCTTCACATATTACTATTAGTAGTAGCAGCAGCAGCAGTAATTTATTTTTTTATTTAATTTAATTTATTATATATTAATATTTGTTATTATATTTATTAACAACATTTTTTTGTTCTTGTTAGTAAATATACAAATTCTAAATATACTAATATATTACAAACAGACAAATAAAAAAAACGGATGGACGGACGGACGGACGGACGGACGGACGGATGGCAAATCATAGTTATTGAGAAAAGTTGTGCAACTTCATGGGGTTTTATCCCATAAGCATAGGCAACCCATACAAAAGAATGACCTTCTGAAATTCCTAAAAATCCTTCATGTCCCTCGATATACTACCCACGTGCCAGGCCAGGTTTATGGTGCCAAGTCAGGCTTGAAGGAACCCAAATTGCCTATGGCTCCCACACCACTGGAGGCACAAGAGCCTGTGAAGATTGTGCTAATTTGTACATCTCAGTCAACAAGGATGAAAGCAGGAGAGTAATTATTAATTCATTATTAAAAACTCATATTATTTATTAGCCTAGGGATTGTTCTGCCCGGTGTGTTTGGCACTCTGTCCAAAGAGGTCCCTCTGTTGATGAACACCAGCCCCAGGCACTGCACTGCCCCCTTTCTCTGTAGTCCAAGAAGAGACGCGTTCCCCTGGGCACCACGCCACCATTGAACCAGGCTTCCACCTGAGACGGTAGCTCAGCTGTGGCCCCGCCATCGGTGTAGGTTTCATCTGATCATAAGTGACCAGATTCCCGCTTAAAGCCACGGTTGTTCAGCTCTGACCTGATTTATATTTAGCCATGTCTGTACACTCAGACCTACGCAAAGGAACAAAAGGAACTCGATGCAAGATGCAACGGCCCAAGGCTAAAGGTTGGCTATACACAAGTGATGAAGTGGACTTACAGAACGCACTGTGATCAGGCCTTATTGATTTTTTTAAAGCACTTTCGAAGTCATAGCCAGCTTGTTTGTGAATCACAGAGTAATGCACTTCTTGCAGGAGAAGTGGACTTCTATAAATTATAGCACTTTTTGCCATCACTATGGTGAAGCACGTATATATTTGAATATTTTCAGTTACTTTTGAACATTGGCAACATGTCACAGTGTTTTACTAGTAAGCTTGATGGGTATGAACCAGCTCTAAAACACACTAAAAACATTGAGCCAGAAACAGACTGTGAATTAAAAGAATGTTAATGGCAACAGTCAGGCTCTTGATCAACCAAATGCTTCAGTATATGACTGAAAAGTGATATTTATGTATATGTTTAAAACTCAATTTAACACCAGGATAGCATAACTATAATGGACAGTACTTTTTGAGCTTGGGGCCAATCAATAATTGCTGAAAGCACAAATGATTCTATTTTATTTGGGCCACTGGAATGATGAGAGAATGGCTGAATTTGATATGTAACTGAATATTCTGGCAAATGTGTTAGATAAGATTATTATTACGAAACCATCAGGCATGGAGCCTTGAGAAGCAGTGGGAGACCAACTCAAATCTGCACTGATTGATAATGAAAGGATCTCTACTCTAATCATTGCTCCTAGCTAAAAAACTGTTGAATGCATTATTCTAGCTGACAGGACATGAGGCAGATGCATTGTATGTGTCGTCCAGAGACATCCAGCTACAATAGGACACTTTCAGTCAAAATAAAAACTTGCAGTACACAAGCAAGGGAATAGTATGTGGTCCAGGAAGTGGCATAACACCTACAAAACATGGGCTATATCCAAGGCCACATCCATCGAACCATCCATCTCAGATCCATCTTGAAGCACAAATGCCTGTATTGTTTTCATGCAAACTATTAGATTTGTTCAATGAACCATTTAATAACAAATTAACACAAAGTAGCTAGTTTGGAAAAACATCAAATGTCTGTATCCCCTTTTGAAAATTTTGATTTTGGCTTGTTTCAACTTGGACTTTAACTTAAGATTTTTCTTTAATTTATGAAAAACATTTCCAAGTTTGGAATTGATAAAATGTTCAATGTTTTTGAAAGAAGCCTCTTATGTTAACCAAGGCTGCATTTATTTGATCAAAAACATTAATTATTACAATTTAAAATAACTGTGTTCTATTTTAAGTTATTATAAAATGCATTTTTTTTTCCCTTGATAGCAAAGCTGAATTTTCAGTCTTCAGTGTCACACAATCATTCAGAAATCGGTCTATTATTGATTAATATGATTTGGTGCTTTGTTGAAAAAAACTATTAAGTGTCTATAAAAGCAAAAAAAGAAAAAATGATTTTTTGAACCATAGATCAAACTCAAATTCTGTAATATAGTATTCAAGTTTATATCACATTATCCTAAATTAAATATACTTTCATGTACAAATCATAATAAGAAAGCCATGGATAAATTGGTTCTGGTCAGAATGCAGGCAAAGTGATTTCAAAGGTAAATCGACAGTTAAAATTGCTGTGGCTGACACACTGTCCCTGTTTAGAGCAAGTCTATTAAATGTTTGCTATTAAAAGCCAATATTGCAGTAACATGGTTGTCTTTCTTTCTTTTATTTAAACTCTGAGACAAGTCTGAAAACCCCTTTATCGAGTCTGAAAAACCCTTAGTTGATGATGACCCTTCACAAGGATACTATGGTTATGAATATATATAGTGGCCTGTGCGACTGAAAAGCCGCACATACAGACAAAATAACCATCATGGCCTCACAGTGTTAAGCAAGCCATTCGGATAAACATTCCTCATTTTGAAAACATGAACATAGCATTCCAGCAGTAAACATTTCGCCTTGAGAGCCTCTTCAACATTGGTAGATAAAGGCCTTGGTTAACAATCAGTTAATCAAAATGTGAAGGTTTTTTGTTAAAAGTGTGCTTTTCTGCTTTCAAGGGGTCTTGCACTCCAACATAGAACCAAAAGAGACGTTTTGTTTTAGCAATAACATGCTCTTCACAAGGACATCGTACAACCGACTTCATCAACTCTGGCCCAGACAGCCAAGCACATCACGAGCGAATGAATGAAACCCACAAACAAAAGTCTTCCCAGCCTGCCGTTCCAGATGTAAAGCAGATATGTAATTTAATTTCTCAGAAAAAGGTGTCCCTTCTTATTTCATTAAGAACACCTTGGGAGGCTGGTGTTAAATGCTGTTTAGGTCACCTCTATGCGGTCTAAGTGCAATCTATCATTCTTTGTCACTGTCACAGATCCAGGGTCAAAGCACAGAACCACTGAGACTCTGTCTTCCACTGCCTTTGTCAGACTAAGAGTTCATTACAAATCCATGAGAGAAAAAAGGAGGGATTAAAACAGGAATAGCTTTATTGATGCAGCCGTTAAAGGAGACTCGTAGGGCATTCAAAACATGTGCACTGAAGCTCTGACTTTACACTATATAGACTGTATAGTACAGTCAAGAATATACAGTATGTCCAGCATTCAGAAAACTCGAGGAAGACCTGCACTGGCAGTGGATATAAAGCTTAAAAATATAGATTTTATGTGAAAATTCAGCCATACAAAATACATTCTGTCATTATTTACTCCTTTGTGTGTTTCTTGAAAACACAAAAGGAGATATTTTTAATTATATTAGTTGATTACTTGAAAAATTATTTGTCCATATAATGAATTCATAATATTGTATGGACACAAAGAATAAATAAAATGTCATCTTTTGTGCACAAAGATTTGGACTGACATGAATGTGAGTGAACGATGACAGATTTTTAGGAATTTTTATGAAACTATTCATTAAAAAAAAGTTTTAAAAGGTTTAAAGATACATTCAACTAAATCTGAATTTTTATGTAATTTACACTTTAAAAAAAGGATAAGACATTAAGAATTTTAATAATAATATAATAAGTTCTTTCAAAAGTTTCCAATAATTAAATAAAATTAAAAAAGTGAAAAAATAAATCATAAAAACTCTCTGTAAAGTTGTGGAAGCAGCCATCATTTTTCCTTTCTATTACTGTCTGTATTGGGAGGTGTAAATCATGGGTTACTAAAAAACAGAGGCTCTTGGCCTCAAATTTTATTGGACAATCATCACTGCCAACTGGGTTTTGACCGATTAGGGTTCTTTCCCGTAACTGTTGTGGAGTTCTCCAATTCTGCACAATCAACAAACCATAATGAGAACTTAAGCAAAAGAGAGGGCCTCTGGTTCACTCGGAGGGGAATCACAGAGATGCCAGTGTGATTTATGAATTAAAAATATTTTCAATGAAATTTTGTTTAGTTATATTTTGCAGCATATTGTGGCTTTCCCCCCTCTTTAATTACAAACCGAAGTGGCGTAATAAAAACAGTTGCTTGCAGCACAGAGCCCGTTTTGAACGCTTTATGCAGAGGAAAATTTATCACTGGCGTTCTGGAGTAGTCAACATATGGCCTTCCCACAAACAATGGAGTCTGGGTTTAGCAAAATAGCAGCCCGAGCTACAAATAAACGTAGCGGTGGCAGACAGATCGCCTTGTTCTACTGTGAAAAGTCTGAGTGTGCCATTGTCTTCCCTGAAAAATATATTCCAAAAATCAATAATATTCTGACAGATTGTATAAAGATCACCCATCTGCTTGCGGAGACCTCATTAGCGTAAAAACCTCCAGGAAAAACGTGCTAATAAATGAAAATAAAATTAGCAGCGCAGGAGCTCTTTCAAAAACTTGCCTACAGTGTTTCCCGTTAATTATTTCAGGGACTGAATTAGAATGAGACTAACCTGGCTTTTCACCTTTGGCTTTTGTAAAAAAATAATGCAACCTTTGAGTGGCTGTATGTACCTGGAGGCAGTCTTTCAGGGATGAGGGTAAACAATTCGCTTGCACTGAAGTGCAAACACATCTGAAACATGAGCCTTTAACAGATAATGACATGCCATGGCTCCTTTGAAAGCTGCCATGCTAAGCTCAGATTTAACTAATTCACTGGAAATTTCTAGTGCATAATAGTGAAGGACAGTGGCTCTGAAAGAAAATTTGCATGATAAATCAAACCCTCTCTTTTAAACAGAACATATAAAACCTTTTTTTTCTCTAAAAGAAATGAACAGGATCAATACAAAGCACTGGTCTAAACTTTCTAGAATTTTTTGTGGTATCAAAAGGCTGAACAAGTCTACTGATAGTCACAGAAATAGTATTTCATAATAAAATATGAAAGAAATACTAGGGTATGGTAGGGGATCTGCAGAAAAATGAAGAGAATATTTGAAAAAATATATTTACAGAACTTGACATGATGACTTATTCTGCTTTATAATGTATGGAAATTATGAAATTGTGATTATTTTATTCTATCGACAGCTATAGTTTTAAAAGTAGCTTTAAAAACTATTTGTCGAAAATTTGTATCAATTTTAATATTCTTTTATACAAATGAAAATATAATAATGTAAAATATATTAAAATAAATGATTTGCTTCAAACTGTAAATTCTCTAATTTATCCACCTTAATATCTTTTTTTTTTTACAGTATAACTAATTGACAGTTAATAGTATTTAATAGTTTCTCTCTCCTAATGCAATGTACTGCACAATTTGTATTTTCTTTTTTTTTCTTTCACAATCTTAAAATATCTTTTGCACAAATGAAAATGTAAAAATAAATAAATAATTTTTAATGCACCTCCTGCAGTCAATTTACTTTAACACCGTATATTCTGTCATCATTTATCCAACCTCTTGTCACTCACTGTCACTTTTTCCCCTATGGAACACTAAAAGCATTATTATCAAAATGCCAAAGTTGATCTTTTCCATACAGTGAAAATGCACAGTGATCGTTGGTTGTCAAGTTCAGATGCAATCTCGCTTGGTTTATTTCTAAAAAAAACAAAAATAAAGATTTGAACCAGTCACGCTGCATGCTAATCAAAACCTGCATCCCTAAACTATCACTTTAGCTTAGCAATTACCAAGTCAGTTATCCCACACACCCTGAGGAAAAAAGGTACAAAAGCTGTCACTGGAGCTACTAAACTACTAATATGTACAATTTCTGTATTGACTTTGTACCATTTTAGTACTAATATGTACACTTTAGGTACCAATATAACTTTTAAGGAGTAAATAATGTACAAAAGGCGTACCTTTTAAAGTGGTGACTCCACAGTGGCAGCTTTTTGTACTTTTTTTTTAACAGTGCAAGTGTTTTCAATCGCACTTAGTAAGCCAAGTAAGCCAGCGTGACCATTGGTGCTCCCTCTGAAAAACTGGCACAAGATGCCCCGGTTACATTCCACATTTACCTCAATAAATGTCTTTACAGAAGCTGAACATTTCAAAAGCATGCAAAAATAACCCTAAACTAATCAAACAAAGCACTTTGGGGGTTCTGCATCAAATTCAGGGCATCGAATCAGGGGTAAGGCCCATCAAACTCATCAAAACACTGAGTAAAATTGTTTCAGCACTAGGAGACTATGCGGCTGACCCTTGCTTCCTCACAACGACAACCCGTTCTTCTGATGCACACAAGTTCACTATGGCCGTCAGTGAGCCCTCGGCTTTCGGAAAGGCGCACGGTCATTTCTGTGAACTCCACATAGTCATCCTTCACAGTGTTGCTCCGAGCATCATTTCAAGCTTTTTCCTCTCAGCTCTGGATGTGGCCTCCATAGACCCTCGTGCATTCATGTGTTTCCTAAGAGAGAAAGAGCAGCATCCACCACAGGAAGGTGCATCTTACCAGCCTCCGTTTGGGGAGGTGGAGGTGTTGACGGGGGTGGAAGAGTAACCACAGTCCATTTAAATCGGCCCAGTGAGCCTCCTAAATTGCCTTTGGGGTGGAGCAATTGCAATGTTCTAGATCATTAGGTCAAATAAGTCATGGAGAAATTCCAGTTAGAGAGGGCAAATTTGCGGACATTTTGACAAAACTGTATATCATGGTCTGGTTTCTAAAGATGGGCCAGAGAGTGGGTTTTGCCTAAAATTGCTCTCTACCGTGAGGACGGAGTTAATGACCTCATAGCTCTCCTGTCTTTTCAGATGGCAGCCTGTGCTTCCAAACAATTTGTATTAGTGTGAGGGATGTGGATTGCAATACATTAGCCAATTTGATACTGAACAGCTCCACATGCTCTTCAAAATAAAAAACACCCTAGTGTGTTGTGACTTTTTAAAAAACCTCACACCTTCATACATCATGCAAGAAGTGACTCCCTGGCCGCTGGTAAAATAGCAGCCGGATTTCTGCTGTCGAGTAGTTTGTCAGACCGCTGTGGTTTCGCTAGTCAGCCTCAAAAACTGATATCATTCATTCTGAAAATAAAGTGGGAGGTTGTCTATTTGGATGCAAGGATGGCAAGGATTGCCAGAATGGTCAACTAGTTATCCAACAACCGAAAAAGCAATTACTGCAATTAGTTTATACAGAGGTCTATTTTTACTAAAAGGTTATATTAACTTGCACATTTTTTTATATCTTTTAAACAGTCTGTACAATGTTTTTAAATATTGGTCTAGGTATGCATGTACTACATGAGTGTAAAACAGAGTAACTGTGCTTAAAGTCAAAGGATGCAACCAAAAGTGTAAATAAATAAAAAAAAGTGTAAATAAGTTAAAAATGAAAAGATTAAATGTTAAGTTATGTTAACTTAATTTCCAGACTACGCACAGATCCGGAATATAGAAATATAAAACAAATATTGTAAACGATGACCTGTGAAATATGTACTTTTACTCCTTAGTGTCATTTAGACTTAGATTAAAACTGCAAAGTACTAAGTTTCAATGCCACTTGAGTAGAGTTCATAAAACCCCAAAATAATACAAAAGTATAGAAATGAAGTAGTTATTTAAGTAATTTACACCCCTGCATTTGCATATTTGACCACTGCATCATGTCGTATGCATGTAGCATGTTAAGTCAAAAATACCTCAAATTTAGTTATTTTGATACCCCTATATTCAGCACTAGTCTGTTAAAGAATAATAAATAATAATTAATTTTACAAATATGTAGTTGTACACATCTCCAACTTTAAAAAGTCTTTTTAAACAAGTAACAAAAAAAGTTTTAGCCTACTGTTTCTGTTAAGTTTCTAACAGACATGACACATGCTAACTATGCTAATGCTATGTTTTTTTTCCATGACTGCATATCTACGATAGTGAACAATTCATTTGGTGCTCCTAATCTACCATTTCTAAACTTGCAATGCATTCATATACATAGTCGTATAATATCAGAGCGCCACACAAACAAATGTAACACTGCAAGCGGCGTCCAGCTCAGCCCACACAAGTTCAGTGTAAACTGCCTTATCAGGCAGACAGCAAGCACCCAAGGTCTATCAGCACAGTGTACATGTCCACAGAGTACACCCTAAACACCCCGCTGCCTGTCTGACCATGTCTGCGGTGTGTCACAGCACGTGAAAACACTTTTCCATGACAGGTAATGTGTTTCCAGTTAAACCCCCGTCCACTTAGCGAAGGGTGGAAATGAATCAGCTCACGAAAGCATCACCTCACAGTTAAGAGTAGCAGCGGTCCAGCGGCGGCTTCATCTAACAGGCGGTCGAGGTGTGGCATGGGGGCCACTCAGCGCCATGGGTAAAGGCTCCACATTGCCAACTGTTAATAGGCTTAAGCCCGGACCCATTGTCTTTCATCATGGCGGTGGGTCTGCTTGTCCATACTAGCCTGCCAGACCAACAGTTTTCACACGTATGTATAGTTGGAAAGAAGTGGAGCAGATGTGGCTTTCATCTCCCCTGACAAAGTTTCTCTAGAAACACAAACACTCCCAAAAACTAAGTTTAATTCTCTGAGGCAGGGTATGATCCATTTTTTACAGTGGGCTCCCCGCGTTCGCAATGAAACAACGACCCTACTGTTTGGCATTGCAGTCTGTATTTATTTTCAATCCATCCTTTCTTCTTTCTCTCATCTTTTAATTAATTTTTTATCCCCTGCGTGCGACTGGAGCCTCTCGCTAGCCCGGTCTCCTGTCGGGACGTAATATTATTCTCAAGCGTAAATGAAGACAAAGAATTTTTCAAATCACCTCCAGTCAAGCACCATGATTTGTTTTATTCATCCTCGTCCAACCCCTTTTTTCCCCACATCCTCTTGTCAATTTTGCATGTGATGCCTGGTGTGAAGCCCTTCTCTGCTGTTTGTCCCACATGAGGGCTGTAACTTTCATGCCGCTTTAGCATGCAAGTTCGCTGCCGATCTCCCTCTAGGTCAACGTCTCCTTTGGTCTGAGGGCAACTGTCCCATCTGCCTGCATCATAAGCTCCAAAAACAACTCCAGTCTTTTTTACAAGGAATTTTTTTTTTAATCACCTGCAATGAGGATTTGAGTCTGTTGAAAGCATTTGCACAAGATACAGGCATAATTATTTATTTTACTTTGTGTTTTTAATTAACAGTGCAGTGTGTCCACATGTGGTTTATTCAAGTTTAGCTTGTGGCATCTTACACTTACCATAATGCGAGGAAGGATGAGGTAAGCTGTGTCACACTGTATTCAAGTTCCTATCCCCCAGGAAAGGATAATATATATATATATATATACACACACACACACACACACACACACACACACACACACAGGTATTACAAGGAGAGGGGGACTTATGAGGACATAACCCATGTCCCCATTTTTCTAAACGCTTATAAACCATACAGAATGAATTTTTTTTGAGAAAGTAAAAATGCACAAAGTTTCCTGTGAGGGTTAGGGTTAGGTGTAGGGCCATAGAATATACAGTTTGTACAGTATAAAAACCATTACGCCTATGGGATGTCCCCACTTTTCACAAAAACAAACGTGTGTGTGTGTGTGTGTGTTTTGTATTATAATTCATGTCATTTATAAACTGAAATTTTACGAAAGTTTTCACAGGGACAATACTTAATAAAATAAATTATAGGTTTTTAAATGAAGTAGCTCATGCTCACCAGGGCTGCATTTATTTGATTAAAAATACTGCAAAAACAGCAATTCAAAAAACAACAATTTTATGAAATATTATTCATTTGAAATAACTTAACTATTTTAAGATATTTTAAAATGTAATTTATCCCTGTGATGGCAAGGCTTAATTTTCTAGCAGTCATCACTCCAGTTTTCAGTGCCATTTGATCCTTTAGAAATCATTCTAATATGCTGATTTGGTGCTCAAGAAACATTTCTGTTTTATTATTAATGCTGAAAACATTTGTGCCGTCTTTTTTTAAAACCTTGATGCTTTTTTAAAATTATTTGATTAAAATAGATGGGTCAAAAGAATTGCATTTATTTAAAAAGAAAGTAACTTTTCTGTAAATTTCCATAACACTTTTGATCAATTTAATGTGTCCTTGTTGAATAAAAGCTTTTTTCTTTTTCTTTTTTTTTTTACAAATAACCTTATCAAGCTTACATTTTTTAAATCAGATCTGAAAGTCCCATTTAGCTTAACATTATTCATATTTGAAAAAAGTAGACATGAAAATTTTTAAAATTCAGTATTAACACAAAACAGTTGACAACATTGCAACAGTATTTTCTTATATTTAGAGGCTAAGCTCAATGACCCTATTGGTTAATTCATAAATCATTTAGTCAAATATATACATATATATACACAGTAGAAACCAAAAGTTTGGACACACCTTCTCATTCAAAGAGTTTTCTTTATTTTCATGACTATGAAAATTGTAGAGTCACACTGAAGGCATCAAGGGCTATTTGACCAAGAAGGAGAGTGATGGGGTGCTGCGCCAGATGACCTGGCCTCCACAGTCGCCGGACCTGAACCCAATCGAGATGGTTTAGGGGTGAGCTGGACTGCAGACAGAAGGCAAAAGGGCCAACAAGTGCTAAGCATCTCTCGGGGAACTCCTTCAAGACTGTTGGAAGACCATTTCAGGTGACTACCTCTTGAAGCTCATCAAGAGAATGCCAAGAGTGTGCAAAGCAGTAATCAAAGCAAAAGGTGGCTACTTTGAAGAACCTAGATTATGACATATTTTCAGTTGTTTCACACTTTTTTGTTATGTATATAATTCCATATATAATTCCACATGTGTTAATTCATAGTTTTGATGCCTTCAGTGTGAATCTACAATTTTCATAGTCATGAAAATAAAGAAAACTCTTTGAATGAGAAGGTGTGTCCAAACTTTTGGTCTGTACTGTATATATATATATATATATATATATATATATATAATATATTTTTTTTTTTCTTTCTTTTGAGTGGATCCTTTTCACAAACCGTGATGATGCCTTTCCGCATTTATTAAAATTGAAAATCTTGCAAGAAAAAAAAAAGAAAAAAAAATGTATATATGTATATATATATATATATTTTTTTTTTTAATACACATTTAAACTCTGTGTTCTTACCTTTGCATTTAATTAGTTATGTAAGTATTATAATACTGTTTATGAACCCCAGAAATGGGTTTTATTCGCTTGGACAAAATAAAATTTACCTTCCACTTACAAAATAAATAAATAAATTGCACTTGCATTAAACAGATTTTTTACGTGCAGCTTTGAATGGTGGGCCCCATAAAATAATGTAGAAATTTTGACAAAATTGCATGCGGTTTGCTAGAAAAAGGGAGCAACACATCTTACCCAACTTTTTACCTACTGTTCCAGCACTTGAAAACATTATTTTCACTTTCAGTTAGCTGCACTACTGCAACCATTGTACTGCATCAGCCGGCAGTAATACACTTGTGCTATCAACACATACAAGAGTTTGTAAACTTGACCTTGACTTGACATTTAAAGCCCTTTCTTTTGGTCTAGACTTGTTTTCAATTACAGCACCACCACCCCCCCCCCCCCCCCCATCCCAAAGTGCCATCAAACGGGTCTCCGATGTATATTTCTGAGATTGCACGGCTTGCTTGACACATACAGTACGTAAAACCGAATGTACTTCACTGTACCAAATACCCAAATGGACACATTGGACCCACATAGGAAATTAAGACTTTTTTTTCAGTTTAGATACTTCATTCAGAGCGGGATGTTCACACACAGCTGTAATTAACTCTTTGATTGGACATTAATTGTGAACAAAACCTGCTCATACAATATGCTCTGTATTATAAGCCAAGCTGTCTTTTGTAATTAGCACAAAAAAGCACTGTGAGATCATGTGAAGAGTAGTCTGAGATCTAACAACTGAGATTACTGACCCGATTAATTGCTAACTGATGAATTATTCCCCATTATCTGCTACTTGCTAATTGCAAAGACTAAAGAGTTTATTTAAACAAATTATCTAATTGCTCTCTCTGTTTTTCAGCTGCCGGAGGGATGATAAAATGTAAATGAGAGAGTCATTACCAATTCTTGGCATCTATGCAGTGCTTCATTGCCTTATCAAGCCTCATCTGTGCTGTTCCCCGGAAACAGACCTTGCTGTTGAGTTTTATGAACGAATGGGTTTTAAATACCTTATCTGATTTCCATTAAAAAAGTTGTTGTTGTTGTTTTTCTTTTTCTGATGTACTTCCTTTTTAAACAAGTTTGTCATATTCTCTTTTAAACAGCCAAACAAATTGTGTTATATCTAGGAATTAAGATTTTTTTACTTAATAGAGGTTCTCCCACTTTAGAAGACATTTCATTGGACAAAACTTTGTAGTACAGAATGATGCATTATCATTTTTATTATATTTGATCCTTTTTTTGTAAGGAAAGAAATATTGAATTTCATGGGTTAAAATAAAAAGTCAAGTACAATGACCTTCAAATGATTTTTTTATTTTATTTAGCCAAAATACAATAAAGTGATATAAAAAACGTGTGTATATATATATGTGTGTGTGTGTGTGTGTGTATATTTCAAATAAATTCATTAAAACTTCCTATTTTATACAACTTTCAATATAATGAATCACAAAGAAAAAGTATAAATTTCCACACACAAAAAAATCATAATAATAATTCTATATATTTCTTGAGCACCAAATCAACATCATATAGTAATATAATTATTTAATATGTGTGACACTGAAGACTGAAGTAATATTTTTTATTTGCATTTCAATTTTAAAAAAATGTATGTTAGTCACATTGATTAATTAAAAATGAATCATTTAATTTAAATAACGAAGATTAGATTAATTCTGTAGATTAACACAAAATAAAAAAATGTAATTTAAAATGTGAGCCATTTTCCAGTTTGTTGCATACATACATACATACATACATACATACATACATACACACACACACATATATATATATATATATATATATATATATATATATATATATATAAAATACCAATATCAAAACAATTATGAACCAAAAACTGCTGTCAGTTTATATTAATTTGATATAATTAATTTATTCAAAATTGTAAATTAGTGTGAACATTTTAACAAAATTAAAGGACCACACTGGCTAGCCATAAAAACAGACATGCAAAAAGTGACAATTTTCAAATTCACAGGGCCTTTAAATATCCAAAACTAACATGCATGTAAGAAAAAAAAAACAGAACTAAAGGTGTGCCCTATTTCTACCATCTTACCCTCATCCAAGCAGCCAAGAAGCATTCTACAACATTAAGGTTTGTCCCAGAGGCCATGAAGGTGCATAAATCAGATATAACATACTCTGTAGGTGACAAAGGGATGTGTTTTACTGACCCAGATCCACCTTTGCTTCGCTGGAGCAGGTCATAAACATCTTGTGTATGCGTACCCATGATCGGCCCACATCAAAATCTGTCAAAAAAAAAAAAAAAAAAAAAAAAACCTTTAAGATGACAGGGTGACATCATCCCAAGCCTGAAAGAAAACATCTGCGTAAAAGCATAATTTCTCCATTGACTGATTAGTAGCTGAAGGGTGAGGTGTAAAGATCCCCATCGGACAGGAGAGCTCAGAGCAACATACACGATCAATATATCAATATGCATTTAAAGGGTCCGGGTTGGACCTCTAATCAGCCTCTAAAAAGCCTGAACAGCATTACCCTCAAATCAATTAACAAATGATATGTACTCCACTGATATGTGTTCATCATGCGGCTTTACTGAAGATCGGCCGGCTGCCTGTCACATGCCAGACCAGTCACGGGCCGTTTTGTACCAGCTCAGCAAGCCCTTATCTCCTGACACCGGCATCTGTTTTATAGACTCCAGCCATGGTCCAAACAACAGCATTTCCATGCTGTGCCTGCTGGTGTACAATCAAAAAATGTCAGCTTACAATGCGCATTCTTATTCAAATGTAGTCGAGACAAAAGGGTTGATTTCTGGATGCAAGGCCGTGAGGCCCGGCTAATCCTCTCTGGGCTGTGTTACGCTTTAGCGTCCCGATTCTCTCGAGTCAGATGGGACACACTCAAGTTCTCATCACCTTCCAGCAGCCCTATATAGTCACAACAGTACTGAGAATTAATTCTTGACTGTGTTTTAATTGGCTTAGCTTTTAAAAGCATTTAACACAGTCTGTTGCGTATGTTAAATACAGCCGAATAGAGGGACAAACCAGGAGCCTGTTTGGCCAGGTAAAAAAAAAAGGAACAGCTGGACTTTTGTTTGTTTTTTTATCCATGATTTTTTTTTTTACTTCCAAGCAGGAAAAACTGAACGGAGGAGGACATGCAGATAATCCTCCCCATGCGGTCTAATCCCTGCCAGCTCGTCTGAATTTAGAGATAGGCCGAAGCAATAAGAACCCCATTTCTAGGGAATATTTAATAGTTTAATGCAATAGATATCTGGGGTCTAATGTGAACTAAAATATCACCGGCCAACTAAAATGTATTTTGAAAGAAGAAAAACAGATTGATTGTGATATGTGCTAAAACTTCTTGGAAATTAGTCTGCACAGAACTGCATTGCAAGCACAATAAGTTGCATAAGATGCACTTCAGTTCGTTTTTGTGTTGAAACATTGTCTGCATATCTGTCACAACAAAAAACTTCAGAAAATACTGAAATTATTGACAAACAATTACTGAGAAACTGCTGACAGTGTCTCGCACATATAACGCATCTGCTGCACAAAATCAACCTCAATTTCTGAAAGCCACATTAGTGCATCAAGCATAATATCATTACAGTATATACATTTTCTATATTTATAACCTTTTTTTTTTTGGTTTCCCAGAGATGGACCACAGTATGTCCAATTTAAAAAGCCGCTACAAACAAACCAAACAATAAATCTATTGTCAGATGTGCATCTTTAGCTACACTAAATAGTAACTTATTTACCATAACAGCTAGGGGTGTGCACGGATAGTCGAACATTCGAATATTCGTTCTGCTTTAATTATTCGATAAATAAAAATTATATTCGAATTTCGCAAAAAAAAAAAAAAGTTCACAATTAAACCTAATTTGGTCACTTTCTGTGATTCTCCACGGCATATTTGAAGATGTATGTAAGCAAAAAATAATCAATGAATGAATAAGGGGCCGTTCACATATCGCGCCTAAAAACGCGTGGAAAATGCTAGGCGCACTGCTTTCTCCTTTCCAAAGCGCTCAGGCAGAAGCGCTCCTGAGGCGTCTGCCGTTGCTAAGCAACAATGACGAGCTCTCTCCATGAAGACGCGGAAATTTAAGCAAAGGATAAATGGATTTGCAGCACAAAAAAATCACTTTCAGTAGCTCTGCTACTAAATTTATTTCAAAATGGCAATTCATATACAGCTATGATCAGCTGTTCCTTTATCTTGGCTGAGCTTTCAACGTTGTTACGGGAAAGGATGAAGCTGAATGTTTAGTTCTTGTCACATGACCCGCGGTGTGCTTGAGGCATTCTGAAAAGTTGAGATGTTTTTAACTCGATGCGGTGCGGACGCGGCTGGAAAAAACGGGCGCATTGCACCGCGTGCGCATCGCGACCGCGTCGGTTCCATTATGAGCGCGCATACCGCGCGCTTACATTGGAAATAACGAACTAGAGCGCGCCAAAAGACGCGATATGTGAACGGCCCCTAAGAACTGCGGTCTTCTACAGTACTTCAAATATGCCGTGGAGAATCACAGAAAGTGACCGAATTCAAGAACATAGTTGCGGCATCTCTCAAGCAACGAATAAACACCGCTAGCTTGGAGAATGCAGTGAAAACTCCTCTTCTCGCATCTGCCCTAGACCCTCGGCACAAACATCTCAGGTTTCTCGATGAAACAATGAGAGAAGTAAGAAAAAAAAACTTTTTTGAACATTATCAGAACATTTTCCTTGATGCGAGTGGTGCGGATGCAGTCGCCACGATGAAGAGGATGCAATGCCCACTCGTCGGAAAAGGCTGAGCCAGTTCTTCAGCGATGATTACAGAGAGTCCAGCCGAGACGAGTGGGAACAGTTCCTGCTGGAGCCATGTATTCCACCAGATGAGGATCCCATTCAGTGGTGAAACGAAAACATGAAGCGCTTCACAAAACTTATTCGCTTAACACACCGTTATTTGTGAGTCCCAAAATGTCTGTGCCATAAGAGCGCGTTTTCTCCGGGGCCGGCCTTGTTACCAGACTAAGGAGCCGACTTTTCCCCGATCATGTTTACATGGCCATGTTTCTTAACAAGAACATGTAAAACAATAGGAAAAAAAAGCAAAAAAGATTTGCTGACAGTTTAAAAGTTTCAAAGTTAAGTGTAAGCTACATTCTGTACAATAGCCTAATTGCAGCAGGCTGCTTTACGTTTTTTTCTTTGTTCACTTTTTTTTTTTGCTTTTAATCTGTACATTTGTTTGTTTGCACGCATTGTAAAAGGTTTTCAGCTACAAAACACGATGTGTAATGTTCAAGCTTATTGTGTGTAAGCTTGTTCAAAATGACGGAAACAATAAATGTTGCTGAAAAATAACGTCTGTCTCATTAAACTTAATTTAAATAAACGAATATTCGTTTTTTGTGAGCTCAAATATTCGAATGTGATATTTGCGGAAAACGCCCATACCTAATAACAGCTTGATGGTGCTTTATGTGCAAAATAAATATAAGATGATTTGTTTATCTAGACTTAAAAACTTTAGAATAAAACATGCCTATGAAATATAAAATATGCATGTTTGATGCAGTTATATTGAATAATTGGTTCTAATAAATATTTACCAATCCTATTACTCCTGACTAGATTAGATTTGCACAAATTAGTATGAATTTCTTTCTAGTACAAAAAACTTGTCATATTACATAAATCTAGCTATCACCTAACATATCACAACCATGACAGCTGTCTGTCTCAAATTACTTTTATTTAACTGATGTCAGACTTAGAAGTGGATCTCTAATTAAATACTACAAACTGAACATTGAGTGATGGACCATTTCAACAAATAAATAAAAACCGGACTTTTCTTTCTGCTATCTGGCCTAATTCTGATTTATTAAAAGCATAAAACATGTGCATTCGGTCACTAATAACCTCAACAGTAAACATGGATCAATATGTCTTAATCTAACATTTGAGATCTCACAAGAAATCCAGCAAAGATAAAAAAAAAACGAAATAATGCTTAGATTGACCTTTGAGGGGCTCACTGATCGAATTAGAATTCAGCACTGACCAGGCAGAAACTTTATTTGCAGGTCAGGGTGAATGCTATTAAATACCCAGACAAAAATGACCTTGACTTTTTGATGTTGTGGTGTAAAGGTCGAGAGCTTGGCTTCTTCTGGCTCTTGAGCAAAGACAGTCTAGGAATAAATGTGGAGAATGCATTAAAAACTGCAAATGCATGTTGTATCAGCAATATAAGCAATGTTTATCCTTTATGGTCTCTATGCTATGCCAAACATTGATTTGGTTTTAATTATTTCTAGCTATATGAAATGAACGAGGGGTCAGATCAATCAAGAGAAAACAGTTTGACAACAAAGAGACTGTGTTATTGGAAGGGAGCTCATCTTTTTGACTGAAAATCAACTTACAAAGTATTCTTTTTTCTCTCTCTCGCTGCAACAAGGTTTGGATGCTGTTAGGTCTCACTGCTCACAGGGAGACTGGAGCAAAATTGCATGTTTTCACCACTGCCCACCACCCCGTCTATCTCTCTCCAAAGCAAATGAGGCCCAGACAGGAATCAGCAGAGGAGATTCACACTGCATGAATCCGTAATACATCAACACCGGCGAGCCACCGGCAGCCATGCTGCTTCAGAAATTGCATTTTACACTTGTGCTGAAAAAAGGAGCCAGTGGTTATAAAATACCAAACACTGAAAAAAACTGATAACGTGGTTGCAGAATGATTCACATATCTATTCTATATCATGATAATATCAAAACAATTACCACAAAATTAAGTTTTAGTTATGTTAGTCACTCATAAAATATAGACATTTAAAACAGATTGGTTTGGGATCATTAAAAGATGCTGTACTCAATTTGGTGTATATTTTTTATGCATATATGTCACACCCAGGGGCTGGCTATGCTTTAACTAAGCCACACCCCTTCTCAACTTCCACCTCGAGGAGGTCCCCAAACCCGACCCAATGGCCAAGCAACACGAGAACAAGTAAGTGATAAAACAATCTTTATTTAAATATTTAAAAATAGCTTAGGGAATAGGGAAAGGGCAATTAAAACTAAACTCTGACTCGGCCCTCCAGATGGGCTATGGCCGGGAAGAGGTCAGGGAGCAAGGGGGCCACGGGGATCCGGGGCGTGGGGCTCGGGCCCCGGCCTGAGTCTTAGGTATCCGTAGCGCCCTCCTTCTTCCTCCTCTTCGCTGAATACAGCTCACGGTAAGTACTGGTTCACTCAGTTCGTTCTCGAGGTGCCCACTCTCTTTCTCTTCCTCCACAGGCAACGGCTCTTCGCTGATTACAGCTCACAGTAAGTACTGATTCACCCAGTTCGTTCCTTGGGTGCTCACGCTCTTTCTCTTTCTCCACAGGCAACGGCTGGGACACACAGGCACAGTTAGTTCAGCTTGGTTTTGCTCTCACCTCTTCGCTGATTACAGCTCACAGTAAGTACTGGTTCACACAGTTCGTTCCTTGGGTGCTCACTCGCTTTCTCTTTCTCCACAGGCAGCGGCTGGGACACACAGGCACAGTTAGTTCAGCTTGGTTTTGCTCTCACCTCTTCGCTGATTACAGCTCACAGTAAGTACTGGTTCACACAGTTCGTTCCTTGGGTGCTCACTCGCTTTCTCTTTCTCCACAGGCAGCGGCGTAAGTACAGGTTCCCTCAGTCTCTCCTCGTGTTACCCACTCTCTCTCCTTTTCTCTCCACAGGTATCAACTTGGGCACAATAGCACAGTTAGTTTGCTTTGAATAGCTCTCACCTCTGGGCTGGACACAGCGTACTGTAAGTACAGGGTTCGCTCTATTCCTCCTCGTGTTATTCACTCTCTCTCTCCTTTCCTCTCCACAGGTATCAACTTGGGCACAATAGCACAGTTAGTTTGCTTTGAATGGCTCTCACCTCTGGGCTGGACACAGCGTACTGTAAGTACAGGGTTCGCTCTATTCCTCCTCGTGTTATTCCCTCTCTCTCCTTTTCTCTCCACAGGTATCAACTTGGGCACAATAGCACAGTTAGTTTGCTTTGAATGGCTCTCACCTCTGGGCTGGACACAGCGTACTGTAAGTACAGGGTTCGCTCTATTCCTCCTCGTGTTATTCCCTCTCTCTCCTTTTCTCTCCACAGATATCAACTTGGGCACAATAGCACCGTTAGTTTGCTTTGAATGGCTCTCACCTCTGGGCTGAACACAGCGCACTGTAAGTACAGGTTTCCTCTGTTTCTCCTTGTGTTACTCACTCTCTTTCCTTTCCTCTCCACAGGTATCAACTTAGACACAAAACACAGTTACTCTGCTTTGGATGGCTTTCACCTCTGGGCTGGACACAGCGTACCGTGCTATCTCCGGAGATCTGAAGCACGCTCACAACATATACTGTACTGAACTAGGCCAGGACCAGCAATCTCCTTGTCCTCCCACGCCGAAGTGCGTGAAGGCGGGGGTTTATCTGACAGGACACACGGCAATACACAGCAGCCCACAGCAATATACAACACCACGTCAAAATTATAGGTTTTCACAGCACGAAGACTCACCCACCACACTCAGTGTACGGAAAGGACACCCGTCTTCCTTCACTTCGCTTGGTTCGGATCTGGCGATGGAATATGCGGCCTAGCTAGTGATGTCGTCGTTGCGACTACTTCAATAAGTATTCCTTCGGCTCTCCCACCACACTATATTAGGGGTAGGGCCACCCTCCTCCTCCTGGAGAGATCTACACAACGCCAGGTCAATATACAGGGCACTTTCGACTGGCTCTTAGTACTCACATCAATGCCACTTCCAATCCCCTTTTTCACGTCGTCTCAGTTCGCCGTATAATCTGTTCACTTCTCAACCTTTAAGGTTCGCGATGTCTTCACAATCATACAATTCCAGCCTGAGGGAGAGAGAGAGTTAGACAGCTACCAGCAGCGTACCAAGACGGGCACAACCCAGTGCTTCACACACACCAAAGAGAGCTTTTTAGACTGTAAAATAACTTGGCCTTAAGTACTGCCTTGTCCAGCGTATCCTCCAATCACCAACCGCTGTCCCTAACTAGGCACAGGTGCATCGAATTCCCTGATTTTCCTTCTTACGGCGCTACCGGAAGTTCCGGTGTTCTGTTTTTCCGGTCCGGGCGGAAACACTTCCGGGCGGAACCAAACTTCCCGAATTTTGGTTCCGCCCCTAAAGATCGTCACCTTGTGACATCCTCCCCCGCCAATCCGTTCTAGTCCCTAGAACGTCCTCGGGCTGTCCACTCCCCATAGCGGGCAGGGGGTCGGCCTCGGTTCTCTCGCTGGGATCGTCTCACTGGTGAATCGGGCTCAGCTTGTTCAGGGGCTGCTTCTGGTTCTCTCGGGGCGATCGGGGGTGGTGCCACCACGGGTCTCCCTGGTACCACAGCCCAACCTTCAATCCAGGGGGCCGCTGGTACAGGTTCCGTGGGGACTTCTTCCACGGCTTCAGGGTAGTTAGGGCATGGGCGAATCATGTTCCGGTGCACCACACGGTCGGGGCCTGACTTCCCTTCTGGCCGGATGGTATAGACCGGCTGCCCCGGCCTCTGCTGCCGGCAGACTACATAAGGGGTGGCCTCCCAACGGTCACTCAGTTTCCCCTTCCCCTGCCGCCGATTATCTCTCACCAACACCCTCTCTCCTGGCAGTAGAGGGGCTTCTCTAGCAGTCCGATCATACAACCGCTTACTTTTCTCTCCTGCCGTCTGTATCCTTTTCGACACCTGCTCGTAGGCGAAATGCAAGCGCTGGTGATGGCGCCCCACCCACTCCGTTACACTTGCTTCCTCTTGGTCGGCTATCACTCCTAGGACCAGGTCAGTAGGCATTCGTATGTGTCTGCCAAACATCAGGTAAGTGGGAGCGTAACCCGTAGTACTATGTATACTGTTGTTATAGGCCTGTAGGAGGTTTGGCAAGGCACTCACCCAATCGTCCTGCCGTCGTTGGTCCAAGGTCCCCAGCAGCCCCAATAGGGTCTGATTGAATCTCTCACAGCCGCCGTTCCCCTGAGGATGATACGAAGTGGTGTGAGTTTTCGTGCAACCGTACAACTGGCATAGTTCTCTAATTACCCTGGACTCAAAGTTGGCTCCTTGATCGGAGTGCAGAAACTCCGGGCATCCGAACGTCTGGAAGACGGCCCGCCATAAAACTGTAGCGGTGGTGGTTGCAGTCTGGTCGAGGGTGGGGATAGCCCAAGCGTACTTTGTGAACAAATCCGTTATTACCAAGATGTTCTGGTAGCGATCTCGTGGTCGGCCCAGTGTCAAGAAGTCCATAGCCATGATATGAAGGGGGGCCTTCGCATGGATGGGTACCATTGGCGCTCGGACCTCCCGTCTGGACTTAAACAATATGCATCTCGGGCAAGCTTGAATTAGGGCGTGCACCGATGCCTCTAGCCCGGGCCAAAAGAAGAATCTCCTAAGCAGGGACACGGTCCTCTCCTGTCCCTGATGCCCCAACTGGTTGTGGTACGCCGAAACTAAAGCCGTTACCTCATCTGCGGGTACCACGATCTGGCGTACTTCTTCGCCCAACTTCGGGTCACTGACCCTTCTGCACAAAACGCCATCTCTCAGCTCCAGCCTGTCCCATTGCCCCAGCAGCCTCCTCCCAGTATCCGTCTGGGCTAACCTCTCCGCTGGCGTCAGCCGTCGGCCCTGTTCCAGCCATTCTCTTACCAGCCGCACATCTTGATCCCTGGCCTGTCTCTCCCTCCACCGACGGGGATCCCATCCCCAGTTCTCAGGCACGGCCTCTTGTCTGCTGCCTGGTGCCTCTACTGCTCCTACCATATAGCCCTCCTCCGGGCTGGCCCCTCCGGGGCTTTCCGCTTCGGGCAGCCTTGAGAGGACGTCCGCGTTCATGTGTTCACGCCCTGGTCGGTACTGTAGTTGATAGTCAAAGTTGGCCAGTTGGGCCACCCACCGCTGCTCCACGGCTCCCAGCTTCGCCGTCTGTAAGTGTACTAATGGGTTATTGTCTGTAATGATCGTCACCTTGGCACCCCAGAGGTAGTCTTTAAATTTCTCACTTAGGGCCCACTTCAACGCCAGCAGCTCCAATTTGAAAGAACTATAGTTCGCATCGTTCCTCTCGGCTGGGTGGAGGCTCCGGCTGGCGTACGCGATGACCCTCTCAACTCCGTCCTGCCGTTGAGCCAACACCGCTCCCAGCCCGAGATTGCTGGCATCTGTATACAAAAGGAATGGTTTTGTGAAATCTGCGTATGCCAAGATAGGGGCCTGTAGCAGCTCCTGCTTCAATGTCTGGAACGCCGACTCACAATTTGCATCCCAGTCTACGTTGGGCGACCCCCGGCCCCGGTTACGACCTGTGCCAACCAGCAACTGATTAAGGGGTTTAGCAATTTTTGAAAAGTCCTTTATGAAACGCCTATAGTATCCCACAAATCCTAAAAAGGATCGCACTTGCCTCACTGTCCTCGGGGCCTTCCAGTCCTTCACGGCCGATACCTTTCCAGGATCTACGGACACTCCAGCCGCACTGACCACGTGGCCCAGAAAGTTGACTTCTCTCCGTAGTAAGTGACACTTATTGGGCTGTAGTTTCAATCCGTACTTCTCCATGGCCCGAAAGACTTCCTCGAGGTGCCTCAGGTGTGAATCAAAATCTGGGGAGTAGACAATCACATCATCCAGGTAAACTAATACTGACTCCATTAACTGACCTCCCAAGCACCGCTGCATCAGCCGCTGGAAGGTGGCCGGAGCGTTACAGAGCCCGAAAGGCATCCGGTCCCATTCAAATAGTCCAAACGGGGTTGTAAAGGCAGTCTTCTCCCGGTCTGCTTCGGCCACCTGCACCTGCCAGTAGCCACTGGCCAAATCTAGGGTAGAGTACCATGCCGACTGCGTGAGGCTGGCAAGCGAATCTTCGATCCGTGGCAAAGGGAAAGCGTCTTTCTTAGTCACGAGGTTCAGCTTACGGTAGTCCACGCAGAATCTCCAAGCCCCCGTCTTCTTTTGCACCAGCACTATGGGGGCCGCCCACGGGCTGCTGCTTTCCCTAACAACTCCTTGCTTCAGCATGCCTTGCAGGAGTGTACGTACCTCGGTATACAAAGTGGGCGGAATTGGGCGATACCTCTCCCGGCTGGGCCCTGCATCCCCGGTAGGTATATGATGTTGTACCACCTGGGTGCATCCGTAGTCTTCATCGTGGGTGGCGAACACATGCTGCCATCTCCGAAGGAGGGCCTGTAACTTCTGTGTCTGTGCCTGCTCTAAATCCTCCCCTTGTAACGACTCACCCGCCAGGTGGCTCGGCACACTCCTCTCCATACCACCCCATGGGGTGTCTACTTGTGTCAGGGCCACCTCGATGACAGTGGGGCACACCTGACGAAAACTAATATCCCTCTCTTCCCTTACTTGGTGGGATGTAACCGTTGTCAGACGGGCTAATCGTTGGTGCCGATGTAGTTGCACCGCGTATGGATGTACATTCCGTATCCTCACGGGGACTCTCCCCCGCCGGACCGTCGATAGTCCTCGTGCCACTTCCACTTGTGGACAATCCACATGGGGCTCCACCAGCACCCACTCTTCTGGGCCCGCTCTTCGGGGCGGTACTCGCGCCCACACAACAGCCTCACTTTTTGCGGGGACAGACAAAGCAAAACGACACATCACTCTTCCTACCTCTTCCTGTTCCCTGCGGACTTGGCTCATTTGCACCCTTCGACAGTCAGCTACCACACACTCCCACTTGGGCCTCTCTGCAGGTGGTATCTTCGATACGGGCCTAGCCCGAAATAGCTCTTCCCAGCAATCAGCGAGGACATTCATGCCCAACAGGGCTCGATGTGCACCCAGACAATGGTCTTGCACGATAATCACACCTTTCTGGGGGACCATCACTCCGTGAACCTCTAGGTCCGTCAATCGGTAGCCAATATATGGGATGTCGAGGCCGTTTGCGCCCTTCAGAGTAAGCCAGGGGGCCTCCGCCCCTGGTGCCCCTTGTTTCCCAAACACTTCTTCGGATAAACTCTCAGCAAACAACGTCACTTGGGAGCCTGTGTCTACCAGGCATTGAATCTCCTTGCCGCACACTCTCACCTTCGCCACGGGGCTACGCCCAATCATCTGGCTCCTAGAGCCATATCCTCTTCCAGGGTCTTCTCGAGGGGTCCCGGCCACACGACCCACAGTGGCCGGCCGACCTAAAAACCCCCTTCTGACGCCCTGCGGGGCCCACACTGGCGGCTATAGTGACCTGGTTTGCCACAGCGGTTGCAGATGGGTCGCCCTTGCTCGTCCCATTCGAAACGGGGCCGGTTAAAGTGGTTCGGGCGCCTGAACGGCTCTCGGCCTCCCTCTGAGTACACTCGGTCTCGGGGCGCCGGCCGTGGTTCCTCCCGCGCCCGTCCTTGGCGCAATTCTCCTACGAGGGCTTTAGACAGTTCAGACATCTGATCGCGGACATCTTTCAAAAGTTCAGCCTTCAGTGCTTGCTTCCAGTCAGGGCCTCCGGGTTGTGCTGGTGCTACTTCACTGACAACCGCACACACTGGGGAACCACTCACCTCAGTCTCATCACCTTCCAGGGCCAGTGCCTCTTTCTTCAGATCTTCGAACGTAAGACCCGGGTCCCTTCGAAACTGGATACGTAGGCTCTGTCTCACCGGACCCTCCTTCAACCCCAGAAGAAACTGGTCCCGCAATAGAGTCTCTCCATCTCCCAACCCGTGGTCCCGACGGGTCTGTAGTCGGGCGAATTGCTCTCGCAACCTCAGGGCGAAAGCTCTAATCGGTTGGCGGGGGCCCTGCTTACAATTGAAGAACTGGGAGCGAAGGACAGCTACGGGGGTGTGGTCACCATACTGTTCAGTGAGGAACTGGAACACGGTTTGGGCGTTGGCTCTAACGGCTTCGGGGGCGGCATGCACCTCTCGCCGCGCTTCTCCATCCAGGGAGTTTAACACAAATTGAAGCCGCTGGGCTGCACTAAGGCCCTGTAGGTCGGCCAAGTACTCTAGTTGAGCCTTCCATTCAGACAATCGTACCTCGGATTCTGTCCCCCCATATTTTTGAATCCAGGGGCTCCCCATAAAAACGGGCATGGCACGGGGTTGGGCTGAAAGCCCCGCGTTGTCGGTCATTGGACGACCTTGGTTACTCAACTCGAGGTGGAAACCCTGCCGACTACGCCAAATCTGTCACACCCAGGGGCTGGCTATGCTTTAACTAAGCCACACCCCTTCTCAACTTCCACCTCGAGGAGGTCCCCAAACCCGACCCAATGGCCAAGCAACACGAGAACAAGTAAGTGATAAAACAATCTTTATTTAAATATTTAAAAATAGCTTAGGGAATAGGGAAAGGGCAATTAAAACTAAACTCTGACTCGGCCCTCCAGATGGGCTATGGCCGGGAAGAGGTCAGGGAGCAAGGGGGCCACGGGGATCCGGGGCGTGGGGCTCGGGCCCCGGCCTGAGTCTTAGGTATCCGTAGCGCCCTCCTTCTTCCTCCTCTTCGCTGAATACAGCTCACGGTAAGTACTGGTTCACTCAGTTCGTTCTCGAGGTGCCCACTCTCTTTCTCTTCCTCCACAGGCAACGGCTCTTCGCTGATTACAGCTCACAGTAAGTACTGATTCACCCAGTTCGTTCCTTGGGTGCTCACGCTCTTTCTCTTTCTCCACAGGCAACGGCTGGGACACACAGGCACAGTTAGTTCAGCTTGGTTTTGCTCTCACCTCTTCGCTGATTACAGCTCACAGTAAGTACTGGTTCACACAGTTCGTTCCTTGGGTGCTCACTCGCTTTCTCTTTCTCCACAGGCAGCGGCTGGGACACACAGGCACAGTTAGTTCAGCTTGGTTTTGCTCTCACCTCTTCGCTGATTACAGCTCACAGTAAGTACTGGTTCACACAGTTCGTTCCTTGGGTGCTCACTCGCTTTCTCTTTCTCCACAGGCAGCGGCGTAAGTACAGGTTCCCTCAGTCTCTCCTCGTGTTACCCACTCTCTCTCCTTTTCTCTCCACAGGTATCAACTTGGGCACAATAGCACAGTTAGTTTGCTTTGAATAGCTCTCACCTCTGGGCTGGACACAGCGTACTGTAAGTACAGGGTTCGCTCTATTCCTCCTCGTGTTATTCACTCTCTCTCTCCTTTCCTCTCCACAGGTATCAACTTGGGCACAATAGCACAGTTAGTTTGCTTTGAATGGCTCTCACCTCTGGGCTGGACACAGCGTACTGTAAGTACAGGGTTCGCTCTATTCCTCCTCGTGTTATTCCCTCTCTCTCCTTTTCTCTCCACAGGTATCAACTTGGGCACAATAGCACAGTTAGTTTGCTTTGAATGGCTCTCACCTCTGGGCTGGACACAGCGTACTGTAAGTACAGGGTTCGCTCTATTCCTCCTCGTGTTATTCCCTCTCTCTCCTTTTCTCTCCACAGATATCAACTTGGGCACAATAGCACCGTTAGTTTGCTTTGAATGGCTCTCACCTCTGGGCTGAACACAGCGCACTGTAAGTACAGGTTTCCTCTGTTTCTCCTTGTGTTACTCACTCTCTTTCCTTTCCTCTCCACAGGTATCAACTTAGACACAAAACACAGTTACTCTGCTTTGGATGGCTTTCACCTCTGGGCTGGACACAGCGTACCGTGCTATCTCCGGAGATCTGAAGCACGCTCACAACATATACTGTACTGAACTAGGCCAGGACCAGCAATCTCCTTGTCCTCCCACGCCGAAGTGCGTGAAGGCGGGGGTTTATCTGACAGGACACACGGCAATACACAGCAGCCCACAGCAATATACAACACCACGTCAAAATTATAGGTTTTCACAGCACGAAGACTCACCCACCACACTCAGTGTACGGAAAGGACACCCGTCTTCCTTCACTTCGCTTGGTTCGGATCTGGCGATGGAATATGCGGCCTAGCTAGTGATGTCGTCGTTGCGACTACTTCAATAAGTATTCCTTCGGCTCTCCCACCACACTATATTAGGGGTAGGGCCACCCTCCTCCTCCTGGAGAGATCTACACAACGCCAGGTCAATATACAGGGCACTTTCGACTGGCTCTTAGTACTCACATCAATGCCACTTCCAATCCCCTTTTTCACGTCGTCTCAGTTCGCCGTATAATCTGTTCACTTCTCAACCTTTAAGGTTCGCGATGTCTTCACAATCATACAATTCCAGCCTGAGGGAGAGAGAGAGTTAGACAGCTACCAGCAGCGTACCAAGACGGGCACAACCCAGTGCTTCACACACACCAAAGAGAGCTTTTTAGACTGTAAAATAACTTGGCCTTAAGTACTGCCTTGTCCAGCGTATCCTCCAATCACCAACCGCTGTCCCTAACTAGGCACAGGTGCATCGAATTCCCTGATTTTCCTTCTTACGGCGCTACCGGAAGTTCCGGTGTTCTGTTTTTCCGGTCCGGGCGGAAACACTTCCGGGCGGAACCAAACTTCCCGAATTTTGGTTCCGCCCCTAAAGATCGTCACCTTGTGACATCTACACAGGTTTTATATATATATATATATATATATATATATATATACTTTTATTCAGCAAGAATGCAAACAATAATGTTACAAAAAAAAAATCCAAATAAATGCTGTTCTTTTGTACTTTCTCTTCATCAAAGAATCCTGAAAAAAATTATTGCATGTATCTTAAGCAGAAAATCTGCATATTAGGATGATTTCTGAAGGATCATATGACACCATTTGCATTCACAATTAAAATGCAAAATAAAAAAGTTACTTATAATATTTAAAAATATTACTGACTTTTTCTATGACAGGTTTCACACACAAAAGAATTGTACATGATAAAATACTAAATTTTACATTATTTTAGTTCTAAGAGAGTTATCAGTCTAAGTCTTTTTTTATGTTTTTAAATATATATTACTCTGCATATAATAAAACTCCTCACATGAACATGCAAATGCATCGGAATCATGCCTTACAGTATTCGCAAACTGCCCCCATAACTCTTACGTCCAGCTGGACGTTTGTTTCTCATCTTGAATAACAGTGGCACTAGTCAATATCCATGTACATCAACATTTAAACAATGAAACTATCAGGTGAATAACAGCAGAGGGACAGCAAGTCAATACGACTATGAAAGATCTCCAATAATCAACACAATTAAAGTCACGGCATCTCTGATACATCTGCCTATCTTACTGACAGCAGCTGCTTTCAGTCACTGCATATCAACCCTAAAGTAAATCATCACTCCAAATGAAACCAGCATTATCACTAAAGAACACGCAACTTTATCCAGACCTGCCTTACTGCGTATGTGAAGAGAAACAGACAGCGGTTTCCAGTGCAGTGCAGTCTTCATGCATTATCAATTGATAAAATGAAGCTCATAAATCAAATTAGAGGGACAAAAATTCAGAACTTGGTCGGTGCACATTAAGATGCAACCAGACTGATGAAAATGATTAACGTGGGGGATTAAAATATTGACGTTTCTACAGAGTGGTTTGCCACTATAGAACAGGCTTCTCGGTTTCATTTCCTCAGCGAGATCCCTGTCAACGACTGTGTGGCACTGTTATAGCAATCAATGCAAGTCTGGCCTACAAACACAGAGCTGTATTTTTTATCCCTGTTGCCACTGAGCATCTGTTCAAAGTGAGCCATTATACAGCATCATGTATAAACATATTAGCACCCGGAGAGGGAAATAAATCTGCTCTCTTTTCACTTGCACACATTCTATTTCCATAATATGCTTTATTAGATTTCTTTGTGTGCACGTCTGAGCTTTGGGTGAACAAGGCGTCCCCTCCAGCACAGGCTCTTGAAGAGGTCAGTCCTAGGTCAGGGCCAAATTGTCAATGTACAAGCATCATAGCTTGCAATTAATGCAGGAAAAATTAATCAATAACATAGAGGGTGCTTTTAACAATATTGCAGCATGCAGAGCTGGATTTTGTGGCATATATTGTAAAACAACAACAACAACAACAAAAAACAGAACAGACAGCCTTACAACATTTTCAGATGATTTTTGTTTAAATACTTTTCCTTTGTTAAATACTTTACCATGTTAAGGGACAGTTTACACAAAAATTTAAACTGTCATCATTTGCTCACCCTCATGCTATTGTAAATCTGCTTGTTCATTTTTGTGCACAAAATTAGCTATTTAGCTGCTGTTTTTCCTCACAATTAAAAATAAATAGTGACCATATACAGCTGTGGTCACCATACACTTTCATAACATGGAAAAGAGCAGAACTACTTCCTTGTGTTGCACGAAAGTCATTAAATGTGAGTAAATGGTAACAATTTCTTTTTGTCTGAACTGTTCCTCTAAAATGTACTGACAAATATAAATAAAATTGGATTGATTTCTCTGGAAAACAAAAACAGTTTTACCAAAACATCCTGACACAGTAACACTGTCTTAACCAATATTGATTTGGGGGCGTGGCAAACTGTTGCTCCAACAAATTCAAGATATGGGGAGTGGTCAGGAACGGTTTTTTTTTTTAATATGTTTTAAATCAGTAACATGGCTTACTTGAAGCAGATGACAACAATGACATAGAGAACCAAAGTGCAGTTTATTTAGAATGATGATCTAAAAACATAAACTAAGAACTTAATCCATGACATGAAACCAAACACAAATATGAGTTTGACTTGACTTCTAAACAATGACCTGAAACAGAATACGTACTTCACTACAAATGTGGCAAACATGAGGGCTTAAGTTCAAAACTCTGGGTTATCACATGACAATCAACCAATGACTTGATTCTTACCCTACTATCGTGAGCTCACTGGGAAAACATGCCTCTACATGCATTTCTGAAAAGTTGCGTGAAAGATTTATTTTGCGTGGTTAATTGCCCAAATATGTCATTACCTCAAACACTGCATGATTTGTAAACTAGCATATTTTGATGTTTGAATAACTTAACCAGCTTCATATGTACAATATGGCTTTTCTAACATGGTAAACTTGTTCAGTAGCTCACCTGGTACAGAATTAGGAGCACATGCGGAGTACTCAGATACTCCATATTGGTAAGGCCGGGCATACACTGTGCGATTTCTGTGCGATTTCGGCAAGGTACTCGTCACACTGTACGAGTAGATCGCATGCGATGTAAAGCCAAAGCTCACGATTATTATGCGCTCACTGTACGGTCCGATCGTCGAGTTGCGATTTGACTGCTCACAGTATACGTAGGTAATCAACACGTAGGATCCCTCAGAACCCGGATGTTTGTGGCTGTTTTCAGAATAAACAGGATAAACCATAGAGGGATAAAAGCACTGCTTTGGTGATAGGCGCAATTCTGTGTGCTGAAACGTCCAAAAATAAAAAATAAAACAAAAACATCCTCCCAACTTTTCTCTCTAGCATTCCTGTCGTGGTAAGTTTACGATGACACGTCGAAAAGGCTGACATGTTACTGACATAACTCCACAAGTTTTCCCTCCATCACTTTAGTCCACACTACACGCCGTGTCGCCATGGTTTCGTTTATGGTTTCGCGCATGCGCAGTGAGGGAAATGCGGAAAACGGTTCATAGCCCTGCTTCAATAGTGCGATACCTCATGAGAGGCGACCAAAATTTCTGACATGTCAGAAATCCATCCGACCAACCGATTGCCGGTCGGGAGAGGTTAATCGCCTCTCATTTCCCCTTGTACACTGCACAAACACTGCACGACAAACGACGCACGACAATGTTGAAAATCGGCCTGACTCGAAAAAGAGTCGCACAAGTCAGAATTCGGCTCAAAATCGGATGAAAATCGCACAGTGTATGCCCGGCTCAAGTCCCATGAAACGCAAGTCAAGATAAAAAGAGCTCAAAGACATGTTAAAGGAAGCTAATGGCATGGTTGCTCTGTCAAACATTTTTATTTCAAGTTTCCTTTTTTAACACTATTGGTTAGGTTTGGAGTAGGGTTTAGTGTATGTGGTACAAACTTTCCAAACACAACTGACATTTAATTTAATTTCTGAACTGGTCCTATATGTACAATAACCAACACAATAAAACACTTAGCCTATCTTTTTAGATTAAACTAAATGCTCTTTTATCACCACTCACTGGATATTTCACTAAAAGTGTCGCAAAGTATTTCCTGGCTTGGAAATGGCTTACTTCCACAATGAAAAAAAAGATAAGACTTCAGACAGAATTCTAGAAAATTAAACAAACTACATGGATTTAAAATGATTAACTAAATAAGTAAACATATTTATTATTCAAATAAATATACAGATATTTCTAGTAGGCCTAATTATACTGATGTGGATGAAGCTCATTTTCAAAGCGAGCAGGGCAGCGTATCAGACACATGTCAAACATTGAGCTGTTTGATACACTGAGATATTTTAACGTCTAATTAAGCTCATTAACAGCTGATTAGCGATTGCCTTGCCCGTGGCAAAATAGGGCCTCCCATCATTTGGCCGACTTGAGTTAGCTGGCAGGGGAATAGGTCGTCCAGAGCTTAACAGGCCTGCTTTTGTCCACACTGACAAGCAACATGAGGAGGCCAATGCTGTTTTATTAATTAGTCCCTTTGAAAGTTGAGCCATGTGGCTACACACATTACGACATTTGTGAGGCTGTTCCACACATACACACTTTTCCATCTCCCTTGAACTCTCTTTATTTCTCTATGAACGACTGAGAACTGGTGGCCAATCATTACAGATCTTTCATAACGTTCTTTCATAACGTGACCTTTGTGAGTCTGCTATTCTCAAGCACTGCCCCTGCCATGCCTACATCTACAAGGCTTTCACTTTTAATTAAATGCAAATGAGAATGTTTGCTTTGATGTAAATGAGAAAAACCTTAGGTCGTGCTCGTTCATTATTTTCAACATGTAAATAATTAGCTTTGTTTTGCAATTGGTGCCTGATGTTGATGCAGCAAACCCAAGGCAAAGATGCTTTTGTTTTTGTCACAACTTGCCCTTGTTTATTTGCAGAAAAACCAATGATACTATCACACATGTGAGATTATGTTTTGACATGACGTTTGCGGGGAGCGTTCGGTAGCAGACGAGCTCGGGATTACATGCTAATGTTAAATCTACATATGGTACAAGCAAAAATCAGCTTTAATGGGTCGGTAAATCCAAACTAATAGAGATTATTTCTAAGCTGATGAGAAATTAATACTGAATGTGAGGCTAGATTCAAATTGATGCTTAGTTTGGCTCATGAAAATGAACTACAGTACAATACGTTCTGTCCTCATGTTGAAATTAAGTCCAGTGCATGTTTAAAAACAACAGAAGAGAAACAACAAGAGACAGACTGAGCAAAACAAGTTATTGTAAATGACATCGTTTCATATTTTTTATATTAACATTATGAATCAGTGCATTCCATCACAAATACTGTCATGGTAATATCATAGTGATTCTAGGGTCATTTAGAGACATTTTCTCCCCTTTTAATACTTGTCTGAACCTACATTCACTGATCTCTCACATCAGCAGTTGCTCAAGACCTGGAGAATCTCCTAATTGACTTCTCACTGAACAAATAATTAGATGAGTTAAGTCATTAAGAATACAAGATGAAGTGGTACCATGGAGATCTGTGGGTGACTGAAGACTGTAGCTCTCATGGTTGGTAACCAACTCATCCTACTGGACATGCAAACCTCTTTCTCTTGTGTTTTTCTCACTCTATAAACGCAATCGGGTCAGATCTGCTAATCAATCCTGTTTGATCCACAGTAAACATCACAACAACACAGTCAGAAAAGTATGTCAGCGAGCATTATTTTTATAATGGCTTGCATTAGAAAAGTAACATGTTAAATCCATCGGTAAAGCTGCAGTCTGTCGGACTGAAACAAGACAAAACAAGCACAAAAATCAGACAGCACAATCAGACAAAATATGGTTCAAATGTAAAAAAAATAAAAAATAAATAAAAGACAAGAAAGAAAGTGCAATCTCCCAAACAGCACTACAATAATATATAGCGTGACCTCAGAGGAGGTAGGAATATCAGTGCTAGATATTGCATTGCTGAGAAGTCGCCGAGGGATGTAGCCATAGGTGGGAAATTGATTCAGAGGGCAGCACACCTGCTGTTCATGTGAAGTCCAAAGCCTCTTTGCTCAAGTACCAACTGGCCCAGATCAGATCCACAGCAGCAGGACAGCCAGAGCAGGGGATATATACTGATGAAAAAGCCACCTTATCATTTGTAAGGTGGAACTAGTCATCAACATGTTCTCATCAACACTAAAGAAAAGTGTTGTTTAGGGCAGTGCTTCTCAACTGGTTTTGCTTGCGGACATAGATTTTACATTGGGCATCACATGGCACCCCAAACACAGGATCAAAACTGTTTATCATACAAGAGTTAACAACAATGTCACATTCATGTGAGGTTCTAACTGATTTCTTGCTTCTGCCCAGTGACGGATGAATTTGCAGTAAAACTAAAAAAATTAAAAAAACTCAACTCAAATGCCATCTAAGGTACTAAAATTTGTATCATACAAAGGTCATTTAAAATTAAACACTGGAATGTATAAATATTCTAAAACAGTATAGAGTCTGATTAGATGATAATGCATGATTAGTGATGCAACAATATTTAACATTTTTAAAACACTATTTAGTCTAATTTATTACAAATCGAAACAAAAAAACTCTAAAATTCGACTGTTTGAAATGCTACAGTACGTCAATTTAGTCATCACATATAGCATGATTTTTTGTATTTTTTATGAGATTTGGCAATATTATATTTAAAATTGTTATTAAATATAAGTTGGTATATGTTAAAATAAACATGTATGATACAAATCTCAATATCGACTGATATGATAATCTAAAACGTCGTACAGACTGATTAGAGGCAAGACATGATTAGGAATGCAACAATATTACAATTTCCTAAAAGTATTGTAATGTTATAGCCAATAACAATATTAAAATTATATTTTAATACATACTATATTTACACATTATATTTTACATTTTAAATTTTGACCCCCTCAAAAAAAATCTATCATTTCAAATGTTGCATGTACATTTAGGCATCACAACATTATAATGTACAAAATTGATATTTAAAGATTTGCTAAAAATCACATTTAAGAGTCTAAGCAAATTAATGTTTTTAAAGTTTATCATTAGAAGTCAGAATAATAATCTACATGTAAAAATAGGGAAAATGAACATGCACAGATAAAATGTCCGAAATCAACTGATACAATAAATTAAAAAAAGCCAATGTCATTTGTTATTGTTATAGTATTATATTAAATATAAAGTATATTATGAATCCCTAAGCATGATAATAAAATTAACTGCATTCTATTCTTTGCATTTAGCACAGTGTTGCACCCTTTTTTTGCGGTGTGACAGCAGTTGAGAAGCATTGGTTAAAAATACATGTCTGGGCATTAGATATAATTTCTCAGAACGAGTGCAAAGGCTTCATTCTGTCTAATTTGGCCCATTAAGTCAATGTTCCCACTTCACAAGGGCTAAAGTCAGAACCAAACTAGTAATCTACATTATTCTGTGCTGTAGTGGAAACTGAAATTATCAGTTATATATAACACACACCACAATAGATTGTTGGCCATGTGAAAATCATGAGTATCCAATCACACAGGGACTATAAATCATTGATACAAGTCAATGTTGCACTCTCTTTTGCAACCACGTCTGGCAAAAACACATAGTGGACTTCAAGCCTCAGTTCAAGCAAAATGGTGATGGGTGAAATTCAAAAAGCCGCAATACAGTAGAAGCTTAGATTGTGCAAGTTATACATTCAGAAAATTATGAAAAAATGCTGCTTTGAATTTGTACACTGCCAGGCTGAAGAATCCAAACCCCATGATACAGAGATGACTGGACTGGATTTGATTAATTTTAACTGTCATTAGCGTTCTCTTGAATAATACATTAATACTCGCATAAGATTTGGGAATTGTGCAAACTGTAGACAGCTGTCTAATTAAATATCAGTGAAAGAAAGTTTCTACCCATCGATCACAACAAGGCTTGTGCAATAGATATATTTAGTGTTAGTGTTGATGATCATGGCACAATTCAACCACAATCATAACTTGTGACTCCTTAATAACAAGTCATTTTTGACAACTGAATGGGTAAAGAATAAGTCGATCTTTATTTACTAAACGCACTCAAGTCCAAAGCAATGAGACATGAATTAAAATTATTAATATTCTTAAAAAGCTGAGTCTGATTAGACCCAAGGCCTTTGACGTCAACAAAAACACGGATAAATAATATCAAATGTTATGCCGAATGAAGATAAATGGCAAATATTACAATTCTATCTTGTCTAAATAAATAAAAATAACAAGAAATCAGTCATTTTAAATGATAGAAGTGAATTTAGACATCACAATGTTATAATGTATAGTATGACAAATTTATATTTATAGAGGTTTTTGAGATTGTGAAAATGTTATGGCCAGTGATGATAAATGGGCAATATAAAAAATAAAAATAAATAAATTCAATTTAAAAATGAATACATTTTGCCTAAATTAATACAAAAAAAATTTAGGCATCACAAAATTATAATGTACAGTATGAAAAAATATATTTATTTTGAGATTAGACTCACCTGAATAGTACACTAATACTCGTATATTGTGCAAGACAATAACTCCGTATCTAAAGTATAACAAAGTTTCTGCCCATCAATAATATGTTTAGCGTTGATGATCTTCATATCACAATTCAAGCCTGCAACTTTATTAATTACAAGCCATTCAGGATAAATTTAAAGGGAAAACTAAACGAATGGGTAAAGAACAAATCACTCTTTATTTTACTAGACTTCTACTCAAGTCTCACTCTCAGATTTAGTTACTATCTGATACGAGTTTTAATTTGTGTACGCTGTTAGGATAGCCGTCTGTTGCCGAGCCCGAACAAGAAGCAGAAACAAACAATGAACAACCATAATCTGGGGCTTGAATCGCAGGTCACCGGGGGGCTGCTTGCGCTGCCTCCCAGTAAGTGTTGTGATGTCAGCTCCTTTACAAACTCGCCATCCATCTTACTGAAGCAATGGAGTCCACTGCGAAAAAAGAGAGAGGGAGAGAAAAACACTGGCTGAACGTATGTTTAGGGAAATAAATGAAATCTGAGGGTAAAGTACTCCTCCCCAGATGCGAAATTTTTGACACTGAAATGGGAAACAAATGACGTAGGGGCCCCACTAGGCCACAGCAAGACAGCTGGGGGAACAAATGTCCTCTGATCTAAATGCCCTCTGGTTTTAAGCATCTAACCTACGAGCATTATGCCAGGGCCTGCTAGCTGCGGGAGAAAGGCTAACGCAAGCCATTATGCTCCTCTGCTCGTTACCTGCGCAATAGAGACGAGAGAGAAGACAATGGAGCTCATCTTCTGCTATCCACACAGCACCTGAAGCAGAGCATGTCTTATTCCTCGCCCGAGGCCTTCCACCCCGTACAGGCTTGGATCACACCAAACAGTTCATCTTTAAAGCACGTCGCATGGAGACTCCACAGACATACTGATACCCAGGCTAAAGGTGCGAGGCTCTAGCATGCCTTTCTATCCCAGCATGCTAAGCTCAGAAAGATATAGGCTCTTAGATGAATACCCAGCAGCCACCTACGTTATAAATAATATCTGAAAACAGGAAAACAGGGGTTTAATGAAACAAATTGACAAAAAATGCATTTACATTTCATTTTCCCCTAATGTTTCCTAAAACGTAGTGTTTCCTAAACCCTGAAATTTAAATTATTTAAGTGACTATTTTTTATTATTCAAACAAAAAAAGGTTTGTGCTTCTAACCACTATTTAAAGTGACTAATTTTACAGACTTTCCATTAAACCTAAAACACAACACAAAATACATTTAAAACACATGTACAAATTTTTTTTATTAAATTAAATACAGAAAATTCCTTCACATTAATTCAGTACACTGTGCCTTATCTTTACCTATTTTTTATATTACCTAAAAAACATTTGTGCTACTCATGGTGAATGTTGTTCCCCAAACCCTTATCCCTAACTATTAAGCCACTTCTTAAAGCATTTTTTAAATTATTCAACCTGAAAAACAAAAAACAACACACACTTAGTCCTATTTTTGATACACTTTTTTCTATTTTTTTACTAGCCTTAAACCCTTAACCCTAAATATTTAACCACTGATTAAAGTGTCCATTTTAAAATAATTAATTCCAGACATATTTGTGCTATTTTTTTTATTAAATAATAATTTCTAAATATAATCTGAAATATTTAACAGTAGAGTATGAAAATCCTTCTCTGTAAAAACAATAATAATAATAATAATAATAAAATGGCATTCCAAATATAACTAACAGTAATGACATCAGCCATATTATTTACATTTAAAGAATCAGTTTAATCTTTATTCTCACATGTATTTGCATATCAAATTGTGAATGTGAAGATGTATGTAATGTTGTCTGATGATTCTTGCCCAACAAGAAATAAAAGCCTGAAACCTAAGCCTTGTGAAACTTTAACATTCTGCTTTTGCAGGCATACATGCACTGTTATGAATCTAATTATGAATTAACATCTTGAATGGACATCAATTGAATAATACAGTGACTTGCATTGATTCTAAAGGTAGTGTAAGGCAGTGCAGCACTATTCATTTTGTTCCATCATTTCAAAACTCTTTGATTTCTCCTCTGCCTCTTGAATCATTTCCTCTCAGTTCTGTCTCTGGCCTCCAAGTCTTCAAAACAATCTTCTCTCCCAAAACCATCATGAATTAAAGACCAGCACTGGTCTTCACAGCAGCTGATGTAATTAAGCATATCTTCTTCACACTTCTCCTACAAGGCTTCTCTTTGTTCTCCAACAGAGCATCTAAGCTTCCCTTTTAGTCATGAGCCATCTAAATGGGAGTGAATCTTATCCTTCATAAACGCTGTGACAAGCTCACCTTATTTTAACTATGTAAGATATGATAATATGAACCCTCTGTCAAAGGAGCATCATGCGGTTGCAGTTGTACTGAGTTTCATTTAGGATTTTTCTCTCTTCTAGACATTTCTTGCACATAATGTTCCTCATAAATCACGCTGTTCATCACACAAACAAAATATCACTTCAAGGAGAATTTTCAAAAATATAAAATAGATGTTGTGTAAGTGTACTACCAGTGTTTTCATAAAAGGGAAAAACCTAAATATGATTTCTCAATGCTGGAGGAAATACAGCAGACTAAAAAAAAAAATGGACAAAAAATATTATTTGTAAAGTACTAATAATAATCATTCTAAACAATGGCACACACACACACAAAAAAAAGTTTACAAATTAAAGTAAACAAACTCTAAAATAAAATATTAAATTATTAATTAGGGAACACAGGAAAAAGAAATATAATAGCAAAAAAAAGAATAATAATATAATAATTATAATTCCAAATAAATAAATAAAAATTGGTGTGGCAGGTAAAAATATCAGCAAGGCTACTAAAACAAAAATAAACAAATGCACCACTAACCCTACAGCAACAATGTAAACACTGTAAAATTGTATTTAAAATAATAATACATTAACTATATATATATATATATATATATATATATATATATATATATATATATATATATATATATATATATATATATATATATATATATACACACACACACACACACACACACACAAGGTATGCGTGATCCGGTGTTCTGTCTGGTTTTTCTGCATTGCATTCTGAGAGTCATTGTCTTGTTAAAGGCTGGCCCTAAAGCACTTCTAATTTCCACGGTCTACCTATGCCTCCTATTGGCCTGTTTCATTCAGTCACCCTACACTGCATGCTGAGCTCAATTTAAGAGAGCAGAAAGACAGCGAGAAATAGAGGTGGGTGAGGGTGGGGGCAAGAGGAGGGAGATGAGGTTAAGAGAGAAAGAAAGAAAAAAAGAATGATATCTTATGAATGTTGACCACTGTCTCCTTACATAAATCTGCACATTAAGTACAATAAATGAAGCTTTTGCCGCTGAAGCCCGGAGAATGGAGTCTGATTCAGTAATGTCATTTAAAAGCATTCACATCAGAGGAGATGGCGGACCCAGATTAGGGAGCCCCAGTCATCATCAGGCTTGGTGTGTCACACAGGGTCCAGTGAATGATAGCTCCCAAACACAGCAAAACATGATGAGACAAGCCACACTTAGGTTTTAAATTACCCTCACTTCAGCGTTTGTCTACTTGAAATTGAAATTTCTACATCTTAAGATTAAAAGAAACAAAAGAGATGCAAACCTGTTTACTATTCAATGTAAACAATATGTATGAATACACATGAATAAATAAGTGTTAACAGTACTAAGTTGGGAAATGGCTCTAAGCTTGATTAGAAAAAAAAGAAACTGACCCTTTAATCCAAATCTTGCTTTTAAACTGTGACACTTCTACTGAGCCTTTTCATAATGATAAAAAACTGTATTTTGTAAAACCATTTGTATTGTGAATTCTGTCCATTCACATAAGAGACTTCTTTACAAAAGCATTAAAGAAAATCTTACTAACCGAAATGTTTGAATGGTAGAATAATATTTAAAACAGCTTAATGTTTAAAACAGTTTTGATGCTTAATATTGTATGTAACAAATATTAGCTCTTTTATTTTAAATCTAAAATAAAGCAAACTTCTGATCATTTCCAAACTAATGAGAGGAACCAGACTTTCTGCTTTTATTTTCTGCTTTTGTTTAATCCAAAAGCTCCAGAATATGTGCATTTTGTGTTGTAAAAGATACAAGACTATTCTGAGCTTCATTCATGGCCAGTGAGGACACTACATCAGTGTGAAATCACCAAACACTCGTGAATTCAGCATTAGGGGCTGAAACACCAAGCATTAGTATAGTAATAAATATTGATGCATGCTAAGAATGACAGCATAAATGTGTGGAATCAGAGGGATTAGAATGTTTGAAGAAATGAAGCATGTAATGACGCTACATTCACCTCCATTATTTTCAGCCTGCCACAATTCCTCCATTACTTCACTTAAGAGGCCACATCAAAGATGCAGCTGACGCCTTTGAAGCATGTATCGGAAACTGAACTCTCAATGGCCCCATTTTACAAAGCTTGACTCCGGGATCCCACCAAGTTCCAAGAAGCATATGACCCTCCCATTAGGCGGAACACAAAACAAGGGTCAGGCACCATTTTTGCATTTACAATGCAAGAAACTTTTTTTGAAATTCCCCCACAAACCCCCGCACATTTCCATTGGTAATGAGTAAAGCGTTTGTGACTCTTTTTCCAGGGACAATAATAAATGTCCCTCTTTTCAAAGGCGGTTCATTTTAAATAGTCTAAATTCTCTGCTAAATCCCTCTTTCTGCACTGAACTGATGCTTTTTTTTTTAAGAGTAATCCTGCTATTGTTGAACCTGAACAGAAGGTGAGAGCCAACGAAGCACTGAAGTGGCAAGAGACAAAAAAATTGGGGGAATCTGAGTCATCAGAAATCGAGACAGTGATCTATGCCACCGATTCGATTCCCTCTTGACACTCGGTCGCAGTGGCTCTTCGCTCGCCGGCTCAAGCTCAGACTGCATGCAGCATGTGCCATCAGAACCAAACTAAAACTTAGAGGTTGATAAGCTAAAGTGTATTGGATTTGGTAAGAGTTAGTCAATTGTTTCTGGCCCCTGGGTGGTGGTTTATGGTAATGTTAGTATCAATACAAACAAAGGCCATACAGCTGTACAAAGCACATCAAGGAAATGAAAGACAAGGCTGCCTCTGTCAGTGCAGTGTACAATAAAAGAGGGATTTAAAGGCAGGCCGAACGATCACTAGGGAGCAACAAAATGAATGAACTGTAGAAATGCTCCAAGTTTATCCTTTTCACTAGCGGTTTAGGGACTAGCTAATGGTCAGGACGGAAAATATATAACCCAGACACGTTCGGGCATCGCAAAGGTCAGGGAAGGGTGAAACCGAGGAGACAGAATGATGGGGGGATCCCGTCATAAAACGCAGTTATTGAGAGAATAAGTGATGAATTTCTGTAAGCCATTAGATAAAACATTTCTGATAAGGAAGCCGTCGTCAGCCATCAGGTGAGAAATTTATATAGGGGTCAAATCTGAAGTGCAATCAATACGCTGTTTGAATTATTTAATGACAATTAAATGAAGGACGGAGGGCTTCAAGGTGAGAACAACCATTCATTTATGAAAGATCTGTTACAGATTTAAAAAAAGAAAAAAGGGATACATCAGACATTTACCGGAGAAACTCAAAGATCGATTACCTTTTTTGTCATTTTAACTGTTTTTGTTGTAAAAATCATGTATAAACCAAAAAACCTTTGAAATATTAAATCTAGCATCATGCTTAACATCAATTATGAAATTGAAAATAAACATCCTTGTGTTGACATTACAGTATTAAATTCTTAAGACCGGTCTGATGAAGAAACAAAGAGATTGAGTACTTGATCCATATGAAGGGTTTATGGCAAATCTCTATTATCCACATTAAACCCTTTCTTTTGTCCATTTCAGAATGTCCTTATTATTAAAATCTGGCAAAATAAAAATAGTATTTATGGCTTAAACTACATTGAAATTATGATACTTACTATAAGAGATTAAAACCCTCATGTGCTCAATAAATCTCCTTAGAATTGCAAAGACTGGTGTTTTACTGTATTACTATTTTTCTACTTCCCTATATAACTTAAAAATACTAATCTTGTTTTATCTCTTTCGCTCTCATTCCGTCTCTTTTTTATAGTTCCGTCTCTCAAATTATACGCAAATTACACCTAAAAGCAATAAAAAAGGTCATCCGAAATGGCTGTTTTTAAGATTGAATCGTGAATTTCAAGGACCTATGAACGCAAGCTGCCATTATGGTCCACTTCCCAGCTTATTTCCCCGATATACATCTCCTGACCTGTATTCAAAAAGCATGGTTCCACAAGTGACAAGAGCAGGTCTCGGACATCTGAGAAGTAAAGGCTTATTTCTGACCCGGTCTCCATGGCAACCCAGTGCTGACTGGTAACTGGCAGGCTTTCACACTAAGGGGAAATGTCGTAGGTCTTTATTGAGCATAATATGTTTACATGTAAACTAGCAGGTAACTAAATCATTTATAGACACAAATAAATAAACATTAAAAAAAAATCAGGTTGTGCTTTAAGGTTAATCTACAAAATATATATTTTTTGCTATGGCAAGCATTTGACATAAATTGCCATGTTATTTAATAATGTAAAAATCCATTGTGATAAAAAAGTGCAAACCGTTGTTTCCAAAATATAATAAATAGTAATTGTTAATATATTTATATTAATATATTAGAAAAACACTGATAACATATCTGATAATTATATTTGGGGGGGGGGGGGGGGGGGTTGACTTTGCTTGCTTTTTATACAGGCCATTCATAATTATTTACCAACCCAGCATCCAAGAATTAGCATTTTGATTTATACTGACCCTGTTCAGGTTCAGGTCAATATCACTTCCATTTCTAAATCAATTCAGGAGATTCACTGAAAATGAATTGACTGCTGAATTCCCCTTTGGTTTCCATATAAATGTCCAACTCTTGAATCTAATTTACCTGCTTTCTGAATCAGCACACTTGAAGCTCTGACTGACTTCTATACAGGATAAATAGTATCTATAAGTTCTATAAATCATATTAAATAAAAACATAAAACCTATATAAACCTGAAACCTCTTAGCATGATTCACTTCAGCAAAATTAGCCATTTTGCTACTATAATTTGCACTGAAATTGAGAAATAAATAAATGCAAGTAAGTGACAATAGATTGTAAGAACAATCCCTCTCTTGCCTTTAATGCACAAATAGCCAAAGCGGACCACTGGTCTTTGTAAAAGCAATCTGGCAACCCTCTTTCATTTCTCCATCTCGCTTTGCAATCCTCTAGCAGTATAGCGATACTAGGAAAGGTCACATGAGAAATGACTGACAAACAAATCAAACCATATTAGCTTGTAGATTGTTATCAGCCATCGGCAGAGTTAACAGAAAAATTAAGCTTCTCCCGAATAATTTGGCTGGTTTTTGTTGTTGTTTTGTTTTTCTTTTTTTGGGGGGTGGGGTTGCCTGCTCTGCAGTCTAAATCAGAGGGAGGGATAGAAATGAGAGGAGGGAGGAGGAAAAAAAAGAAAAAAACAAGAATCTGGCGGTGGCTGTTTGTCTCAGCGCCTGACAGTGGGAGAGCAATAATATGCATTAATGATGGTGCGTGTGCAAGTCTATGCAGCCAGGAGCAGTCAGTCACATTGGCTCCCAGTAGGTGCCAGTGAGCCAGGGTACACTTACTAACACAGACACATATATACACCTCCCCAAGGACCCCAAGGTGAGGGTGACCACCGGCCCCCCGTCTCTTGTCTATCCTTTCAGTCAAATCAGAGTTTTCAAAAAGACTGTTTGAGAATGGCGCAGACGTGTGGAGAAGCGGGAAGAAATTTGGAAATGGCAGTTCAGAAACAATCAAGGCGAATTTCAAACGGATTAGCCTGGGAGGTTCTGGGCACGAGTTAGATGCTATCTCAACTTTCCAACTGAAAGTCATCACACAGCCAGGAAAAATCAATCACATCTCCTCCAGGATGAGAAAAGTAATATGAAAAACAAGTGCAATGGCTGCTGTCTGCGCAACACAAAACTGTTCTGCTCCAAAATGAATTGCCATAGATATTTCCTTCCCCGGCTTCCTGCTTTTTATTTGTGCTCCCTGTCAGCCTGTTCTCATTTCTCACTTGTACTTTTTGTAGGTGTGTATGAAAAAAAAAACTGTTCTGCAGAGAAAATTTGGAAGCTATAGTTAGCAGGTGAATATTACGCAAGTTAATCTAATCGTTACTTACAAGCAACACAGAAACAACAAAAGACAGACAAACAAACTATTTTTACTGGGTGGAAAACAATTTTAAATAGAATAATGACTGAACAAACAGAGGCATTTACAGGCACTTACAATGTATTGCTTTTAATCCTTGTAAAAAAAAAAAAACAAGACTTCTGTTATGTACTATTTATTTTTATACATAAAATTTATCAAAAGATAAAGATATTTATACTGTTGCAAAAGACATTTCAAATAATCTACTTCTTTTTAACTTTATACTCAAAGAATCCTGAAAAAAAAAATTGTATTGAGATTAGTGTATATTACATTTTTTTGTATTTCAATAGACGTAAATTTTTTATCAAAGAAAGTGTTTTCGACATTGATAAGAGTAAAAATGCCAGCATTTTATAATGATTTCTGACCCATAATGTGACATGAAGACTGGAGTAATGACTTCTATAAATTCAGCTTTGCCATCACATTAAAACATATTATAATTGAAAATAAGTTCTATTTTTTTTATCAAATTCTAATAATATTTCACAATATTACTGTTTTACTGTATTTTTAATCAAATGAATGCAGCCTTGGTGCGCATAAAAGACTTTTCAAAAACATAAAAAATGAAAAATAAAACCTTACTGACTCCAAAGTTTTGAGTGGTGGCCTATAATAAAATACAGATATTCTTTCAGATTACTGCATCATCTCAGGCGATTCAAAACTATGTTTCTTGCACTGAAATTACCTGGTAGCAACTTTTCCAAGCGTTTCCTTTCCATCTTAAACCTGACAGCATCTTTAAACATGGATTTGAGTGTTAGTGGGCCGGTTTGGGCGCTTTGGGTTATCCACTCCAGCTCATGGGCATGACCTGAGTGGGAGAGGAAGAGATTATGGCAGAATGAGCGAGGGAGAGGGCGCTCGGGGCCCGAGCTCCCTCACATGAAGCTTTCATTACATGAAGGGCGATCCGCAGAGAAACCTGATTTACCTTGGGACTGTGTTCCTGCACCAGAAAGCCAGTGCTCCTGTCAACCTCCATACCGATATCTCTTCCTGTAGATGGATGGAGAGAAAGAAAAAGAGAACCTAACAGTCCTTGTCAGAGCCCAATACTGTCTTTAGCCAGTGTACGGATTTGAAATAATTGCAGCTGTCATTAATGCCAGGAATCAGGCAGTGGCCTACACTGGTGGAGCCTGGGCAGATGCTAACGAATCATGTGAAGCCATGCATGCTTGACATTTATTACATAAAACAATAAGCAGCAAAACCTCTTGCTGCATAATTACACCATTTAGACAGGATCGGGATCAGACGTAATGAAAGAGAACTGCAGGAAAAAAAGAACTAGTTGCCATCTGCTTTCCTGGAGGGCCTGCCACCACCCCAGAGGGACATCACAGATAATGTGAGACTTTAGGAGATCTGCTTTAACTGGGGAATGACACTAATTCTGGCCCATGTTTATCTCCCCTCACTGAGCAGGACTCATAAAGATTTCATGTTACTCAAATGAGCCCTACAGTTTTCACTCTGATCGTGCTATAGATAGATGTGTTATAGACGCAGCAGGCAGTACACATTCATCTTACCGTATACGTTTTATAGAAATGTATTAAGACAATGCGTCTTCATTTCAGACTTATGGAAAGCTTCGTTTAATACCACTGTGGTATTTCAAATTTAAATATTTATTAGGCTAAAGTTTTTTATGTTATAAAAAAAAAAGAAAAAGAAAAAGTGGCTCTAACAATAATTAGTATGTGGACTAACTATTATTTATTCATTACTATCAACATGGTAATTATTATATTATATGATATTATATTATATTATAATATATTATATTTATCTAACACATACCTATAAAATATTCGCAAGTTATGCCACTGGATAACAATTTAAATCATGTTAAACAGATCATCCAAGTCAAATAATTACCTTTTTGACAAAAAAACAACAACAACAACAAACTACTAACAAAGACACTAATTATAACATTGTTCTTGTGAATTTTGCTTATATAACATGCATGCTATACTTAAAGGACAGGTCTGATATGGGTTTAGTGCAGTTTTTTCAAGCCAAGAGCAGCAAAGGCATATATAAGGCATTATTTTGGTGTGCTCCTGGCTACAGAGAATTAGAAAATATCAGACTGTCATTGTGATTTGATACTAGGATGAAAAATGTCAAAAGTGGAGATGACAAATCAGCCCAGTGAGGAGAAGTGGCTCTCAGACAGGGGATGTCATTTGTCATGATTGCCATTTGACTGCACTCCCAGTCCCCCTCCTCCAACGGCTTTTCTGCCTACAGATGAATGATACATTGATAGCCATTAATTCTAAATTATCCAAATTTGCCTAACTGCATCGAGCATGTGTGTGGAAATCAAATTTATCAATGCTTTCCTTTTTCCATTTTTTTCTCCCTTCCACTCCCCTCTTCTTTGCCCGAACCTTTCGGTGGACAGACAGGGAATTAGATTTGCACTCTGCACAATACACACAGCCAGACCATCAAACCCTAAGCTTGGTGACATTTCCAAATGTTCATCTCCCCTCATTTCAATCGTCCATTTGGAATGAATAAAACGGCCGGGCGACTTGAAAGAATGGCAGCCCCCTGAGCTTCGCTGCATCTATGGCTCATATCTCCTCCTCCTCCTCTTTGCATCCCCGCCCCCCCTTACGCCCCCACCCCAAGCCCAACCTTTAGGAAGCCGAAAGGCTTTGTTGGAGGGGGACACAGCTGAGCCTGCCTCACATCCAGAGCCCCCTGCATAATACTGGAGGTAATTAAGCCACAGCTTCAAGGTTGCATGGACACAAGACAATTCAGCCTAATGAAGTATCGATCGGCTGCAGCAGAAGTAAAACAAGTTGACATTCATTTAGAGGTACTAGTGAGAATATACCACAATACCACGAATGACGTAAGGCTTCAATGGCCCACGGTTTAATCATATGAAAACAATGTGGTCTAGACTACAATACCTCTTGTTGAATTATTTTGTCAAATCAACAATCAGGACAGTGTACTGTATGCTCTGTTATTATCAAAGGGGTGTGGAAAAAGAGTTTGGTTATGAAAGAAAATAATTCCAAAACAATTTCAAAGAAACCCCAGACTTAACCGAAGAAACAACAACTTTCGATGACGTTCCTCTTAGGAATATCAAGACTTAGACTCGCATCAGTCGTTCTGATTGTGTCAGACGGTGGTATTAACCAAATGCACAATTATTCCAATATGAAATGTCCTGAAAAACATAGGCTACAGGATTTGTTCTGTCAGTAGATGTTCCCAAGAACGTGATATTATTGCTCCAATGAGGCTTGATCAAGGTTTGGTTCCACTGAAAAAAGTCTGTGTGTCCCGGGAAAACCTCTCATAGCAGATCCCCCTCCCCAAGTTTCATCTACAAATCTGACTCATTAAAGTTGTTTGATTGACAGATGTTATGATTCACAACATTTGCCCTAGTTCCATGACTGAAAGCTGTAGACCAAGCAGTCCACTACGCTGGGCTAAACTAATAAGTCGATCTCTGAAGACCTTGGACTAGATCATCTTAGAGCAGCTTGAGAGATTTTGACTAGAATTGGAATGAGTTCAGGTCCATTAAAACAGAGCTCACAACATGATCCTCTTGAGTTCTCTATGGATTCAAACAGGCATCTCCATTTTCAGTGTAATAGCATAAAATATTAACATTTTAAAGCATCTCATTTCAGACATTTTAGACCTTTTTCAGATCAAAAATGTTTATTTTTATTTATTTTTTTGCATTTGTTGGTCAGTTTAATATATCGATATATATCGATAAATTAAAATAAGTGAAAATTAAAACAGTTTTACAACTTATTTGCATTGTATGCAGCAATATATGTAGATTTGTAAAATCAAGTTGATTGAAAATCAAGTTACATTAAATGTAAATTTTTTTCAGACAAACAGAGACACTAAAAAAAGTGCAAGAACTGTATTAAATCTAAAAACATTTGTATGCATAGTTTCATTTAAATTTAATACTAAATATATTCTTTGAATATTATGAAAAAATGTTATGGTCACAACAAAATTACATTTGTAAAATAATAAAGCAAATCTGCTGAATAAATCATTTTTGTTCAAAAGCCTTAATTGCATGCAAAGTTAAGCTCAATTTATTTATTTTTTTTACATTAGGAAGATTATACATTTAACAGGAACTGTGGGGAAAGAAAAAGTCCGACAGTCATCTAAACTACATCACCTGCTAACAAAATGCTGATAAGAAACATAATTCACCACAACTAATCAAATCATTTTATCTGAAATAAACACAGCTCTGCACTTTACATGAAATTCAAACCGAGCACTCAAAACACCCACATTTGCAGCTTATCAGCACAATCAAATGCAAACATCCGGGCGAGAGCAGAATTTTTTCCTTAAGTATATGTCAGTCTTTTAATGGAGTCCACAAATGTCAGTTGCCAATATGTTTTAGCATTAAATGCAGCAGGAAGGATCCAGAAAGGTGGGCTATTCTGCAGAACACAACGCATTGTTAAACAGCCTCAATTATGCCAAATAGCCAGGTTTAGAGGCATATTTGCATTGTGTAATATCTACAATCAATGCAGACATGAAAGTCAATTTGACTCGGCCTCATAGGGTGAAACTCACAGTAAGTGAAAACCACTAGCGCTTTACATAAAAAGTACAGTGAGTTCCATTTGTCAGTGGCACGGTTCAAATATTTTGACATACTTTATGATAATAGCTGCACAAACCGGCTAACAAATCACCAATCATGTGCAAACAGAAATAAAAGGCAAAATGCACCGGTTGGATGTTTTATCTTAATGTTGTGCTTTAAATTTGTTCCACTGCCAAAAAGATCACACTGATGCATTACTGTATCGTTGTCAGAAAATGACAGTCAAGTGCCACGGTGCGTTAACATTAGCGCAAGGCCTTGAAGACATTTACAAAAAACACGTTACAAAACATTCCACCCACAGAAGCCGAATACTGTTTATAAAAGTCCACGTAGCATTTGGAGTGAAGGTGAGAGATGCTGAAAGTGCAGGTCAGGTGACATGATAAACAGAGAACTGAACATGTACTCAAATCTTTTTTCTTTTTACTCTCTCTAGGCACTCATTGCTCATGGCATAGACTGCAAAGATTAAATAACATAACATAACTACACACCGCATTAAGAATTCAGGTAGAAATCCCCAACGGCAAAAGCTCACTCTAAAAAGATTTTTTATACACATTTATGTGGATATGAATTCAAAATTTGCTGGCCTACAAAAACACTCTTTCTAAGTTCAAATAAAACACTGGTCATTCAGTTGCATAAACTAATTAATAAGTCAGATTGTGAATTATAAACCATCTAAACATATTTGATTTCACTTTGTACTTCAAAAAACTTTTCTTTTGACACTTTTTGATAGCTTATAGCGATCATAAATCACATAAATTATAAATCAGAGATTGTTTTGACACACATGGAGAAAAAAAGAAACCGCTGTCCAGTTTATGAAAGAAGTCAGCATAAATAAAAAATGTTCTCATGGGCAATCATAAATATGGAGAAGTGAGGTGTGAAAATGAATATCTAGTCACCGCAAAAAAGAAAAGGAAAAAAAATAGGGCGCATTGTGCAGGGCAACTCTCTGCTTGTCTTTCTGTGAGTTGTTTGGTTTCTTTTCTTACCTGTCACAGATGCAGATGAGTCAGGCCAGTTCCTCCGAGGATTCTGCCACTGCTGAAGACACGCGGGCCATCCACAGAAACCACACTGTGTATACTTCACTGAAATAAATATACATCACATAATATTTGCGTCAAAACATCTGCGGCTTTAACTTTTGTCACAGCACGCAAAACGCACAATGATCACTGTATAAATTTGCATGCATTGGATCTTGCACAACTCTCAATTCTATGAACATGTATATGTCTACATACAAATTAGTACACTGAAAAAAACTGGTGATAAAATCATTTCCACTATACTATACTATAATAATAAATACAATAATAAATGCAATTAAACTAAACAAATAAAACTATAAATTGTGATTAGACTGCAAAAACTTGATTAGTTTCTGATTGGAAAATTTATAGAAATGTTTTTGATATGTAAAATAAAAGAACAAACATTAAACAAAAATAAGCAACATACACCCTGATTTGTTTTTGATTGGAAAAGCTTTTAAAGTTGTTAATAAAAAAGAATTAAAAACAAATACTTTTAAAATGTAATAATAAAATAGGCTAATGAAATGTAAAATAAACATTTTTAAAAAATTTCATCAGATAATATTTCAATAAAAAAGTTTGATTGGACCATGCACAGCTTTTAATTCTATGAGTGCATGCCAACATAACAAAAGTTCAACACTGAAAAAAAGGTGACAATTTTCATGTAAAAACTGCTGGTAAATTTCACAAATAATAAAAAACACACTGCATAAAATGAGTATAAAGACTGAAATATTTTCTTGTAAAACACTCCAGTAATATTTGCTTTATATACACAATCTAATTTAAAGTCTAAAACACTTTGAAACAGTTTCATACTATTGCTTTTGTAATTATATGCAACTAATACTGTAATTCAAAATGTGTTATTGATATTCATTTCATAACCTCTGAGAATGCAGACACATTACACAAAGAGTTAAAAGTTTCTCTTTAGCTAAACTGCAATGTCAATTTATGTCATATGAAAAAGTAGGCCAGGAACTATCAATCTAATCCTCATCACTACCCAATCTGCTGTATATGAATAGTGCATGATTAATATTTCAGTATTAATCATGTACTTTGTTCATATAAAACAAAGCTTAAGCTCTATTTGCAAAGATATTTGACCTTGTGAAAGAGTTAAGACATTACAGCTTGGATTTAAAATGCATCTAAAGATTAAAACTGCTGGTTGACTATTAGAGAGGATTATAGATGAAGGAAAATTATTTTTCATTTTGATGTAAAACTGATTTTGAAGTTTAAAAAATAAGGAGCAGGTGGTACATTATATATTTTGATAGCAAATAGGGTTACGCAGAAGATGTGTGATATCTATATTACTCCCCTCCCTTCAACCAGAGCAGTAAAATTAAAGTAATACCTTGCACGAGCAACAAGATTTGTTGTGAATATATGCTTCAGTGCTTCAGGCTATGTGCTACTTCAGAAATACAGCACGGCTTTGATCTTTACTCATTGAAATGAAAAAATCCTTTATGACTATCAACTAAGTCTCACTTCTTTTTTTTCTTACAGTGAATCTTGTTTACCAGAACAGGAGTGCGTGTTTATAGGTGAATGGAAATTACTCAAGAGACACCGAGAAGTTTCGGCTTGGCCAAAAATGCATATTTTCTCCATTCAAGTGCTTTGAAATGCAACCAAGGTCACTGTCGAAGAAATCCATTTTAGCATTCACACTACCTGGAGCATGTCAGTCTTTTTTTCTCTTTTGAAATCAAAGGTGCACTGGGTACAAGACTACATGCAACTCTTAATCTCACATATACAGTTTGTTCATAAAAGCTAAAAAGGGTGGCCGATGACTTTTCCCAATAACAGCATACCAAAATATAACAAAAAGTTGCTTTTCATTCCTATCATTTCATTAACAGAATTCAATGTATACCATAACAACTGACAAAATTCACTCACAAAATTCACAGCCACCTATTTAGTGAGGTCCAAAAGTCTCAGACCCTGCATTGAAGATCTGGGAATCGATATCAAATTAAAAACACAATTTTAAGATGCTGACAAATTTAAAATAGAAATATGAGGTAAAATGAAAATGTAAAATTCTAGGTCAATAATCAAATAAGTAAATTTGTAATATTGATTGTGTGATACAAATATTATATAAAAAAAATAATTTTAACTTGAGCTTCAATGGAAGCATCTAAAATCGTGCTTGAGAACATAATCATCAGGTTTTACACAAACAAACATACTAAGAGATACAAATATTTCATTAATCTTTTTTTTTTTTCATTATAAGTTATATAAAAAAAAATAGGTGACCGTTCACTGAGGGAAAAAGGTTTCACAATTTTTTTATTCCATTATATTAAAATGATCCCAGTGTTTATGATTTTTTTAACCTCTCTTTCACAGAAGAGGTTAATAGTTCAACAGGTCACATTTCCGGTCTCTGCCAATGAATATGAAGTATAGTATTTACTTTGTAAATTGATAGATTTCAATTTTGTGATGATAGTATGTGCAGCAGTAAACGCATCTAATTTGAAGCAAAGCACCAGGATGCCAGGAAATAGATTTTTAAATCAAAATAAACAACACTTTAACAGTAAGGAATTGTAATAATTTAATAATCTGACAATAATTTCCATATACTAATTTATTATGAATTGTTTTCATATGTAGTAATAAAATGAATGAAAAAATAAATAAACAACATAACATGAAACATAACATAACTTGATTAGTTTCTGATTGGAAAAGCTTTTAAAGCCATTAATTCTCTAAGGTTAAAGTCTTCAGATGTTCTGGGTGCATTTTAATGTCTATGCTTTTAAAAGGGGGTGGGCAGATGAGAGTTGTAATCCTCTCTCCTCTGGCCTCAGAGGCCTATTTTGACTCCATGCATCAACAACAAATGTTGACCTTGCTGTTCAAAACTCAAGGCCTTAAAGGTATATGCAAACAGCAACATGGACACCTCAAAAGAGGACCGGCTTTTGATGTTGAGGGGCCCCTTTTTCAAAGCAAACGGGAGATACCCATAGGCTCAAATTCCATCAAACATTTTTCGTTTTTCATATATGTAGCTCGTGGGTGTTTATAATTACAAGCAATATGATTAAAACATTGCGAGAGGATCAGAGGCCAGTGAAGACATAATAAAAAACACAAGAGGGAGGACAGGTGTGTTTGGATTTTCTTCAAATTAGATGCACAAAAACAAACATTCACCTCATCGAGAGACTAAACAAACCCAAACACCCAAAACAATTAATTAAAAAAATCTCAATTTTGGTTTCCACCAGATTCTGTCAAGGTATCACATGAGCAACACCCTGACATGGTAATAATGTCAGTCAATTTAAAAGGGTGCCACTTCAAAGTGAGGAAGGAAACTTGGGATTGGTCCCATCATCGTCTATCGGCCTGAGATTTTGTTCCACAGAAGTCACACACACACACAGTCAAATGGTCAAGAGCTGTCATGTAGAGATTAATGAGGAAGCTCTAGGCATTCTGGGAGGTCAATGCAACGGGAGGGATGGGGGTGTGAAAACAAGCCCTCCAGGACCCCCCAAAAAAACATTTGAACATGCATTCGGCTCTAAATGAGAGGACTGATTGGTCTTGAATATGCCCAATCTGACATTGAGTAATTAAGAGAAATTATGTGGTAAGGATTGTTTCCATAATGTCTTCGGGGGCTCTGTAATAAAGCCTGATGTAATCCAAACTGCTTTCAAATGGCCTGTGACAAATAAAGACTGATGTTACGGCATGGCAGTTTGAGTGCATTGTGGACCATTGTCTCCATGATGTAATCATATACTGAGGATGCTTTTAATTACCAGTTAAATATTTACATTGCCAATTAAGCTAATTAACGTAAACACCATCATTCACACTTGATGTGCTGACATGAATTGCAATAGCTGTTTTCACTCTCAACAGCATGATGGCCCTTTTGCGTGATGCATAACCTGGGCTATAGAGAATATAAATAAACTTGACCGTTTCAATCTTTCTTTTCTTCTACTGTCATGTCCAATATGGCATTACAGAGAGAGACCTTAGTCTCTTTAGTGCTGATCTCTCTTGATCCTGATGTGTGGTCTAAATGAAAACTCAAACAGATCCATTCTCTCAAGTTCTCTCACAGATGTGAGGATCAATACAGGGACATGTGGGTATCGATCAGTGTAAATGGTAGCAACACTCACAAATTTGCCAAAACAAGACCTTTTTTTTCAGAGGTCCGAGGCCAGTGCCAAGTGTGCTGTAATGTTTTTACGATGTCTATGGATTTTATTGAGGTAGATTACATAGAATTATGTTGTTCAACTTACAACCAGGATTCTCAGGATGGCAAACTTTTGCTGAGCTTATCGGCGCAGCTCTGGAGGATGGCTTCTCAGACTGCAATTTAAATGCACTGTTGCCAAATTAGATAAGCAACAGACATAATATCATTTAAAAAATGTATTAAGAATACCTTTGGTATAAAAATCAACAAGCAACTCACTAAAAATACAGATAAAGTATACAAATATTAGGCTTGATCACACTTAAAATTAGAGATTTTTAAATTTATCAATAAGATAATATTTATATAATTTTTCATACCACCTAATGCTTACTTGATCTTTAAAAACATACTGTTTATATAATAATACATAACAAAAATCATGTTAATGTAATCTCAAAATGAATACTAATTTCTCATATTGTCCAAATGTCTCCAATTCACTTGTAGCCTAACTGATTTTAGTTTTACGTTTTTCTTTTTAGAATAAATTGCAAATTAAAGTATTTAGTATAAGATAGTCCATAGCTAGTTAAAATGAAGGCAGTTGATTTTAAAAGATTGTGTAATCGGTGCAATCAGCTCAAACACAACAGACACATACAAAAAAAAATCTTAAATTAGGCTATAGCAAAAAGAGTAAAGTACATCTAAATGCACCGACATGTTGTCATTTTGATCCCAAGCACAAACTGTCTCTGATACGAATGTCAAATCCTAATGTCAACAGGCACGCTGACAGCACGGTCTGCCACTGTGTTAATAAGCACACACTTTCATTTGCGCCCGTCATAACAATAAGGCTCTTGAGATCAGATGGAAATTGCTCTTGTCTTTTACAAAGTCCATCGTGTTTTCTAGAGAAACAAGCCAAGAGGCCAAGATGTGCAGTGGAGTGTGTCGAGTTGTTCAGGGGGGTGGCAATGTCCCCAGCTTTATAACCAAGGAATGTTAAATCATTTAATTGTTCCCTAAAAGCATAAAGTCTAATTAGCATAGACATAATTGCTGTGCCTTGCGGCGTGGGGCAATTTACATCTAGGCAAGATGTTAATTGTTGTAATTGCCATTGTAACATTTCTGAATGCATGTTATGCAAATGATGTTCAAAGAAAGAAAGTTCATTCACAGCATTTGGTCATTTTAATGCCGGTGTTAATTGGACATATGTTTGTTTAAGAACACATGGCAGCACACCAGTGGCTAATATCAAATGCCCTGACACAGGGCCTAAAATTAACACTCACCAAGTGTAAAAGTAAAAACAAGAGTAAAAATCAATGTTGGCAACTATATGAAATTTGCCAGTTGGCCGTTTTTTTTAATTCTGAAAATGCCTGAGAATGCAATATGGTTTAGAATGCTTATCATATGTGACTGCATTGTAAGTAGAAAAATACATTTTAAAAACTACATAAAAAGGTGTTTGGTGGATTCAGCATTCATCTTGTTAATCTTGCATTGATTTACTGAAAAGAGAATGCAACAGATCTAGGCTATACATGGGCAAAAAATAATTAATCGCCAATTCCAGTATCTTTTCAAATTGGTCCTAGCTGTTAATTATTGATATTCTTTCACCCGACAAACCAAAATGATCCCGGATTGCGTTATAAGCTGATAAATATCATTAGTAGAAAGTTTGTGTTGAGTAAGCCCATCGACAGAGAAGCACGGGGGCAACACGGCTACATACTTTGCATTTTATGCAAGACAAAACAATTGATTTTTGCAAATCATTTTAAAATACATCAGCAGTCCTTTTACCTGGTTTTCCCAATAGACCCCTAGTGTTGAGTGGAACCATGGTATGTCTTTAGCAATAATGCAAAATCAATGAGCAGAAACAGAGCTATCATCTCCTTATACGCAAACTGCTATTTCACTGATTTCTAATTAAATTGACAGTGAGTCCAAACAAACGGGCCTCCTCGCTGCACAGATAATACAATACTCTTGGTTTTAAAGACCAAATAATGTGGCTGACTTCAGAGTAACAAAATTATACATTTTCGCTTTCTCAACGCTGAATGAAAACACATCGATCTGTAAACATACTCCTTTGATGGTTCTAAACGCTCAACAAAGCCTAGTGTCTTGAAATAGATATTTGTATGGTAATTCTTCCATTTATCTTTGAGATGCGGTGGGGAGATGAGAAGCCCTCTTCTATTTGCAGTTCCATTAATCTTTTGAAGTCTTAAATGCGTAATCCAATGAAAGACAAAGCTGAAATCCAGAGCCAGTCATACCGGATTAAATATTTATAGTGGATGCCTTTCTCCGTTCCTACACCAACAACTTCTACGCTTGTTGCTCTTTGCTATGAAGTGAGCTAAGGCACTTGTTTGCTCGCTGGCCCATAACTGGGAGGACAGCGCAATCAGAAAAGTACCAGAATCAACATGAAATAGCTAACAATTACTGGCATTTTTCCCCCTTTTTTACATGGGCATGAGGAAACGAGGAGTGTATAAATCAAGCCATTCTGCTAGAACACTTGCTCTAGGTGGAGGGCACAGGGAAGTTACTGTGCTGTTAAATGATTATGTACTCATTCTAGTTCTGTCACTTTGTGTTTACACCACTGTCAATGACGTGCCAATCAAGACCTTTATAAGACCTAATTCACACAGCAAAGGCTAGTGCTTTTAGGGAATTTTCCAGTTGTTGCCAATGAGTATTTAAAATCATGTCTGCTTAGATTTTTGCTTAACTGCAGAAACAGGAACTTGCCTAAAAACCAATGTCACTCTATAGTCTCTATTCAATAAACAAACTAGTCCAGTCAAGTGATTAAAAATGTTAACTGAATGAATACCATAATACACTGATTAATTAATTTCATGTCAGTTTTGCATTTAATGCTAGAAAAAATGACTCAAGAAATTTACAGATAATTTGTTAATATTTAGATTTTTACAAATTAAATGAAAAATAGATTAAATAAATAATGAATTGCTTAATAATCAATTCTTAAATGCAATTGATAAATTAATTAGTGGAAAATAATTTAAAACAATGAAATTGAAATGAAGTAATAAAAAAAAATCAAATGAAGTTTTATTAAATCAAATAAATACACATCAAAAAGTAAAGTTTTGCAACTAATTCTAAATTTGTGCTGATTCAATGTGCTTTGTAACAGTAAAAATATAAATAGACCCCAAAAAGGAGTCTCCTATGTTGATTTGGGATCTGGCTTTGTTTTCTGGATGCCGGTCCCTGCACTTATAGACCTGTCATAAGGGATTTAAAAGATTCCCTGAATCTGGCTCTTTTCAACAGTAAATCCTGGTATTATACTCCTCCAGGCTTTGACTGTTTTGCAGCAGCATTTAAATAAGTGAGCATAGGGGAAAATATGTCAAAGGTCTGTAACAGATGTCCAGTGGTCTTTCCGTTCTCCCTTTGGCTAATTTAGCACTATATTGAGCCTTCAAGGGAGGATTGATGGTCCTGAAGGTGTCCCCCCCACCCCCACCCTAACATGAGCAAGTCTCAAGAGGGAGCAGCTACAACTTCCAACACTTTATTATTGGACAATTTGGAGTCTTCTTTCAGTTGGGTGACATGGCTTAGGAGATGTCACAGACTGCCCAATCAATACTGGAAGCTTAGCTGGCTGAAGTGTCTACCACCGCAGTGGCAGCAGCTGTGGCCGAACACACTGCTGACCTGTTTACAGGATGGTAATTACTTCGGAAGTGCCCAGCTTTTGGCTCTCACTGACCAGAGTGCATTAATGAAAGAAGAAAAAAAAAAAGAGCATAGGGCCTGAGCAATCAATCAATCCATGAGTTTGACCACTGCATTTTAAATGATGGGGTCACCGATGATTAAAGCTAGACAATGAAACATGTAAAAAAAAAGAAATTTAATTACAAAATCTATCCGTCACTTCCTTCGCTTATGCCGCATGTGACTGATGCCGAAAACATGCTCACTTGACAACAGTCATTTTCGGTCTCTCAACCAGTCAGTGACGATTTTTACAAAAGATTGAGGTTAATATTTGTAAGCAAAACAATTGCTTTGCTGTAACGATTGCACTTGGCTGAGATTTGAAAACAAAACAAAATCTCCCACCCCCAGAATTTCTCTGTGAATCGACGAGCATTAACTCCTGACATTTCTTGGCTTATTTCCTCTGAATGAGGAGCAGGAGTAGACAGAAGCTGCGTGTCGGGCTGCGGTTGCCATGTGGCTCGATCTACTTGACTTGTGGTGCAACAAAGCGCTCAGCATGTAGGCAATCCAGACCCCAGTAGCTGGCAAATGTATTGATCTTATAGATTTCCTCCAAAAGTCGTGATAATGATATATCATGGCCAGATTTGGATGAACAAACTGTTGGAGAAGTGTGAAACCAATTTAAGGACATAAAGACCATGACTTCCATTTGCAATGCTTCAAACAACAAAAGGAGAAAAATCTATGGAGACCTTTAAAGGCCTTTACAAAAGGCTTCATTTGTCTAGAGATGGTTGTTAAATTTCCTAACTGACACATGTATTTTTTTAAACTTTTTAGAGCAGTAATCAGAAACTCACTACAGAAAGTATGATGGCTCACTTAAAAATGGCAATATAGTTTGAACTGGTATAAACATGATAATGCAATGAAAACACAAATATATACATTCCAATTTTGGGCTAAATAAGCTTTTTAAGTGCGAACTAACATTTAAAATACCCGTTTTCTATTTTAATAATGTAATTTATTCCTGTGATGGCAAAGCCTGATTTGGATCTCTAGAAATATTTAATATTATCAATACTGAAAATAGTTTTTTTTTTTATTAAATTAGAAATTTAGAAGAACAATTGCTAAAATATGAAACTTTTGAAAGAAAAATTTGATGTCTTTACGGCAAAATTGAGTGACTTGCATCCTCACTGAATAAAAGTACTTATTTATTTAAAAAATTAAAACATCTTACTGAACGGTAGTTCATACACAATTTGTAAGCAAAAGTAAAAGCCAAAAGCATTTTAGCATTAAGGCAACAAGGTGTGTGTTAACTAATAAACATGCTGCAAATGTATATAGATTGTATGTAAATTAAGTTGATGTCCTGCTTGCAGGGCAAAAGATCACTTTAATTTTACTTTGCTCATATTCATACTTTCAAACTGACAGTTAAGGAAACTTAAAAAATCCATACTTCATCATGGTTTAAAGAAATCTGTATAGTTACACAGCAGTTCTCCTGCATACTGCACATGGATTAAAGTTATGGGAGGACAGAAAGACAACTTATGTGTTTTCTATTATTTTCTAGGAAATCTGGTCATAATCCTGCATGTTAAATATCAGACACTTTCATTTTTCATCCTGAATCAATGCATCTGTGCTTTAAGCTTCTTAGTATGCTGAAGAATTGGATTTCTGTGAAAACATTACATATACAGGTTTGTATTAAAATCTATAATTTATATTCCATTTTCACCTGATTAAAATGTAACATCTGATTATGGGAAACCTTTGCAATCTTTCTGACATCATGGAAAAAATGTAATTTTAATCTCTGCAACATTTTATTTACTATGTCAATTCTTACTGGGGTGGGGGGGGGTATTCTTTTCACAAAACAAATTATTGCTGCAACTCAAAAAGGAAAGGATATTTTTTAAAGAGAGAGAAAATGATATTCAAAATTAAGATTTATTTTAGTTTTTTTCCCCATCTGCTCTGAATGTCTCATGTAAATGACTAAAAGAAAGAAAAAAAGACATGCTTTCCATGCCATAATAAATGAAAACAAATTCAATAAATGTACAGTAAAAAAAAAAAAAGGTTTTAATTAAATTCATATTTTAAACACATTAAAATGTTCAAAAGCAACTGATATTTTTGTTACAAAAAAACCTTATGGATGAGTTTAGACTTCAGTTCAAATCTGATGCACTTTTTCTGTAACATGAAACAACCACTAAATTTGCTAACTTTCACTAATATTCAAACACAATATAATTCTAAATAAAATATATTGAAATGTAAACTTGTATCTTTCTTCTTGCTCTGGACACCTTGTTTGATGGCAGTTGTAATTTTGCATGATTTTTTTCTCCTCTTTCCCCTTATATAAATCCTGAAAGGAAACTCGCAGTCTTTTGTAGTTATGTTTTAAATTCAAGCTCTCGCCAGCATGCTGAGTGTTCATTTTGGAACTGTGATGGCCAAATCAAGATAACAACATGTCTCTCCAGACAAAATGACCACAGCATGATGCTGCCAGCTGAAATTAATTCCGCAGTTGACTCGAGGGGGATTCAGAAGCAGTGTCTGTCTACCGCACCTACTGTACAAGTCTTGAATATTTAGGGAGCCTTGTCTTTTACGTGCGGTTCTCAATTCACTCTCCCAGCATTTACTGATGAAAATGTACATCAAACTAAATATTTTCATTTAGGTCCTCACAGTGCCGTTAAGAAAACGGTGGCGCTTTGATCCTATATGAAAAGGTACTGTACATTTGTTGGAGCTGTTCTCTGTGGCTGCCTTTGTGCTCCGGATGCAATTCTGGAGAGATCAAGATAAAATAATTCTTCCTGTCTATGCAACCTGACATCTAAGATTTTAGGGAGCAGATTCACAGCCCACTATTTTGATTGAATATGTACACTTGCTTTTCATGTTTCAAAGACAAAAATAAAACACACACACACACACACACACACACACACACCTATTGCTCAGCATGAATACAATATTCAAATATATTTAGCATGACTCACATATAAAAAATGTATTAAATTCCTTACATTATATACACATAGATTACATATTTTGGTCTACTTGTGATTTAGCAGGTTATGATAACAGCTAATAATATAATATAAATAACAAAAGAATCAAATCTTCACAACCACAAGGACCAGCCAAGTCTAGATCCAGCTCATGGGATTTTGGCTTTGTCAGTCATGTGGAAATATATGGCGTTTTCTAGGTCAGGTCAAAATTCTGACATTTCCATTAAACGGAGATGTTAATGTTTGGAATATTGCCAAAATGATTTCGCAGACTGATCAGTATCATACTCGACATACACTTGGGAGACAGTTCATAAATATATCTAACACTAGATTAGCAGTCAGAGGACTGGCCAGAAGCCATTTAAAATAAATGCAGTGAAAGGGAGAACATTTTATTTATTAATAAGGGAGAAAAATACATGTTTATAATAATATTAATAATAATAATATGCCCCAAAATGTCTTAATTTAAAATTAACAAATTAAAATAATAAATGAATAAAATAATAATATAATTTTTTTAACGCAAATATTTAAATATATATTTTTTATTAATTGTATCATTATCAGATTTAAAGCTACAAAGAAATATTTACCATATGCTAGGAAGATATGACTCTTGGTTATGTCACGACCACTTGACGTCTCTATTCAGAGAGCAGTGCTGTAAATAATTACACACAATTAGCACTTAATTAATGAGGCTGAAACAAAGAGACAGCTCCCTTGGTGCACTTTTTCAGCTTGAGGAAAACACAGCCTTGCTGCTGTTGACAATATGCCATCTGTTTCCAAATCCGAGCCCTGGTAGCTCTGTTCTGTTATAATATGGCATGTTGGAACAGTAATCGCCCCCTTGGGCCGACATAATTACGACTCCATGTTAATCACCTAACAATTAGCAGCCATCAGTTCCAAGGGGCAATCAATGCATTAGGAGACTCTCCCACATGTTTCAGTGTTGTTCTGCCCTTCAGACTGACACCTTCTGTGCACTGAATAAGAAGTAATTTACACTTGTACCAATTAAGATTACTAATATCCCATGGTGAATTGAAGCACCTTTCCCACCTTTTGTGGTGTTGATTTTTTTTTCCCACTCACTTTTTTCATTTCCTCTCCCTCTGCTTTTGTCCACAATGTTTTTTCCAGTAATAATTCTCAATATCTGACTCTCCTCCATCATCATTCTCCTCATATTAGAGCCATTTATTATGAATAATATTGTACAATTTGATTTGAACAAAACTATTGAAGCAGGTGCAGCCCTGAGACTGATCTTCATCCCTATTGTGTTCCATTCGTTTTGATCAACAATATTAAAAACAATCCAAATACGAAAGCACGCCATCGATCAAGTCGCAAATACATCTCCTTAAGTGGCACACGTCAAGCTGTATGGCTAACAATGCACATTCAAAACATACACTGCTGAGATTCACGTCACTCGGGTTTGTTAATCGACAATAAGAAGCCAGATTCGCTCTGCATGTGTGGTTTATTTCCCTACAGACTGTTAGACTTTAGAAGCAGGGGTAAAACTTAAAAAGAACTGATTATTATTTCACATTAGAAGCCTTAATTCAATAGCAACCCTGACTGTCCTTTATTCCTTTCATTATTCTTTATATTGCACAGATGTTATTACTGTGCAGATGGCCACCTTCCCTTATTACTGCACTATATGGCTGCAGCCACATGCGTGAATTGATGTGCAAGGTGGAAATATTATACATCTGTAATATATACCGGGTGACATATTGTAATGCATATGGGGGTAAACATACAGGGTCCTCCATATTCATGCATAACCTGCCTTTCCCCCTCCATTCAGCTGAATAATCAGCAAAGGGTTTGGGAGTCAGGTGCCGGCCCCTATAACCGGGGCAGGGGGCTAATTTAAATGTCAGCCTCAACATCACCAAAAAGTACCTATGGCAATCACTGAAAGGTTAAATAGGTTTTCTGTCTTGTTCTTAATTTGCTGAAATTGCAAAATCAATACCTGCAGTTGTAGTCACAGCTTCTTGTTTTACTGCTTTAAGATAAAGTCTACAGGAAGGCAATCTTCACTTCCAATTTGCAATGTTCAGCATCAGGGTGCCTCTTATCAGTGCTTTTAAAAAGCAGCTGTCCGGTCTAACCGCTGTGCCGACACACTCCGTGACGCGAGACCTTAAAAACACCTTGACCAGGCAGGAAGAAAAATATACATTAATACACACACTACCAAAAAAAAAAAAACATTTTAATTAAATTTTTTCCTCCAAGCATTACAAAGAGATTCACACATTTTTTATAAATCTCCGTTCCTGTAGAGTACATTACAAACAGCTGTTCATCAGGCTCAGAAGCTACAGGGAAAGTAAGGATAAAGGGCACAGCCTAAACTCACAACCAAATACGGTTCACTGGATATATATGTGTGTGTGTGTGTGTGTGTGTGTGTGTGTGTGTGTGTGTCATCTTTGTCTGCATATAAAACACAAATTTCGCCCTCAGAACACAGCTGGTTTCGGTTCTACACTTGAAATGGCACAGAAAGCTTGATTTACAGCAAGCCAGCATTCATGTGCTCGGTTCTAAAGCCTTCCTTGCCCGGTCAAGCATTTAGTGTAAGTGTTTTAGCATTATGCTAATGAAGCTTTTGAAAGTCTGTGTTCATTTAGCTTGTTTTTAAGGCCCTTTCAGATCTTTTGTCTCAGTGTGGGCACTGTTAATCCATTTTAAAACCTCTTTTTAATCTCTCTTTCATTAGTGGAGATAAACGCAGTATGCCACCTTCGTAGCTTTTCGCTTTGATTGTGGATTGGTCGTATGAAAAAGAAAAAAAGCCAGTGTATGGCCTTATATTAATAGCCTTAGACTGCAATCAGAGGGCTCTGGGGACTTTTGAGTTTTATTGCAGAAATAATTTCACATGTTCCAGAACAGATTAAAGAAAATTTAATCTGGATATTAAGAACATTATATCCTAAAGTTTACGGTCAGAGCTGGAACAGACAGGAAGAAATCCACAGAAATTAGAAATGGATTTGATTAGGACAAACTGTAGATTTAAGAACTATAAAGGGGGAGGAAAAAAACTGCATTATCATCATCATCATCATCTAAACCAGGCTTGGAAACTACAGTGAGTCTTTTCTCAGAATTTTCAAATTATTTTCTGACGTCCTAATTTGTTCTGAATCATGTTACTCAAAAAGCAGATTTAGTGAGGAAATAAATAGCAACCAACTGAACATCATTTTCAGAGTCATTTACATTTCTGTTTCATTTATCATAAAATACACTTATAATCTTAAATTCACAAATGCTCTCTCGACGACGCAAGTACTTCAAACAGTCGCGCTCGTCACTTTCATGATCTGAAGAAATCCTGGTTAAAGAATGCCTTGTTTACAATTTCCCATTAGGAAAAAGAGGTTCAAGAAGTTCATTTCTTGCCTCACGCCTACAACAGTAATGCTGGGGAAACACTGCCATCTATTGGTCATGCAAAAAACAACATGTTAGAGGGTTACCTATTCAAAATGCATAGGAAAACATGCAAATAGCCTACATGTTAAGTAACAGAGCTCCTTGGGGTGTGTGCAACACATATTGCATGCACATTTCAGCCTTAAAAATAGCTCAGTGTAAGTCTTGCTACATGGCACGGTGGAACCAATGACACCGAGACCCAAACTGCCACAACTGTACTGCTTTTTAAACCCTTTATGAAGGAATGTAAGAAGTGTTTGATTGAAATTAGAAGTGACGGTTAATCTCAATAAACCACACTACAGTAAGTCAGTTTAAAAGTCACTATGTAAATAAACATCATATGGAAGTGGTCTTCAAATAAAGGGTGTAGTAATACTGTAAGAATAATCAAAGGATTACTGCAAAAATGAGCAGTTAACTGTAAAATAAGTCTCTCCGCCCTGGCGGCGTGATTATACTTAAGCCCTGTAGTTAGGTGTTTTGTATTTCCATATTCACACACACGTTCCGAGACAAAGGTAAAGGAAGAAGAGGAGGGTGACAGCGTGGAGGTAGTAGCCAAAATGTCTGCCGCACCTTTTATTGAAGTGTATGAAAGGAGCTGAAGGAAACCCACACCCTGTTTTCATTAGCCTCATGTCAACCACAGAGAAAAAGGAAGAGGGAGAGAGAAAGAGAGGGGATGCATTTTCTTTCCTTTTTACCTATATGCCTCATATTACAGCATGCAGCTGGGAACCAAAACCAGAAGGGACCTTAGGGGAAAAAAAAAAAAAATGTTTTCATTTAAAAATATTTGAAAAGCTTGCAAAAAAACAAAAAAAAAAACAAAGAAAAGAAAAGAAAAGACAAATACTAGGGGAAACACATTTGGTTCCTACCTATATTTTATTATATTAGCCTATACACATTTTATGATGGCTAATTAGATGAGGTGTGAATACAATTTTTAATGCAAATAAACCATTATTAATTAATATTATTACTAAATTGAATAATTTGTAAATCCGAATGTATATTAATTCAAATTTAAAATTACACAAAAAAAGAACAATTTAGCTTCTCATCAGATCAGGTTCAAGAACAAAACTGCATTTTCCGCATCCATAATTAACAGTTATGTCATGATCTCTTATTCCATCTGTTTTCACTTAACATATTTGCAAAACGTCTCTGAAAATGACTAAACAAAAGACATTTTTTGAATTTGTGGTGCTTGTGAAAACAAAACCAGATGTTTCTGTGAGAAGGAGTGGAACGGAATAAAATTTACACATTTAAATCAAATATATATAGTACTTTAGGTGTGCGTGCATATGAATATGGAAGGACTGTGTAACTCACTCATGGCTGTTACATTATAGCTCTTCTATTATACAGTAACTTGTAAATATAGTATTTTTTACAAAATCATGCAGCATTAAAGTTAAAAAAATGCAAACAAATAAACATCACAAATTACAAATGACTACATTCCTAGCAAGTGCCCTCATCAGTATGCAAACAGAAACGGCGGAGTAAAGATGAAGAGAATCAGAGCACAGGAAATGTGCATGTCGATCAAGCCGCTACGAGCAGCTGACTGACATTGTGTTTGTTAAAGCCCTGTGAGCGGTGAGAGCAAGCCTGGCTTATTACCATGTAGCATCCAACACTAAGACTCAGCTTGGGGAAAGTGCGCTCTAACAGGCGCAAGACCCCCTCAGCCGAACATTTCGGCTTATACACATCACTGCCCCGAAGAGCATCAGCAACCCAATGACGCCTCTGCCAGCAAATTACATTCCTTAATGATCGTTTGACTGCGATTGTCACACGCATCACTCTGTGCTCATGCAAATGTGCACTCCTGAATGGCCAATGGCAGATACTAATACTGCCCTACGCATGATTAGAGATGATGGATCTCCCTGGTTGATTAACACCACCACCAAAAAAAAACAGAAAGACTGCCCACCGTAAATCTACTCGCCCTAAACGTCAGCTGGCGTGACTCGCTCGCACTTATAAAAGGAGAATTAACGCAGGGAGATTAAGTTGAAGGAAATAACAGGGCGCCTCCTGTATATTACAATGGGCAGTTGGTGTCCCCTGAGAGCTGAACGCTGAGCTTGAACAATACATCCCTCATCAGGAACGGCACAGAATTACAAGCACATGGAATTACTAAAGCAGCACTCCAAACTCTGACACAGCAGTAACCGACAGCAACCACCATTTAACCCAAATTACACTCACACTGCAAGCAACAAACGGAGACGAGATAGTAAAACAACCACACGGCACGAGGGTTCATGCAAGATTTTGCCAACTCGCTGACTGAAATATGACAGAGAGAGAGAGAGATGACATATTTAAAAATATTTACCAGAATGTTTCCGTCCTCTGAACCGCCCTATTTCACTGTGTTTGAGCGAGGGTGTGCGAGCAAGCGTGTGTGTGTCTGGGGTTGAGCTAGCCTCTTCTTGGACCGGGGAAAAAGCAGACGGGGGATAAGGCAAGTGTAGTGTGTGTATGAAGCCGTGGCCCCGAGACGCATGACCCACTGTGATGTTTCGGGGAGCCAGTCAGTGACCTTGCGCTCTTTCTGTGATTAATTCCCTCTGCCTTGTGCTCGGCTGGCCCACAAAATTGTCCCCAAAAATGGTCACATTTGGACAAATAACACTTGAGGTTTAGTTTTTTGCAAATTCAGTCTCTTTCAAAATAATAAACATTCTCAAATGCATACATGTTGATTTGATGTGCATTTATAGTTGGGAAGGGAAAAGGAATTGAAAAATCTAAAAAGGAAGACAAAGCAGTCAGTCAGTCAAAATGGAGGTTTGCAGAAGGGGAGCCATTACAAATATTCAACCAGAGATTCTTCTCCTCCACGGCACGGCGATTCTCATTTTCTGACAGACTGAATTACTATTCATTCACTTTCTTTTCTGATTATGTGCTGGACAGCGAAATTTTAGGGGGCTGCGAATGCTAATTTTTTTTCTTCCCCCCCTCTCATCTGACACCATGACAGCAGTATCTGCCGTCACAAGGGCAAAATGGGGAGAGGAGCAATCTAGCATCCAGGGAGATGAATTTCTGATCAGTGGCGGGTCGGCTGCTCCTACCGCAGGCTTACAGTAATCCCATTGGACAGCCGGCTCTGATGAAGACAGGGAGAGGGCCACCACAATGGAGGTGGCTTACAGTGGCGAGAATCTCGCTGTAATTTAAAGTCACGCATTTTGAGCACCGGAAATCGCGTAAGGAAGAACAACAAGGACTGATTTAACCGCTGGAACGGTTATGTAGATTGCACTAACCCATCCTGCACACCCGTTTTCACTTCTTCCATTGTTTATGTTAGCTCTCGGTCAAACATGCCCGGCTGACGCGCTGTTTAACCAACATTTTAATGCGCCCCCTCGGGGCCGCGCTGATTAATGAACTTGGGTTTGATTTCATTCACTAGGAAACACTGGTATCCATTCATGTATAATGTAGGAAAGGGATGCAGGTTGGGAATAATGAATTGTGAATCTTTTAATCAGTATGGGT